>NC_084704.1:31271999-31586919 GCF_033807575.1 Cydia pomonella
GGTCGCAGGTTCAAACGCCGGCTCGTACCAATGAGTTTTCCGGAACTTATGTACCTACGACTACGAAATATCATTTGATGTTTACCAGTCTCTTTTCGGTGAAGGAAAGCATCGTGAGGAAACCGGACTAATTCCAATAAGGCCTAGTTTACCCTCTTGGTTGGAAGTTCAGATGGCAGTCGCTTTCTTAAAGGCTAGTGCATACGCCAATTCTTGGGATAAGTTGCCAAGCGGACGCGAGGCTTCGCGAGGAAGATGATGGTCAACTAGGTTGGCGGAAGGTTATTTACTGAAGGTCAAATGAGATTAGAGACAAAACGCAAATAAAAATACGCGATAATTAGGTGATGATGACGAAAATCAAACTAGGGCATCGTAACGTGTGGGGTCCGGGAATCGGTAGTACAGCAGACTTTCCGTGGTGGGAACTGCTATTGAACCGTTTTTGTATAATAATGATCCAGTCATTAATAGATAACAGGTTGCATAGTCGTAGATTATGTCATTTTACTCGCGCCTTTTAATTCAAATATCTCACGTTTCAATTAAAGTATGCTGGACTCCCCTTTCTAAAGACATTTATTTTTTAACTCTTTACTTTACTTGCCGTTAATTATAGCCACCTTTTAAAGTGCATACCGGCGTTAAGATGATAATTCATCCTAATTTGTTATTTTTACAATCCAACAGGAAATCTCTCTCTCTCTATTTATTTCTTTAGAAAGATATTGCCTGAGTAACTTCTGCACAATATTTTTTCACATGAATACATAGAAAAGCAAGAACTTTATTTATTTTTCCCTATAATCACTTCCTTACACATTCGCGTATGTGTACACGCTAAAGACCTTCAAATAGGATTCCACCTTTACTGAGCAATCTTCGGTAAAGCAGCGTCCCAGCGTGGCGCCTCATTTCCGAGCGGAAGCTCCCACTTTGCTGCAATGGACAGGTAAATCACGTGCGATCCACACCAAATAACTACAGGATATGACTCCCGAATATTATAGCAAGGCTAGAGCTATTTCATGAGCTTTTGAATTGCTTTCACTAATAAGTACCTTGTAAAATAGGCCGTTAAGAGAATTCAGAACACAATTAGCTCAATCTTTTATTTTTTAAATACAAAGTCAAAGATGAAATATTTTTTGTAAAACTTTTTTTTCTATCCTATATTATAGGCTTAACAATCCAGCACCGATATCAACTTAGAGTAGATAATGCGGCACAAGGAGTAAGTTTTCAAAGTTTGGATTGTAGTTAACTTGAAGTCAAGTAAGGCGCTTTTGAATATAAATACTGAACAACTTGCTCAGCAGCTGCAGTTTTTGAACTTTCCTTGGACCTGAGTTTCTGTGAATTTTGACGTTCGTTGTTATTATTATAATAATAAATATTATAGGGCATTATTACACAAATTGACTAAGTCCCACAGTAAGCTCAATAAGGCTTGTGTTCAGGGTACTTAGACGACGATATATATATAATATATAAATATTTATAAATACTTAAATACATAGAAAACGTCCATGATTCAGAAACAAATATCCATGCTCATTACACGAATAAATGCCCTTACCAACGACCATCAGCTTCTTAGGCAGGGTCACTACCCACTATGGCCTACCGGTTGGTATTATGTACCTACCCATCATATATGTTTAGTAACTACGTACTATAAATTATAGACGAATTTAAGTTTCGTGATGACCATGCCCTAGGATTTAGGATACGGGAATGATTTAGTGTATTTATAACTTTGTTTGTGAAATTGGTACCAAACTATGAATTAGAATAAATAAATATTATAGGACATTATTACATAAATTGACCCACAGTAAGCTCAATAAGGCTTACGATATAATATACGATATAATAGTATATAAATACTTAAATACATGGAAAACACCCACGACTCAGGAACAAATCTTTCTGCTCATCACACAAATATATGACCATATCAGTATCACTACCCACTAAGCCAGACTAGATTATGTAGACCGGTAGGGTAGGAACTAGAAATAGGTAGTAAGCTCCAAATATGCGAAGAAACGTTAAAATAGTTTGTACAGTTCTCACATATTTTTTGGCTAGTGTATAACTCCCAAAACCCCGATGATCTGTATGAGGATGACCTTAAAAATATACAATTTATTAAATTTACCCGGGAAGGGTCAATGTAGAACAAATTATTTGAATTTAGAAACTCGGCAGACCACGAGGAGGCCGCAGCAGTAGATTGAGCCTGAGATAGGCGTCGTCGCTTCAAATTGCTTATACCCTCTTATCGCCAGCCGCGATAAAAAAGTCATTTCTTGGTTTTTTTTTTTCAAAACGTTATATATCCGGTCTGGCGCTTCTGAGAAATTGAATGGAGATAATTTTATTTATGAAACCATTCGTTTATAGGTAAGGTATTTTAAAATGTTACATTACATAACATCTAACAAAAATGTATGTTTTACAGGAAAATAGATATTATTATTACTATACTCGTATAATATATATCAATATTTGGTGAATAACATTTACGCTAATTAGGTTGGCTTGGAAGACACTTTGCTAGTGAAAATATTGTAGTCAAGTTACAGTCCTTATATTTTTACTCGAAAACATCGGTAGGAAACCGGGCTAATATCATTAGGTAAGGCCTAGTTTCTCCTCTAGCTTGGACCTTCTATGGCAGTCACCTTCGTAAAAACTTAGAACCTACGCCAATTCCTGAGATTAATTGCCAAGTGGACCCCAAACCCCATGAGCCGTGGTGAAATGCCCGGACAAACGCGAGGAAGATGGTGGCGACCAATCTTCTTTTGGTGTTGCCTGACTTTTTTTTACTTTTTGTTGTAAAACTGCTACATTCAAATATTATTTACATCTCAACCAAATTATTCGAGCTAGTTTTGATTTTTTAAACCATAGTTGGGAGATTTACGTGATTTTACAGTACCGTCAACCGGGGTGAATAGGGACGTCTGGGGTGAAAAGGGACAAAATTTTAAATATGATATAACTGATAATATCTAAATAACTACACACACACATTGTATCATACAAAATTATATAATTTGTATGGGTAGTTATTAAGAAATTATCAGGTAAATCACATTTTAATTTCTGTCCCTATTCACCCCAACCGTCCCTATTCACCGTGGTTGACTATTTACTTATATTTACTACTTATTTGTATCCAATAACAAGGAGAACAACCGATAATAGGTAGGTTCTTATTAAACAACTTTTTCATTATAATTTCTACTTTAAAACGCGTCTTAAGTTGTGTTTGGTCCCATCTGTCATTTTCCTGACAAATTTATCAGGTTTGACAATGACCATCAGTTTTGTGAAGATTGTTAACCGTTAATAGTGCACATTTAAGTAAATTTAAACCATAGAGCCCTTAAACCATATCTAATAGTGAGGTTTCAATTAATCTCTGATAGAATATTCATTAACAAAATAGTTCCTCAATTAGCAACGTAACAAGACCACTGTAATAATGTCCTTCCTGATTTAACAAAACCATTTCCGGCACTTGGTCTTGGTTTTCCCTGTCTGTTACCGGATATCAGGACATGATAAATACGCAGGGTTAATTACCGCTCGGACCACGGACAAGATTTAATGGAACAATTTAACTCGGAACCTTTTTCGGAAAACATTTTAACATAATTTGGAGCTCGAGTTTTAACTCTGACGTACTTTTTTTCCAGAGACTATCCTTAATGTTTTTTGAGAGTAGGTAGCAAGGCGGACAGTGTTTTTATTACACACTTTTATTACACACTTTTTTACACATTTTTTTACTTAGTTTTATTTAGCTTCACCGCGTATCTTCTTTGTATAAATCTGAATATATATATATATGTGCTTCAAATCTTGTAACTTAAATTTGAACCACTTCCTGTTGTTTGTTTGAGCTGAAATTTGGTATACTTCCGTATTTCCGATGACAATGCAATAGTATGCTAACATGGAGCTGATCTGATGATGCAGTCGGAAGGTAGCCTAAGGAACTCTTCGATGGGAAAACTCATTTGAAAGGTCTCTAAACGTACTTGATAGACATACAAAAAAGAGAAATTGCAGTCGGCAATAAAAGTGTGTGTCAAAAATATTTTTGACGGTTACTTGTTTAAAAGGCCAAATGTGCTAGCAAAAGTTGCCTGATCTGTGGTGGGCCTGCCTTCGAAGCTGTGGTCCCGTGTTTGAATCCCATTATATCTGTATATTTTTTTTACTGGGGCATAATATTAATAATTTTAACAAACGTTTGTGTATCAAAGCTGTTTTTTATTTTAAAGATATACATTTTGTTATAATTTTTATGACATTTGTGAAAGATGTACTTATACATAAAAATATTCCTAAAAAACTTTGTTAAAGTATTTTGGGCCATCCTGTACGGTTCTCCGCCAAGATTAGTTGCTTAGGCATGGAATCTGAAACATCAATCGCAGAAGATAATGCATTGATAAATTCATAGTGCAGGATTAGAATCAATTTGATTCAAGTCCATTAGGATAACAGCGTGCAGGCAATTACCATAAATAACATGTCAAATCTAAATTGCTAACCATTTGGACAATAATTCAAACTTAATTTAGGACGATGGCGGAAAATCCAACCAATTACAATGTAATCCACTTGCGAATACGAGAGCCTAGGATGCTCTTTGGTCGACTGAATTCATAGAATTTGCTACTTAGAGCACATTGTAAACTGGTGTCTTGAGTACAACTTTGGGAGTAAATCAAATTATTTTATGAAATATTTTGATGTGTGTTTTTTAAAGTGAACTACTACTACAGGAACCCGAAAGATTTTAACAGTGTATTCCTGATCACATTTGAAGACTAAAATGTCATATAAACTTTTCTGGATTTCACCTAGTTTCAGAGTTAATACCAATGTTTTAAATCCTAGTACATACCGCTTTTTTATGGCGATGATGTTGCACTGAAAATTTCGGGAATAATAAATAGCCAATTGTATTGAATTAAAAATACTTTTACTGTTATTTTAAGTATTCTCTAAACATATTCTCGCATTTTCCATACGTTCAAACCAACTATTGAATCAGTTATTCCATTTATTTTTTATTTATTTAAACTTTATTGCACAATATATGAAGAGTACAAATGGCGGACTTAATGCCAGAAAGCATTCTCTACCAGTCAACCATGGTAGTAGTAAAAAAAAACTATAAAAGAAGTGACACTCGTATCGGGAAACGTTTATATTTGTATTATGTACCTATAGGTTCAAAATGTAGCAATACATATTTTATATAAAATTTTGGTCATATAAAGAGGTGAATACTTATATAAACATTAAATACATTGCTGGCTTATTATTCAAATTTACACGATGGCATAACGCGTTTAAGCGTTTACACAGTGAAAGACCAGTTTTATTGAACTTTTCCAGTAACACTTCATGCTAGGAATGAAGAACTTCTGAGAGGTTTAGAATGTGTAGGCAAAATAATCCGTTTAAACTAAACAGACATTCTGTTAATAGAAAAATCATTTCTTGTTATTATGCAACTCGTAATTTTCAATTCGTTTGTTCTAGAAATATCTCAAGGTTTTTTTGCAAAAACACAACTTAATCATTAGATACAATATTTTATTATGTTGCTGTAATTGTAGAGCTTGTAACTGAAACAATTTTAACCCATTGAGAGCTATATTACGTACCTTTAATTGTGCAAATGAGCGCCAAAGTTATTAATGTCCTCAAAAAAGTTGCGCTTGAATACTAAGGTGGTTTTTATCAATATTATATTTTCATAGAAATTTACTCTGACAGAGAATTAACTAAAGCATCACCGCAGGGCTTCCTAAACTTATTATTAAAATTAAAGACAACCTCGGAATCTACCCCCTGTGGCTATCTTGACCTGAATTTTAATTAAAATCCGTGAAGTGCGACTTCAATAAGGAAATTTAAAAGCTAATTTTAGTAAGAGCCGTTTGTAATCTACACCCACTTGATTATTATTGAGAGTACATTTACTGTTAGGACTTATCTGCGAAGTAATAATTCTATATAACAATATTACCTACCTATCTATTGTAAGCAAGTAACGTAAAGAACTATAGAAATGGTAAGCATCCGGATTTCAAAAATGGCTTGTAGATATAAGCGGTATAAGTTTTGATCAGTTGAAATTAATTTGTAATTATATACTGTAACATAACACCGCTTCCAATATGGAAATTTTACCCAATTGATCGCTAGATGGCGCTAGCGTCGAGTTAGATCGCGCAAGTATTAGTCTTTCACAGTTTCATGGCATGTATTAGACATTAGTATACAAAACATTCGCTAGATGGCGTCAAAATAGAACGCGCAAGCGTTTGTCTTCCATAGAATAGTTAAGTTCTAAGTTTGGTTTTTATTCATTTGACGGATTTGAAAGGTGACTCCGTGATACTATGTAAAATTTTGTGCTGTGCATCCAAGAGATGTTCGGAGACTGATTGATAAGAGTGGTAGCCTGTGGTTTGATTAGGGTGATTGATCCTGCATGCTCTTGTGGGTCTGCGCCTTTACGCGAACGGTGTTACTAAGTTTTAAGAAATAAACTACACGTGGTTAAGCCTTTCACTGGTTACTAAGAACGCCCCATCGATCCAAAAAAATAATGGGCCCTGGAGGGAAAGTGCCTTAAAACCTTAAGCTAGCTCATTTTACTTAAAGGAAACCTTCTTTTATTTTTGAAACGATACAAAACTGCATTTGTTTTTTTTATTCGCTTGTTTTGCCGGGAATCGATCCGCTACACTAGTCGATACAGTCAATGTTCATTTTAAAATTTCTCCAAGAAACATTAGATCTTACACTCGTCTGTCGTACAAAATATCCATGAAATCGAATATTCAGTGCACAAGAATATTTTTAGACAAGCGATTTGTAAAAAAATATTTCTACTTAAAAATTTGTTTTTTTAAAGAAATTACAGAATGTTTCCTTTAAGTAAAATGAGCTTACTTAAGATTTTAAGGCACTTTCCCTCCAGGGCACATTAATTTTTTCCACACTGTAGATACTTGGCAGAGAATAAACAGGTAAATAATCAAAGTGTATATACATATAAGGAGAAGTCAATACTTTATGTAGTAACCGATGTTTGCGATATTCTAACTCAAGATGTCTAGTTTTAGCACCAGTAAGTACCATAAGCAAAACTGTCTGAGAGAGCTAGGAAGTTCGGGGAGCTCGCAACTCGAGTGCACTTAGGATATTGCGTGAGGGTTGCTTGAACTAGTTTCCCTGTGTGATCAACGTTCGTTAAGGGCGCTATTACAAAACAGCGCAAAGATATCATACTACTCATAACCATAGTGTTGTGTTCTTGCCTGCAGTGGCGGGGCAAGACCAAAATGTTATGTGAGCAAGGTACATTTAGCGAGGCCCTCTGGTGTCGCAAGAAATGACGATCATTTTTACGTTATGTCCGAGATATACTTATTTTTTGAGGCGCAAGGCCCCTCGGACCGCGAGGCCCACGTCGCCCACGCCTAACGCCGCCTCTGCTTGCCTGTAAGTAAAATTGATGCCAGAGCTCAACGAGGGTGCGGAGTGTTAGGGTCAACAATGCGCATGTAACTCCTCTGGAGTTGCAGGCGTACATAGACTACGTAGACTGCTTACCATCAGGCGATTCAGGCGGCCCGGAAACGCAGTATAGAGCAAAAGATGAAAATTTTCTTTAAAATAACCACTGTTTTACGTAGTTTCATTGTTTTGAATAAATTTCGTTAAAATGAACGAAGCCTGAAACCCTGTGAATCATTAATGCAGGTACTAAAATTTTCTCTAAAGAAAAAAATATGTTCAAGGTATCCAATACATCAATTACGGAAAACGTATATTTTCGTTTGACGATCGAGGAAATAAGATGAATTCATTCGTTCATTGAAAATTATATCAATGAAGTTAAAATACCCTGTAAGTTCTTTTATCATTTCAATGAAACTCTGGTACAATTTTTTATATTCCAATATAACCTATATAAAAGTCGCAGCTTTTGACATTATGAAATGTTTACGTTTATATAGGTACATGTTACCAGATACAGATATTTAAAAATATCTTCGTCATATTGATTCGAATAAAATACATGCTTAAGAGGAAAAGGGAAGATTGATTCTCCGTACAAACGTAGTCCTCATTTTTAGGGTTCCGTAGCCAAATGGCAAAAAACGGAACCCTTATAGATTCGTCATGTCCGTCTGTCTGTCCGATTCTGTCACAGCCACTTTTTTCTCCCTGGATATTGACAGGAAAATATTTTTACTGAATTTTATGTATTTTAGTCATAGCTATGCCGTTTGAAGTTTTCGTTTTTTTAATTATTATTAAAGGAGCGCAAAACAGGTTCCATACAATTTTATAAACGCACCTAACTCTTATAATATTAATAAAATTGAAAAAAATCTAACGGTCGGGGATAGCTATGATTAAAACATAAAATGGTGTAAAAATATTTTCACTAATATTAATATCCAGAGAGGAAAATGGGGACTACGTTTGTATGGAAAGTTGGTTACGGGCTGGTCGTCCCCTTCGGCTTGGTGCGAGCGGTCAAATGTAATGGCCCTCTTAAGTAAATAGAAGCTAATACGAGCGCATTACAACACTTTAAATAAATTGGAAGTAAATTAGAAGTAATTTTTCTCTATTTCGTTTCGCTCAATTTCTTCTAATTCAAACTGAAGTGTTTTTACTTATTTATTACCGATCAAACATTTGTTCCATATGTTTGAAGAATAGAAGGAAACATTTTCCGGGAGGATTTTATTATAATATATTTAAAAGGAACTTCTATCTTGATCTCTAAAAAACAAACTATTGTAGTTAAATTGCCATTACCAATGGTACAAGGCCTTCACGGTACTGATTATTTTAGGAAATATTAATAAACACCTTGATCTATTCAATAAGAAGGAATATTATTACTTAACCACACAAATTAGCACAGGAAGTAGATATACAAGTCTATAAATTAAAATAAATACTAAATCATTTTCACAAATAATAATAGTAGAGACTGATTCATGGAAAAATAATACCAGGTGAAATTGTTAATTTACTAACAGCTAACAGCAGCGACTTGAAACTTAACGGGACATTTTTATCATTTTGCCCACGTTTTGTTTCACTCGCAAAATATGACCGCTATCGCGCCTTCTCGTAATGTCCGCATGGACCGGGTGTATAAATTGTTCTTATCTACAATGAGAGCTACACACTCATAGATACCTCGCACAGATCCTCCATTACGAAATAAGTATTTAAGCGCTTTTGCACAAGGCGCTTTTAGAAACTAAATAGCGTAGTTTTACAATAGTACATTACGATACAAGTGCGAAAAATAGGAAATTCGAAACGAGTGGCGATAAATTAAAACACGACCGAAGGGAGTGTTTTAAATCGGCACGAGTTGCGAATTACCTATTCGCACATGTATCGTACAACGTTTTACAGTACATATGGCCCTTTAAATGTTCGACACAGTAACGTAATATGCTACTTCTCGCACTAGTGCTATAAAGTAGCCCCATATGTACTGTAAAATGATATTTTAGATTTATTAAATTTTGAATGTCATCCAATGTCAACAATACATGCCTAAAAAACAAAATGAATATATACAGATAAAAACTAAATTTGAACTTAACTAAAAATGTATCTAAAAAGACCCCCGCGGCATCGTCGTTGTGCCAAAGCTGCTGGCAGCATCATTTATTTTCATGAGCTGTTAGAGAAAGCCGTTTACTGAGTTATTTGTATAGTTAACGCACGCGTCCAATGTTACATTGATGTCGATATTGATTGTCGTTAATTACAATTTATATTTAAGTAGAAATTGAGGATCAGTCGTACTATGTAAGTACAAAGTGAGGGCAAAGTTGGATCAGAGAGTACATAATACAGTCAGCATCTAAAGTAGCGGATCAGACTATGCGTCAATAGCATTCTCTAATTGCCTAAGAAAAAGAGACATGTTTGTTTATGTCGAATAATTTGACGTTTTTTTTTCATCACTCTTGCTCGTAAATAGTGTTATAGTAGATATGCCAGCATGAGTTAGTGGTGTAATCGTTATTTTTTTTTTTGGCCATATTGGGAATATACTTTTTCGATAGATTTAATTTCAAAATACTGACGTTTATATTTTTTGTGTATGTTTATAAATATTTAGTTTATAGCCGTTTAAAATATTTTTACACAATTTTCAATCGTGGCTGAATGCTGGATAGGTCTGTGAAGAAGTCTAGATAAAATGACAATATGGCGGATGAATGTTTGAAATGTCGCCGTCTGTCATTTTAGTTTTTTCTTCGCAAGTGTGATGATAAGATTGTGTGTAACTCCGGGGGTAAGAATATTGCAAACTCGAGCCTTCCTCCTTGCACTATGTACATTCTATCTATTTGGAAAAAATATTAGAGGACCAGAGCAGACGGTCCAGCACAAGGTATTCGAGTGCCCCGTCACGAAATACAACGGACCAGCTGAGGATTTTAAACACCTGACAAAAGATGCGAGTATTTATCTGCAGAAATGTAAATTTTGAATTAAGTTTTTTATATGTATGTAACCGCCATACGATAAATAAATAATTAGAGGATGACAGATACTTTCGGCGCATTGTTTTATCCGCTACTATTGATTCTGAATATACCAATACCACAGTATTACTCTATGCTTTGTACTGACCAAGCATATTACTACTGTGTTGAATATTCAAGTCATCGAATGTTCCAACTAATTGGTGAGCATCTATGTACATAGAATACGGTCAGTGGCTGACATTCTCTTGTGTCTCGCACGGTTAGCAAACCAAATCACGCGATATGGCTGTGAGCGTTTGTACGTGATGTTTTTAAGTCGTGTCGTTGTCTTAGTATATTGGCAGTCGAGAAATTATATTGACAGTGTAAAAGTATATTGGCAGTGTGATTGCCAATCGCCAACATTTATTTGCAATAGATTGTTGAAACTTTCAAACTGTAAAAGTGGCCAATATTGGCAAATAAAAATAGAATAATCGTATGGCTGCCAATATTACGAAAAGTTAGTTATTTTATTTTTAACAGACATAGTTTAGTTCTCGTACATTAAAAAACTTAGATTACGCACTTATATCTGTTTGGTAAAATCTATCTGTAACTTTTGTAACAAGTTTTGCGTACCTAGCAGATTTATGTACACTGAATAGAATAAAAATTTTGAACCTAAATCCTAAATAGTAAGTATAATCCAAAACATACACTGACACAAACTCAAACGCAATCTAGACGTGACCAAACTTGTAAATGCAGTACGAAGTCCATTTTCCTTTCAAAACGATCATGCCAAGTGGCGCATTCTCGGCTGCATTCAAGTGGCTATACTGGGTATATCAAGCGAGCTCTGGCCGTGACAGCAAAGAGGTTCAATCTTTTCGAGGAAGTCACGCCTTTAGATATTGTTTCTTTGTAACGGCCCGATTCGTATTTTAAAATACGTCAAATATTAGGTATTTATTTAAACAAAATCGTCACTTTTGACACTGACACATTCTATCCGTATCGTATCTGGTCATAAAATTTGACGTATCTTAAAGTTCGGATCGGGCCGTTAGTTTATATTCTCAATATAAGTTTTTAATCTAAATTTAAGGCTTTTTAACTACAGGCAGCATCAATAATAGCGAATAAAACCACGCTCCAAAGCATTTGCCACCCTCGAATACTTTTCCATATAAACACTATAAGATCGCCTTCAAAATTGTCTGTCGCAGTTTAATCCATACTATGTAATATTATAAATGCGAAAGTGTGTCTGTCTATCTGTCTGTACTTAACATTTTTACACTAACTGCTGAACCGATTTAGTTAAAATTGGGTATAGATATAATTTGAGTCCCAGGGAAAAACATAGGATAGTTTTTATCCCAGATAAGCGGGGTGCAAGTAACATATTTGAGATAGTTGCGCGGCATCGTCTGATAATAATTATAAGGGAATTAATTATTAGGCAATGCTCCCGGTACTGAGTTTGAATGGCGAGAACTGGGAATTCCTGGTTCCGGTACTGTATTTGTATTAAAAACCAGTTGAGTACCAGGAGTCCCTACTGATGTATGTATTTATTTTTATTTAGACTTCATAGTTGTCTCTGAATTAACGAAGTTTGTATCGGAAATAAAAAAAGCAGATTGGATAAAAGATAATTTATACCTAAAATACTAATTTTACGCAGACGAAGTCGCGAGCAAAAGCTAGTTGTTCCATGTTGAACGCTTAGTTTGATCCGCTACTTTTGATGCTAACTGTACACTCGACCGAAAATTGCATGGTGAAGTACTTTATGAATGAATTCATTCATAATGAGACCATGAAATTTTGTAGCAGGCTATACCTAGCTTTTGCGGATGCAGAGAAAAAATCTTAGTGTATCCTTATACGTTATATTTTTTTTCATATTTTTGGAGTATTATTTAATAATACTTATAGCGAATCGTCATATCATAACGTTTGAAAGGAAACTGTAAGTTCTGCAACAGTTCGTTTTCGCTTCTCATAAATAAAAAAGTGAGCTATGCGGCAGTTTGGCGTCAATGCATATTGGGACTTACCTACACGACTTGGTGAATGTTTTTAGTTGAAGTTATTTTTATTTTAGTGGCCAAAAATAAATGAGTGGCGAAATTCCTGCACTGAGCGTGATCCAACATGCTCTTGGCAGGTTTTATTACCTTAAAGCAGGAAAATTGTTTTTTTTACGAGTGTATGTTTTTTTCTTAAATATTTCTGGACATTAATATGAAATACTATTTATTACTTTACTGTGATTGTGATACCTAAGGTAACCCTGTTAAACTCCAAAATATCTCTATTAATCATTCGCTTATAACATATTTTAATAATTGATAGAGACTAAAATATTTGTATTTAATTTAATTTGTTATTAGTTTTTTGGGAAATACGAATATCGTAGTTAATATTTTAATAATATAGTACTTGCAAATTTATTTTAATTTATATTTTAGTTATCCCATTAATTAAATAGTTTTCGAATTTATTGGACCTATATTCCACTTTAGACTGATAATATGTACAGGAGAATAAACGTAGCTTATTTAATAGTTATTAAGCATTTGATCAGTTAGTAACAGTCGGACATCATAAAATTTGTAGCATGTTAATGCAGCGAGTTAAATACATATGTTTGGCGACCGGTCTGGTCTAGTGGGTAGGAACTCTGCCTATGAAAATGATGGTTCTGGGATCAGGTCCCAGTAAGGGCATTTATTTGTTCGATGAGCAGGGATATTTTTTCCTGAGTCATGGGTGTTTTCTATATATTTCAGTATTAATATATTATATATATCGTTGTCTGAGTGGGTACTACACAAGTTTGCTTGAGCTTACTGTGGAGCTTAGACAATTAGCGCAATAATGTCCTAAAATATTAATTTAATAAAAAAATTGATAAGAATTAAAATAACCTATAGCAATTCCAAGCATAAAACTACGTTGCTGTAATAAATGAATATCTACATAATCTAAATAAGATGCTATTTATTTATCCGTTTTATATTTAGTGGCAGAAAACAAGACACTATGTTATTTTCGCTCAATGGAAATGCAATAATGTTTTTGGAGTTTACTCCCTAAGAATCGATTTTCATACATAAGTAACTTATCTTGCGGATACCCTAGCAACAGTTGCATGAAACACTTTATTTATTCAATGTCAACAAATAACCAACAATTTGAAAAGTTTTGATATTTTTATACTTGTTTTTTTTAATCGATTGTAGGGAGTAAACTCGAGTCGTGCGTCGGGGCTGGCATCTTCACATTTTTTTCACGATTACATTTTCAATGCACCAAAACCCGAACATATTCGCATTGCAGTTTCCAATGTTTACGCCTAAAACGCATTTTAAGCCAGCGCAACACCAGTGCCCGTAATTTTATCGACTGTTATCACTGTTTTAAATAAAAATAGAATCAAAAAAGTACAAGTGTGCACTAAAAAAACAGTCCAGCAAGCTAAACCTGATTAGTGCCGCAACCAAGTAGTCATTGAATTAAATCAGTAGCCGTAAGCATGTCAGGGGTAACAAGCCATAACTCAGAAGTGGAGAGCTCCTCGCGGCCCATAACATTCAATCGTCCGTACGAGGGGCGAATTCCGATGACCTCAAGGAAAGTTTGCGTCTCGAACACTCTGTATAAATCCGGCGAGTCATGTCGGGATTTGGTAAATCGTCTTTTTTATTTATTGCGCGGCCACGCTGTGGCTAGCCGTTTAGGAGTGACGTCGTGTTACATGTACGTGATACTTTTCCCAGGTCAGATGAAATTATTATAGCCCCAGCCATAAATCTCGCAGGAATTGCTTCCATCTTCCTTTATAAAGAAATAGAATAAAAACCTCGCGATTCCTTTGTTTGCGCTATTGGACTATAAATTTAGCGACATAGAAATAAGTATCTGTTTTTACGAACGGGAGAAAGGGGCTTTTATATCGTAAGGTTTTGATATTTAGGTTCTTTATTACGTTTTTCTCGCAATTTTCTCGCATTGAATACTAACGGACTTATTATTTCGTATTTTAGTAAAATCAAAACTTGTATTTATTTTTGCTTCAAATAATTGTAAGTAGCTAAACAAATGTTAAATGTACCTACGTTTTAAGCTCCTGCAGTATATAGAAATAATGGAAAATTAAAACAGGAAAATCCCCATCACTTGGTAAGTATTTACTGAAAGTTCACTATTCTTATTTGCAATATGCCTCAATTTTAATCGTTTTATTTGCACGAGAATTCGATAAACATGAGTTTTCAAATATCACTTATGGTTGTTATTCGTAGTGGAGCAAAAATATCATTTATGCTGTGTAGGCGTAAAACAAATGTGTCAATTAGTATAAAAACCCGCCCGTAACCATAAAGATCCATTAGAGTTTATTAATAAAAATTGGAACATTTTTATATCACATATTTTACTTTTGAAGCAATCACCTAAAATTAAAATACATCTGACGGGCACATTCAATGCGCAATCTGAAATCGCCATTCAACGTGCTTTTAAATGAAAGTGCTGACTATATGTATTCCATTAACAAATTCTCGCGATTTCTAATAAATCATTTTAACAGATGGAATACTCCGGGTAAAATATGATGAATGAGACTTTGAAGCTATCAGCTGACATCATCGCTATTCAAAGTATATTGAGCTCAAAAATTGCAAAGAAAAAACTAATATTACTAATGCGCCCTTTAGTCCGACATTGGGATCTGAATATTAGTTGTTAGGTATAAAATGTGAACCTTATTAGTAAAATGAAGTTTTCATACACTTAAATAAACGTGATCAAAGCCTTCTTCGCCCAGGGCTGGAATAGAACATGCCTCTTCAGAATTTGCGGCTGAGTCCATAACCCCTAAGTCACCCGGGCACGGTGGCATCTGTCCCAATTTCCTGAGTTTAAATATGCAACCTTCAGAGGATTATCGCCCCGGGTACAAAAGGTCCTTTTTATTTAGTATATTTTTTCAATTTATAAATTTGTATTATTTTATCTAGTTTTATCATTTGTGTATCTATTGTTAAACTGTAGTTACATTTATAAATCAAATCGCTAAATGATAATGCGGAGCCACACTTAAGAAGACTGCTTATATTTTGTAGAAATGTCAATTAAAAGGCAATATAAACCAAATTTCAATACAGATACTCTTCACAGCTAGGAAAACTGGTATTTTGTAAGGGAATTCCCACACACGGTTTTCATTGCTCTGAATAGATGAAGGCGGAATGCAGGCCAAGTATAAGAACTCCAAATCCTTAATATAATTGGCGAGTGGTGCTCATGTAAGCTTTTACTGGCGTTAAAATAATTCCCCCCGGTCGGATGCGACGCGGAGCGGAAGCGGGCCCCGGCATTACGTCACTTCCTTCCGGCTCGGTCCCTGGGGTCTGTGGGGCCGTTAGATACCTAGACGTTTTACATAAACCGCGACTTAGGCTAATTTAATGTGTATCGCACTAGAGCCCCTAGTGACTTCGAAGACGTATAAACAGTTTTCAATCGTAAATAGATCATCATAGCTGCGGATTTATTTTGCCGGTAGGTACAGTACAGTCCGCATCAAAAGTAGCGGATCAAACAACGCTTCAAACGTATCTACCATTCCGTAACAGCTTAACAAAAAGTGATGCTTCTATATGTAGAACAATGAAAACTGTAAAAGATATACGTTTGAACTTGAATTTTAAACATTTATCTATATTTGGAAAAGTTATCCGGAATATCAGATACTTTTACTACTACTATCGATGCTGACTGTACAACAGCATTTTTTAACGCATTAAAACAGTATTAAGAAGTTCTGGATCAGTCAGTGTCGAGCAATAATGAGTGCAAAAACTTAAGGGGAAACATTAGTGGTAATTTTCCATACAATTGTTGTCGACATTGTCCTCTCTGAATTTTGGCCCTAGGTGAATATAATTTTTATATGAGTTCAATATTGCTAATACCGGTGTCTGTACGTTTTGCTTCTTTTGATATTCTTGTTTTTATCTAGTTCTGTTAAATAGCGCTAAAAACGGCGAAATAAATGTGTCGTGAACAGACGCGTAGCATACAAAATCGGCAAGAATAAACGCAAAAATAAAAACAGTCAGAAACAGTTAATTTCTTTCTCATTCCATTTTCAAAATTTCTGTAACATTGTTAATAACCAATCTTTTAAGATTGTTAATAACCAATCTTTGAAGGAGGAAAATGTCGAAAACAAAACCTCGATTTCTGATTTTTTTACGCAGGGTTTGTCGCCTAAGCTGCAGTTATCCATATTGCACTAATTTAGGAGCTGCCCCCATTAGCGCGACGGAGATGTTTACCTAAAATTTTGTTTTGAAATGAAATGAAAAAAAATGTTTCATTTTTTTATTTCTTTTCATTTTCATTTCTTTCAAACCTATTCGAACGTACACTGACATCATAATGATATTTATATCATGTTGTTTAGTTATCGTGCTTCTTGCCCGCGCCAATACTTGTATGAATGTACGAGCGAAACGCATGATAACTAAATAATATGATACAAATCATTCTAACTTACGTTCGAATTGACCTGCATGCCCCTGGTTTCCTGCATGAATGAAAAAAAAGATTTTAAAATTAATCGCTTGCGTTCTTAACTGAACGTAATTTCGTATTACTTGCGTCTCTGACTTTATCCTGTAAAAAGTAAACATACTAACTCTTATTTAATTATCACCTCTTCAATTATTTACATAAATTACAATTTTCAATAACTGGGAGATAAAATTGTAGGTATAAAAACAAATGACATTCTTAAGACCACTTCGTAAAGGAAACGCTCAGCTTGAAAACTTATTCAATTAACTCTCGAAGAACGCTACAGTTGGCACTGTCTTAAGACACGACCCGTTCTATGCCTCTTTAAGAGCAAGGCTATGAAACTACGATGACAAAGACGCCTCAGCATCAAGATGGGGACCTAGATAATATGAGAGATAGAAGAAGAGAATAGAAGAAGAGAGATACATCAACAAACGCAAAACAAAAAAAGGACAAGTGCGAGTCGGACTCGCGCAACGAGGGTTCCGTACTTTTTAGTATTTGTTGTTATAGGGGCAACATCATCATCTGTGAAAATTTCAACTGTCTAACTATCACGGTTCATGATATACAGCCTGGTGACAGACAGACGGATGGATGGACGGACGGACGGACAGCGGAGTCTTAGTAATAACTAATAACTAACTGCATTGACTCAGCGATCCAGAAAGAATCTTGGCCTCCGAAACGAGATAACGCCACCTGTCCTGATCCAGCGCGGTTTTCTTTCTTTACAAGCGGTGGTGGCCGAGTGGATCTGACGCCCGACTTTCGAATCCTGGCTCATACCAATGAGTTTTTCAGTACTTATGTACGGAGTATCATTTGGTATTTACTACTAACTTTTAGGTGAAGGAAAATATCGTAAGGAAACCTGCATACATCCGCGAAGGAATTCAAAGGTGTATGTGAAGTCTCCAACCCGCATTGGGCCAGCGTGGGTTCTATAGCCCAAACCCTCTTGCGCATGGGAGGAGGCCTTTGCACAGCATTGGGACATATATAGGCTGAATTATTATTGTTATTAATAATAATAATTTACTTTATAATGGTGGAGGGTAGAATAAGTTTTCTGGCAACAAACTCCTATACAGTTTGGCAGATAAGTAACGATAATTACTGTAACTTTCCTTTTATAAATTATATTCATATTATATTTCTGCTGGCCTATTTACATATTTATTAGTGTTTAGTACGAGTTCATACATTTGCTACTAAACGTAAGTACTATCTCGGACGATCGATGTTCGAAATGACATTGATATGTCACAGTTTTCAATTGTTTGGTTGAGTTAAATGTAATGCCAGTGTTACAACAAGGCTATATGCAACATTTAATTACTTTTTATAAAAAAATATTCTTTTTTAATTAACTATGCCATTTAGTTTCCTTAAACGTACTTACCCATACCCCGGAGTTAACGGAATTCAATAAAAACACGCTGTATACTAAGTACTCAAAATATGTCGACTTATTTACTTCCTCGCAAAAAATTCAACAAACAAAATATTAAAACGGATAGTATGGATAGGTTATAATACTTTGCTGGCAGTACTGGAAAATCTTAATGTTTCTGCTTTGTAAGTTCATCTGATTTCATATATATATATATGTATGTATGTATATGTAAGTATATGTATTTGTATCAATATTATTAATATATATGTATGTTTATGTATGTGTATTTTTTATGAATGTATTGTGTTCGTACATGTATCAATTGTATCACCTATACCTATGTTTTTGCACCGCCTACAACTTATCTGCTTTGCCTACAGGTTGACTGGTAGAGAATGCCTTACGGCATTAAGTTCGCCTATTGTACAGTGTGTTTTCTTATGTGCAATAAAGATTAAATAAATAAAATAAATAATATTAGGTACAGTCAGCATCAATAGTAGCGGATTTATTTTTTTATACTACGTCGATGGCAAACAAGCATACGGCCCGCCTGATGGTAAGCAGCGGATGAAACAACGCGCCAAAAGTATCTGATTTTCCGGATAACTTTTCGAAATACATATAAATCTAAAAAATATACGTTCAAAGACATCTTTTACAGTATTAATTGTTCTACATATAGAACTATCACTTTTTGTTAAACTGTTACAGAACTCTTGACATCTTGTATGACCCGCTACTTTTTATATGTCCATATCTTTAATATGGACTTTACTTTTATTCGATATGTATAGGGTTTGCACGACGGATCTGAAATGTATGGGAAGATCCGTGGATTTAGATCCAGATCCGGGTAATTTCATACATTTCGGATCGGGATTGCAAACCCTAGATATGAATTTTTTTAGATAGTTTCTACAAAAGTTTGCGACTGATTCTTTGTAACCCGCAATCCGCATTCTTATCATGATACAACGGATTACAGTGCCTAGGAAAATTTTAACCTTTTTACCTAATGGTTTCAAACCAGTTGTGTATACAGCAGAAAAAAACGTTCTAATAGAAATGCAAAAATATGACTAAAAATTCGATCATGATCGTTATCATACTCGTACACAGACAAGCGTTTAAATACTTTAGCATCAAAATCGCCTGGTATTTATTTATTTGATTACTTTGCTATAAATTGGGTCCATGTTTGAATTTTACAGGGACCGCAAAACTGATTTACATTACGTTTCACGTAAAACAATCTGATTACTCTCCGTGGGATCATTCATTAAATTTAATTAATCACCACGCAGATGTCGACCTAATTAAATGTTTAAATCAGGTTTTTAGTGTAAATATAGCTATTTATGGAGGACCGCCGTAGGACCCAGAGATGGGTAGTGAGTAAATACTCACAGGTAAATACTGAGTAAATACCCGTATTTACCCAAATTAGTGGGTATAAACTATGTAGAGCTAAGCTTCAATAAAAAACAATTTAGATTTTTTATTTATTTAGATATTAAATATCAGTGTTTTATTTTTTTCTTAGCAATCGTTTTTACCCACATAAAATAGTAACTACGAGTATTTATTGGGTGATTTGAGTATATACCGAGTAAATACTCAGTATTTACTCACCCCCACCCATCTCTAGCGCCTATATCATTAATTTGACAACTGACAATTTTAATTTCTGGGTAGGTAAGTAACGACTGTAACTATATAGCGTCGATATTATTTGCTGGACCAGGAGTCTATTCACCACGGTCATAATTGACATCTAACACTGAGAATTTTCTGTACATTTCCGTGTAAGCGAAGGTAATACAGAGTCAATATATACCACCAGTAAGACCAGCAATGTAAGGTGAATTTTCGTATACCCCTATTTTTCGCAAATAAATGACATATGTTCGGTAATATCCACCTATACATGGAGTATAGGCCACTGATTACGTACCTTTTCGAGCGTCAAGGACGCTAAAAATATGGCTAGAGCATTCCAGTAACGGTAACAGGCAGTGTAAACCTGCCCCTAATCGCAGTACCGTTTACCGGCCTGTCCCATTACCGGTAAAATATATCGAACTCACTCGAGGTATAATATGCGTTATTCGGGTGCAGTCTATCGGCACGAGGGCCTAGCACAGAGGTATATAGCAGCCAAGTCACTGTAAAAACACAGAACATGCACGCTAATCAGTTCAAAGTGTGTATTAATGCGATGAATAATAAACATATATATTTTTGTTAGTATTTTATGCTGGTACGCTTGTCTTGGCATTACGCTGCTATTTCGTTAATAACACCTATTAGTCATTAGAACTCATAGTAGGTAATTACCTGTATTTAATTAACCTACAATGCATTTTGTAATTCAAAATTCAAATGGGTTGACTAGTGACTAGCTATTTGCAGGCAAGTCAGTTTTTTTGCTTTCATATTTACTAATTTCTGGCGAGATATTTAGATGTGTAATAGATACCTAACTACTGATACTTATGGCATTACAGTCCATTGGCCAGAGCAGTTGTGATTTTTATGACTTGAATTTCAAGGTTCAATTAGAACAATCAAGTTTATATTGTAAAATGAAAACGCTTTTTTAGTGAGTGGCTTATCTGTTCCATTATAATATAAACCTAGTCACCGGCGTCAGGAAGCGGAACTTTCCCGATTTTATCCACCATTAGTGATGTGACAAACGGCCGTTTGTACTCGCGATGTCGTTTTCATCCATTACGAGATTTCAAAGATTGAACAATCTTATTCGCCCCTTTAACTCGAGTCCCGTGTCACACTTATCTTCGGAGTCAAAGGGGCGCATACCTTGATCGGGTTTTGAGTATAATGGAAAACTTTTGCCTGTTCTATTTATAATGGCTATGGATTTGCTTTCTTATGTTTTTTAGTGATTCATACATCTGACAGATTTTTGTTCATTAGAAACATCAGGAATAAGAATGAACTTCAATTGCATCAGCGAAATGCGAAATTCTTTTTATATGTGCCACGTACGCCACATGAGTGACCAGCAGATTTTGTCCGCAAATTTAAGCAATTTTTAGTTATTAAAAAAAATATTCAATTCATTCAATTTATAACTTGTGTTTAAATTATACCAGATAAATAAAATTGAAATATAAAGCATGAAAAATTCAAATCTTCCCCTCATACTTTTTTCGATTTTATTCGTATATAAAAATAAACCCTGATTTCGGCACTGATTTACTCACTCACTCACTGACGATCATGAAAACTCTTAGGGCAATTCCAGAATTCCCAAGAAGCTGAAATTTGGTATGTAGGATAGTAGTACATAAAGAACAAAAAAACTTTAAATTACTTGCCCCTAAGGAGGTGAAAAGGGAGGTTGAATTTTGTACGGGGAATCAATAAGCGCTAAACCGATTTAGTTGAAATTCGTTATGTAAATAGTTTTTGTTATGGGGAAGGAAGTAGAATAGGTTTCAAAGAAAAGAGCGTAAGGAGGAAAAAGGGGTTGAAGTTTGTATGGGAATCAGTAAAAAACACAAGCTGTATAAAAGATGCCCTGCCTAATAGTAAATCACCCCCAATCCTTTAAATTAGGGGTTGGAAAATTGTCATAGGCAGCAACAAAAAGAAGTGAAAACAAATCAAAGACATTTTCATGTAAAGTTTGTAAAGATAGGGCTTGTAGAGTTAGAAGCTCGACTCTACAATACATCTAATAACTTTTTGACAGTGCGAGCCTTATGGTTTCGTCTTGGCAATGTTTTACATGAAAATGTTTTTGATGGGATTTTATTTATATTTGAAAGCTAAAATAACAGAAATCGCTATTATTTTTTATCGTGGTTATGGTTGAAACGAAGGGAAAGCTTGGATTTTTAATTAAAATACATTAATAACTACTAAAATATGTTTTTCGCAATAATTGAGTTATTTTATTATAATATGTTTTATCCATTAGCATATCTATGATGTTTATTTTAGTGAAGATGTCGAAGCTTCAATTAATCACTATTCCGTTCCACTGTGTAGCACTTACCGATATATAACATGATTAATTAAATAATAATTGACTTGTTCACATCCCTAAAAACACACATTTTTACGCAGCAGTGTAACCACCAAAATGGCTACGGCTTGAGTATTCAACTTTGTATTGAAAACAGACACCCAACGTTATCTTGAGTATAAATATAACACATTTGAGATCAAACAGTTGGCAGCTGTCAATTCGTATGACGAGGTCGTCCTATGAAAGTGCTCATTTTACCCACTCTGTACGTTGTCTTCGTTAGCCACTTATCACCATTTAATATATATCCAGCGGTGGCAGCATGGTTCCATTTTTATCACCTGTCACTATGCCCGTCACTTTCGCACTTACATACTTGTTAGAACGTGACAGGCATGGTGACAAATGATAAAGAGCCGACCATCTTAGCCCTCCAGTAGGATATACTAGCTAAGATGGTCGGCTCTTTATCATTTAAATATGGAACCATACTGCCACTGCAGATAGCTATAAAATCATATGGCAAAATGTTTTTTCAGTTACATTCCAGAGAAAACTTCATTCTAGTTATTTATTCTCGTATGTCAAAACTAAATATATAAACTAGAACATTCTGACTGAAAGGTCACTCCCGAAATATGCACTCAAAATTTTTATCATTTTAAGCAACCGGAGTGGCGAACGAACAAAAACCTCTGAATTTTTCGCGTTCAACTGAAAGTTGTGAAACAAAAGTTGCTGCGTGCGGTGAGAGTGAAATGCGCAATGTACACACGAATGCCGCGTTTTATTTTAATAACAATTTTGAAATCCAGCATGCGAGTATAGTTAAAGCCCGTCTAGAAATATATGATCATTGTCAAGAGGGCGCTGTTATTTTCATGTATAGGGTGACAGTTCAGTTTAGACTGAAATATTTAGTTTCAAATTACTGGTCAGACTTTAAATATTTTTCCATTGTGGTTTATAAAATATGAATGAAAAACAATAATTATAATCCACCGTTTGATTCAGTTTTCGGTCTTCTCTATTTCCAGGGCTTAGTAACACACTAATATTTTTTCTGACTCTTACGGTAACATTCTGTAATACTCTCACGAAAGATGTACTTATAGCTACTATGCTAGGCGCCTCCCTAAGGTACATATAAAGAATACGCTGGAAATATTCGCTGTCAACGGTACCTCAGTAACCTAAGTTGGTAGAGCGAAGGGCTGGTATCCCAGATTCGCGGGTTTAAGTCTTTAAGTCTCTAAGCGTTTTCCCACTATACCTTTATTTTTAGGCATTGTGGTACTATTTGCAGACGTATCTGCATAATAAAAATTTAATTTATATCTGTGTTTGGAACCTTAATGTTAGAGTTCACTTCAAAACATGTCTTTGACGTTTTATTGCTGATACCTTATTTCATTGTAGAGGATTTGGGCTATACTTCTCACATACATTTTAATTTTGTTGTAGGGAAGGTATCCACGTACTTTTTTCTTTCACCCAAGAGTTATTGGTAAATGTATATCATGCATAATACATTTCTTAAACCTCATTGGTGCAAACAGGGATTACATCAAGATATAATTTGACAATCGCATATATAATGGAAATTCATAAACAGTTGAAAAATACTTGGAAATATTTGAGTCGAGACTGTACAGGAAATCACATCAATCCGCTTTTTATGGTTTCTGTCTCGGCAGTCAATTTTCTGTCTTTATGGGATCAGTTATCCAATCGCCTTTGGGCGAGATTACCTGGCGTTGTATTGTCAACGCTTACAGAGTGCTAATAAGACCTAAATAAAATAAAATAATAAATAAATATTATACGACATTATTACACAAATTGCACTAAGTCCCACAGTAAGCTCAATAAGGCTTGTATTGAGGGTACTTACAATAAGGAAGGGTACCCAACTGTCCGACTCTGATTTAAAGATCCGATCCGATTTGAGTCTAAAATAACGGACACGTATTTTTTTTAGCTGCCCAAACTCAACCTTCTTTACCTTAGGAGAAAATGGCCTTCAAAGTACTAAAAAGTTACTAAATCTTCTAACTCCTATAGAAAGTGATGCTCAAGCAACTTGCTAGTTAATGGCTGGTTTGAGTATATGTTTGAAAGCAGCAAAAAATAAAGAGCACGTGTTTTGTTATATCTGCTTAAACTCAAGTTTTTCTAAAAAAATACCTGTCTTTATGTGTAACTTTAGCAATGAAATATTATAAAACTTCGAATGTCGATTTTTTACGAGGGACACAATATTAAAATGTGTACATTTTCTTTAACGCGCATGTCTTTCGAATTTCAAGCGCTAATAGGCTTCTTTGCCAGTGAAGTGGTAGAAAACAATCCCTGCAATTGCCACTCCCTAAATTTTAAGATATTGAATGTAGTCGTAGGTATGCGTTGGGAGTAACAGCCGCGCCCGCGGACTGTAATACGCAACATTGATTGAATATTTTTGACCCAAGCCCAATAAACTATGTGAATCACTTTGGTATGGTATTAATAGTGATGTTCACAGTCAATCATTGCTACTTTCGATACATTAACGACATTCAGAGTTGTACGCTCAAATTGTACCTAGTATATATGATAAAGTAGTGAAATAATTATCTGTACAATGGTTAAGTTTTAAATAGTTCCTTTGACACTTTATGTTTATAGCACTTCACACACCTCGCTTCAGTTCAGTAACTGACGACAAGGTCGCAACGTTAGGCAACGGTAAATACAAAAAAATACAAATACTCTTTATTGCACACCACAATAAAGAAACAATACAAAGAATATAGTACATTAAGAAGAGGTAAACAACAGGCGGTCTTATCGCTAAAAAGCGATCTCTTCCAGACAACTTTTAGGTAGCGGAATTCAATAAATTTAGATCATGTCAGTAGGTGTTCCAGATGCAGTAAAAGAAGTCTAGCACAGGATAATAAATAATAATAATAATAAAAGGCGTAGGGATGTGACGACCCCATCGCCCGCTGGTTTTACCAGTGCAATCAGTCAACGCAGGGCAGCTTGTGGCGAACTGTTGGGGAGTAGCGACCTCACGTACCCGAGTGCTCCTGGGGAGTTCTGTTACCCGCAAGGAGGGTGGGTGGGACAGGATTCTCTGCCTCTGGCTTGCCTTAGCCGGCCGGCCAGAGTGGAGTCGTTAGAGCTATAAGCTCCAGGGGTGGAAGTGAAAAATTGCATAAGACGCGAGTTGGCACAGTGGCTGCTCGCAGCCACTGGGTAGAAAGCGGCGTACACCTCTCGACACTCCTGAGCCGCTCACACCGGTGTTGCCCTTGAGCCATCCTAGATGTCGCTTTTTGTGGGGGGCGAGTCACCGTCTGCCGGAAATAAAATTGAATACCGTTTTATTAGGCAGGCGTCCGGTTTTTTATCCCATAGCCCAGTATTTAGTCCATCGCTTTCACCCAATAGCCCAGTTCATTTTAGATTCCATCAACTCTCAAATAGTCCTTACACCCTGGCAAGGGCAACATCCGCTAGGTGTACCCCTTACATTTCATTAAAGTGTCAAAAGGGCCTCTACGTGTTGGCTTCGGCTCCACGCACGCCTCCCAAAGGTCCGGAACACCATTGTTCCGTGATGGGAAAGACATACAAATAATAATAACCGCCATGTGGTATGTTGATTCGACGATCATTGTCCCGATAGTCGTTTCAGCGAACGGTCTCATAGCGAAGAGTCTCGACCACACCTTGAGAGACTCTCGCTAGGTGGTTGGATCAAGGGTCAGATGCCTTCTGGTGATCTTGGACACGGCGCAGATAGTCCGGCGATTTCTTTCTCTGCAGCTCTGACCACTGGCATCTTGAGCCCTGCCCCGCTGTTGGCGGCACCCTAGGTTAGGTTTTTTATAATGTGTTTATATGTATTTTGTATTGCTTTGTAAGTGTTTTTATATTCATATTATAAATGACCTAGCCTAAGATCAAAAATAAATAAAGAGTTAATAATAATAATATTTATTTATCAGCTCACAAAGGATTTGTAACAATTTCACAGTAAGATAATAAAATAAGAAATGACGTTGTGAACCTTTGTAAGAGACTGGAAGATCTGTTGGGGTTAGTAGATAGTTTAAATCATTTCATGAAAACTAATAGTAGAGCTATCGTGGTCATCCGCGTCGTTTAGGGGGAGTCCGGGAGACTTGAACCTCTTTTTACTCAGAAGCCACTAGAGTTTTATCCGTAAGTGTTAGCAACTCGATATTTCGTGTATAGATGACATATCTAAATAGGTATCTTTAGAGCATAGCAAAGTGCTGATAAAGTACAAAATTTAAGTTCTGCAAAAATATTTTTCTTAAACGGAGTATTGGCTCAACTCTCCCCAACCTATGGGAGAGTTGACCAGGGGGTGAGGGAGATATTTTAGGTAGGAAAAACAGTGAAAAAAGTGATGTTTAATCCAATATATTTATTAAAAAAGGAAAGTAATTGTAACAAAGTATTTTTACCCATAAAACAATATGTTAAAATTTAATAAACTTTATAAAATTTGAAAATCGGCAATATTAACATGAAATTCAAGAGATCAATTATCTTTAAGTTATTATTATTATTAATTATTTCTATGAGATCAATTCAGTCAACAAATTATCAAAGGCACATGAAAGGTCCTTTTCATTTTACATAACATAATAATCGAAAACATAATTCTTCATGTCAAATAAAGTTGTCCACATCTTTGCCAGTTAACCCATCGCAAACTTCGTGAATATACCTATCCTTTGCAGGAACCACACAGTCGAACATTTTTTATGCAACTTACGTCGGTGGCAAACAAGCATACGGCCCGTCTGATAGTAAGCAGTGTTTTATACGCGTTGCCGACCCTAACACTCCGCACTCCGTACCCTCGTTGAGCTCTGGCAACCTTACTCACCGGTAGGACAACAACACTTGTTTTTTATTTTATTTTTTGATTTTTTTCTCTTGTCGCTATCTTGCAACACCTTCCTCTTACCTCCTTTGACGTTTGGCCTGCATAAAAATAAAGCAAACCCTTATTTAAGCACAGTGTGGGAGAATTGAACCACTGATCATGTCTCCCTACCACCATGCGGTTCAACTCTCCCGCACCCCCCTTTACTTTTTATAGATTATGTTTTCTTTATGCTCTTACAATAAACATTCTAAATGATCACTGTTAGTAAAACTACATTAACCAACAAGTACAATAAGATAAAATAATACTACTCACCTGTTTAATTGTCAAAATAGTGTAAAAATATAAATTTGTTATTTTTTTCACTTCGCGACAGCGAAACCACGTTTACTCCAGTCATTTCCAAACCAGACTAATAGCGGCCAATATAGCGTCGCCAAAAGTTGCGCCTTCTGTTAAAGTACGACATCAGCTGTCAACGGCGTCGGTGGCGCGAAATTTGAATTGAAATATTTGTCGTGGTTCAACTCTCCCACCTGGTCATATCTCCCGGACTCCCCCTACTCCGATAAGATCGAGATCCATCTACAGCTACACAGATTCGATACAATCTAACAGCGAAGACTAATATCCCTACCTGAACGTGTCAATTTTAAGCTATCTGATAATCCCAATCTAAAAGTAAAACTTTCGTGGTGCAACCGCGTCGTTTACTCCCGATAAGATAGAGATCAGTCCCGTTTCTACAGCTACAGAGATTCGATACAATCTCACGGCCAAGACTAATATCCCTGCCTGCCCGTGTCAATTTTAGCAGTTTTGGGTCGGGTTGGCTCCTGGGGGACATGGGATAACTTTTTTGCAAACGGCCCCGATAAAGTCGGTGAACCCGTGTTATCCCATGACCGACTTGTTTTTTATACCGGATGACTTAGGTTATGGATTTAAATGTAAGAACGGATTCTCCGCGAACTAAACTAACTATAGTTTACTTTTTTGAATGTCTTATGATATTTATGTGAACTAACAATGTATTATTTACCTCTAGTGTCGAATGATGACCTCTATAACAGTTCCTACAAGTCTCATTTGGTTGGCCTTAATTTAAAAAAGAATTAGAGATATGTTTGTACCGTATTTTTATTATCTACTTACATGTTACATTTCTAAATAAATTTACGTGCTAAACTTCCAAAAATTACACATTTTACGTCACAGCAATTCCATATAAAAATGAACTGTCATAGTGACTATTATTCGACGCGAGAAGTATCGATATAGTGGATTGCAATGCGTGACAAGAATGTGAATGGCACATTGAACTATTATTTTAGTGAATAGTAACGCAAGGAAAAATGTATGCCATGAAACATTTTTTTATTTTAAATGTAGGATCTGTTCTTGAATTTAAAGTATCAAGGAGCGGAATTAAACTTTAGAAATCTGTTATCGCTCATACTAATATATACAAGCGAGATACACGGTCGACTGATGTCAAAATGAGGTCAAGTTGATATCAATTTGTAAGTTTAAAAATGTTAATTGCCTCTTTGTCATTCAAATATACAATAGCGATAGAGCGGTAAGATCAATACGGGCAAGTGTTGCATACACACTTACCCATATGCCACACTTGCCCGTATTGACCATATAGATATAATGATTTTGGATTTTGCGATGTTGGCGGTAGGCCCTCAGTTCCCTGTAGGCTATGCACTCACAAAAGCAAGAATTAGTATAACTCAAGTTAAATCAGGAATATAGGTACATATTGAGAATATACCTACCTTTATTTACAAATACTTATACAGGTAGTTCGCAAATGCAACTAAGCTATACCCATATATGTATTGCAATGTAGATATTCTATAATTTAGGATTTCAGGAGTAGATAATGCTTCGGTACTGGGATTGTATGGCAAGAACCGGGAATTCCTGGTTCCAGTACTGTACTTGTGTAGAAAACCAGTACCGGGAGCACTCCCTTGTCTGAAGTAAACGATTATCTGCATACTTTTATATCACGGTACAAGAAAGTACTAATTAATGCCTTACGGTTTTTTATACCAGTCAACCCTAGGACCAAACAGAAACTAACAATAAGTGTAGGATAATAATATTCAAAATGAAGTAAAAGAATAAACCTACATACATAAATTAAATATGCATACATACCTGCATAAATAAACATAAATAATCCTACATATTCTCAAGGAGCTCGGAATAACCACTATCGGCTTTCAGAGAATACTTATGTGTTTCTGATACGTCGCTCGTAGGAACCCGGATAGTTTAGAAAAACTGATGGTAGTTGGTCAGTTCGACGGGAAAAAATCACGCCGTCGATCGCCTACCCTATGATCAGATTTGATAAAAATAATCAATGGCTTCCCAATACCTAAACCTATTAAGACCGCCATAGGACAGAAACACTTGGAAGAGCATACATCACGCACCTACTTATTCACTCAATGCCTGATTTTATCAACAAGTTTGCCCCCGATTGTATATGTTAATATAGGTAACAAAAACCTTCCACCGTTAGCATTGCACACACGCAAATACATACACACACATACCACAAAGCTTATGTAACGCTAAGATTTTACGCCTGATTAAATATTTTCGCTCCAATGCAAATAAAGGCTGTTGGAATAAACGGAGGGAAATCGATAAACTTCGCAAATTCCTATCTCACATAATCTGGTAATTTGAAAAACACCTTTAAATTGTGAGCTTCATGGTTGAAATTTAAAGAGAATTGAGTTAAGATAAGTGTGATTTTAGATATAGACAAGTGAAATCCTCTCGCAAACATTTCGATCCTTGTATTTTTGCATTGCCTGAATATAATATTCGGAATATAGGTCATTAATGTTTGGGCTGGCTCTCTTCTTCCATATGGGTAACATACTTATTAAGAAATATAGGCATAGAACATTTAACTAATTAGTACTTTTAAGCAGATACAATAAGAACATAATTAAAACCCGTGGTATATCTAATTTCTGTTCAATCGGATATTACCTACATATTTAGTAATTAACGTAAATTAACTTAATCAGTGAGTTAAGAGGGATTGTATTTGAAAAAACAAGTAGAGAAAATTATGATATAGTAGTTTTTTGAACTAATTTGATGTGAATTTATGTTATTTGTCAAGTAGATACTTCTATTGGTAAGCATAAGAGCCATGTTTGGTAACAGATTGACGTGTTCTTAAATACAGGAAACACAGAAATATAAATTCATTTGCTATCGACCTAAAAGCTTTTTCGTTCAAACTGGTCAATTGAATGTATCTTTTAAATCACACTTCCATCCTTGAAATAAATTTAAAATTTTCTAAAATGGAACAATGTTGTCCCTAAACAACAAAAAAATATTTACAAAACAGGCCATGTTTGTTCACGAAATTCAAGGACCGGCTCGCTGAGCGCCGTGCATTATGTTATTACCGTGTTTTCTTTTACCTTCGCCTGCCAGAGCTAAAAGGTTGTGTTTCCATAATGAATGAGAATTACTTTTGACCTCGATCATGCCGGGGACGCATCAGGAATGACCACTATATGACCACACTTATTTCTGTCGAAAACGAGACAGTAATTTTTTTTTTTGCAAATGTAATAATTCTATATTTTGGAAGTATATAAATATGTGTATTTGTACTCATACGGCGCGATTCGAAGAATGATTTAGAACTTGAAAAGATCTTTAAAAGATCGATAACTAAACGACATGTCAAAATTGACGTTTATTTCGATTCCGCTGTGATCCCAATAAGATCTATCTACGATATTTCTAACGTCAGAGTAACATTGGTTGCCCCAATCGAGCTGCTTCTGTCAATTATACGACATACACACGGTATCTAAATGAGAACTTATCTAAACCAGAACTATCGTTATCGTATCTCATTCTTCGAATCGGGCTGATAGTAGTACATAACTAGGTCCACCAACTTAACTCAGACTTGCAAAATAGTTTTTTTATAAGTAGAAGGTATCTTTTGGTTGATGATATTTTAATAGAAGATAGAAGATACCTTTTATTCAAAAATACAAATCGCTCGCACATGCCCGTACATTATACAAAATGGAAATTTTGTGCAAATGTGTTTTAAAGGTAATAATTACTGACACGGTTATTCAAAGTTAAGAAGATATGAACCATCTTACAAAATTCAATTGAAGTCTAACTAATAACAAACCGAACATAGTCATTAATGACTACCATTTACATTGTTTTGTTTGATCGTAAATATAAATTATTTATCAAAAGGTGTTTGAACTCTCTCGACGGTTTACGTCTGCCAGATTTTATCGAAATTACCGTTCCCTATAAGCTGACACAGTGAAGAAATTCTACCGTCAACGCATTATATTCTCGAGGATAATTTATTTACCAGCAAACAACGTAAGCACGAACAATTGTACGAGCACACATTGGGAAAACGAATAGCGGCCTAAATGCGAACGTGCCGGTCGCCAAAAAGGTCGGGGCTTATTAATGTCACATTATTTTTGCACAAAAAATCTACCGGGTCCCGTGTCCCGTTCTGAATGTCAAAATTAATCCATTTAACGCAAAATTTTCGCATTAGCTCAATGCGGCAATGGGCTGAAGGTCTCTTATTGATTAAGGTAACGCACATACTCATACATACATTTGATTTAATCCACTCACGCATGTAGGTGATTGTATTTCTTTTAAAAGTCGCACAAGCCCGACGCCAAAAAGCGGCTCCCTTGCAATAGAATTTACGCTTTCATTTTAAAACGACATGCTTAATAAAATAAAATTGGCATGAACATTTACGTATATCTCTTGCATGGTACTAGTTTTTTATTGCTAATAATTGTTATACAAAGAAAGTAGAGTGAGTAGAAATATTGTATTACAATTTCTAGCAACGAAACCTAGTACCAGCGGCTGTAGCATGGTTGCATTTATATCACTTGCCACAATGCCTAGCTAAACAATAATGCGTTTAGGATGCTGTTGAGACTCCCGCGGTTCTGCAGCGCGTCTTCCATGTTTGCAGAGGCGCGCACCGACGGCTTCGATGCCGTCTGGCACAAGAAAGCTGCCTCGCTGCTTGACAGGGTGCGCGGGAGTGGCAACAGCATTTTAAGCATGATAGCCAACAAGTCTGCTTGCCCTCTTTTGTGCAAAATGAGCCAGAGGACCAAATCACTTTTATTCATTTATTATTAGCGTTAGTAACCTAACATGTAGATTATGTTCGAAACTAACAATATGTGGATCTGTATGTTGTCTGTAATAAATAAATTGATTGGTTGATAGTGACAAGTGATAAAAAGCGATCGTGCTACAGCCGCACGGACTAAGCACGGTCGTTCTAACAACTATGTAAGGCAGTGTCTTACCTGAGCGAATAACTCGCGAACGCGAAGTGGCGCGGCGCGGAGCGGGTGAATTCAATCCTTTGATACCTATGGAAGTGTCCTACGTGGGCGATCTCCGAATGCCCTTGGGGCGCAGCCATTCGCGAGACATCGCCCACGTAAGCCGCGCAGTAAGTGCGAAAGTGACAGGCATAGGTGACAGGTGATAAAAATGCAACCAAGCTGCCACCACAGACATAGGTATAATGTTACTTGAATATGTATTTCATGTTAAATATTTCAGTACCCCTAGTGTAAATTTAGTCGATAGCGAAACGTGACGTACGCGTTTGCGTTAAGTCTCATTTTGTATGGGTTTTTGAACAGCGCGCCAAGCGGGACGTTTTGGAAATTAAAAAATCTCATACAAAATGACACTTAACGCAAACGCGTACGTCACGTTTCGCTGTCGAAAATATTTACACTAGGGGTACTGAATGTGGTTTTAAAATAAGAGAGTAGTAGTCGAGTTGGGGTCTGTGTCTACTTATAATATATAAAACCTTAATACTCTGTCCTTCTGTTGCATTATCTCATTTAGTGAACTCTCAAGCTTCGTTCGGATCAAACTTTGCAAGTTAATGAGCAACTTGAGAGTCAGAAGGTTTTTTAAGCCTATATATCGAAAGATTCTATCTCGGTCTAACGACTATTTATCGTTCGATAATCGAATGCCGATTGCAATTCCTTCTTTAACAATGTGATCATCGATATACGTATAAAAAGATACCTGGATGGTTTTTTCGCCAAACGAACCTTATCACTTTTTCCCTCTGTAAGTAATGATATTTTAGACGGTAATACAATTTAATTCATATTTATCTGTTTAAGTAAATGATTAATTCAAAATATTCTTTTATTATAATAATTACTAATTTAAATGTTATGCGCAGCATCCTCGGCACATAAATTGAACATAAAAATATCCCATAAAAAGAGAAGAAATCTCGTTATTATTATTTTTCTTCTCTCTCTTCTTATTCTCGTTATAAAAAAAACGGTATATAATTACCTATAAACAGCTATTTTGGGCTGTGAGAGAAGTTCTAAGATCCACTATCCACTTAAAACTTAATTACAAAGCAATTTCTTTCTCCCGCTAAATTGCAGGCTAGAAGAATGATCGATGTACGGTAAATAAATTAAGAACGAAATCTTATCACGCTGCCAGAGTTTCATAAACTCGACATCAATTTGGGCGGAGAGACAAAAATTTCGTTGAAAGCCCGTATCCGATTACCTATGGGATGTATTCGGCGCGTGACTCGAGTGCGAGCCATGGGATTCGGCGGGGGTACTAACTTGAAATGGTACTATTTATTAGGTATTGTGTGACCATTCCTGCCATAGGTCCTGCCTGGGCCATGTCTGGGGTCCGGTAGGCAACTAATCCCAAGAATTGGCGTAGGCACTAACGAAAGTGCCTACCTGTCTGAAAAGGACTAATAGGCCGGTTTCCTCACGATTTTCTTGCACCGAAAAGCGATTGGTAAATTTAAAAATCAAATGATATACCGTACATAAGTTCCAAAAAATCATTGATACGAGCCGGGTTTTGAACCCGCGAACTCTGGATTGAAAGTCGCACTCTACCGCTGGGCTACCAGCGCCCAAATGTAAATGTAGGTACTAAGAGTACCTAGGTTTTTTTTTGTAATTTGACTTTAAGGGACTTCATACATCTCTAATTAATTATAATACTTTAGTTTCAATTTATATTTGCAGTATATAATTCATGAAGTGTTTTTTTGCTTATATATATTAAATTCCATGTTGACGTGTAAAAGTGCTCGTGTGGATTTGCTGAATAAATGTTGAAGTTTGAACATCAACCGCTCAACTTCTGCACTCACGTTTCAAGTAAACCAGTAGCAAGTACCTATAGTATATGTTGTTAATAATGCTGAACAACTTAAATCCTGTTTTTCATGTTTTGACTTTAAACTTTGTTGCGTTCAAGTTAATAAATAAATCCAATTCGTTAATAGATAGGTCCAAAAGTGGCCACGCAAATCAATTTGTTTGTGCATTTCATATTTACACTCATTATAGGATAAAGAATGATTCACGCTATACCGGGCCGTGTGCAGGCCGAGGCGTCCGACACGTAATTTTCTATGACGGCTGATCGGTGATCACGTGGTGCTTTCCATAGAAAATGATGCCCCGGAAGCTCCGACCCGGCCCCGGCCCGGTCTAGCATGAGTCATCCTTAAGTAGTGATATCTCTTTTCAGGTGCACCGCTATCTTTACAAACAAAGTCAAACTTGACAATAATACAATGCTCTCAAGCTGAGAGATGCTTGTTTGAACTTGAGATGATGGCTGGCTACAGAGGAGCAAAGAATTCAATCGCCCGACCAAATGGCGCAATGTATTGCAGATCATATGTGATAATCGGGTGACGTTTAGACTTAGACAGGCCATTAGTTATGGCCAATGCTTTTAACTTGGACCTCATCTCAGGCCGAATCGCTTCTCGTGAATCCAGCGCGATAATCGACAGGCGACAGCGAGCGGCGCGTCTTGGATTTATGACGTAATATCACCGACGACACGCAGCGCTAGGGCTGCGAGTGTTTCTCTTAAAATCGGAGCCTTTTTACTGCGTACCCAAGCGCAAAGTTCACGTAAAGTGCGTATGAGGTTGCGTCAGAAATTGAATCGTATATATGCAGCAGTTAGGTTTAATGGAAATCATGAGGAGAAAAGATTTGCTTTCGTAAAGAAGAAAAATCAAGCTTTCAATATCGGCTAGTAATTTAGCTTTTTATGAACAGTTTTGGGAAACATCTAGGTATTGCTTATTGAGTCGATAGTTAAAATAAACCACGCACATTACTTTGAAATTATTATGCCTGTGCTATCTATAAAATCTTATTATCTTTTGTATAGCATCTTATTTCCGGGCATATTTTACCTCTTTGGGTCAGTTTGTTATTTAATTCAAAGAACGATTTATAGGTACGATCTAAAATTCAATTTACCTAAGAGTATCATTTGCATTTTGTGTAGAGATTTTCATATCTCTGCTTATGTAACCAAAACACTGCAGCTTTTAACGGGTTCATGAAAAAAAAAAATTAAAAATCCAACCCCTTTTTCGCTCTTGTTTGCGTGACAAGAAGACGTGCTCAGTGACGTCACGTTTTTTAATCTCGCCAGCCCTGCGATCGAGTGAGCAATTTTACTCGCCCTGTAGTTGCAGTACTTCCCTGCTTATCCTTCGTTTCGTTCGCCCATTACCCCGAGCGAAAATATTATGTCTCAGAGGAAAATCAATGATGAAATGCGGGTACGTTAAACGCTTGTTTGGGGGTGTATTCAGGAACCCCGCTCAACGAGACTGGCTCAAATCAAGTCGTTCCTTTTCTTATAACATGCAAATAGTAAGTTGTACGTATAGACATGCGTAGCAAAAATGATAAATGGGATTGTGTAGGATGTGTAGTTAGTAAAACAACGGCGATAATGGTGGGTAAAGAAGTTAACAATAATATATACCTATCGTAATTTTGTTCTTGCTTTCTAAAAGTACAGCCGACGTCAAAGATATGTTTAAATTTTTCGCTTCATTACAGAAGGAGTAAGGTGTAAAAGTGTAAACATATCTGTAACATCGACTGTACGATCTAGCTATTAAAACCGTGTCTATTTAAACATTTTTACAAAGACGTTTGGCATGCGCGAAAAAAGTCAAGCATTAGTTTTGCATATGGTAAGGTTAAGCTGCCCAGGACCGAAGTTAGTGGAAGAAAATGGTCCAAGCCATACATCCCAACAGGTGGTGCTGGAATGCAGCGGAGTGACTCCATACAGGGCTAAACATCTCGGATCTCCGAGAGACCTCCCCGAGGTCCTACTCAACATTAAAGGTTTGATAGGATTCCTCGAGGAGCTGGGCTGGCAGGACTAGCCCACCCCCAACATATCACGCAAAATAGGCGCAAGTCGTCGAGTTGCGGAAAATCGCCCGAATACAATACAATACAATACAATACACCCCAACAGGGGATAACAAGATGGAAAAAAATAATCGTATAGAGTACCTACTGACACAAAATTGCCTTTGTATAATTATAACAATAACTTTCACCTAATCAATACATTTATTCTAAAATGACTATAACCAGATTCAAAAATACCTCGAAGACTAAGATAAAATCTATTAAGCTTACTGAAGAATACAAAAGTTGAAAGAGCAGGTAAAAATACCCAGGAGAATAACCTAGCTCACTGCAGTGCATCGGCAACACAATGAGTAATTTATCACACATCACATTAGAGCAAAGGTACGGGCACGCTTGAAAACGAATCATAAGATTTACGACGAAGGAGTTCCTAGCTACTCTATTTTAAAACGTAATTGATTTGGTTATTAACTGAGCTTCCGTGCTCTGGACCTATCTGGTACCTATTTTATACGACCGGTAGTATATTCGTGGAAATTATAATATACTCATATTGTTAATTGTATCAATCCATCCGTTTAACCCATCATGCGGCATACCTACGTCATTTTTGAGTTGTTTGCAATTTCGATTTTATTTTAATTAATCAAATTTAATTGAAATAATGGGTCCAGGAGCCGGTTGTTTCCACTTGAAATATAAACTATAGAGCTTATTTACGTTACGGAAAAAACATTGATCCTTGCCGCAATTGCACTCAAGTGAATCAATATGATTAAAGTAAAATTTAAAATGTTATAAATCGACATTTTAGGATTTTTATCATAAGTACACATCATCATGTTAATAAGAAGACGTGCATACCTGGGAATATAGTTTCACACACAGTTATTGATAAACTTTTCGGAAAATGTAAATTATTCTCTTTAGTTCCTGAAGCCAATTTACAAGGTTGAGTGTAGCAAAAACGAAATCCTTATATTTTCTTTATATCCGTCAGTCACCATTACACATGTTATGTACATACCTACATTATACCATTAATAAGTTTTTTCGAATAGTATGAAGGTACCCCTCAATTTAAGGCCCGGACCCGGACAGTTTTAGCGTGAGTCATCCTTTTATGCGTGATGCGACAAGCATTTCGTGAGCTTTTGGTTTTTACTTCTATTATTATCTTCCTCGCATTCTCCCTGCATTTTTTACTACGGCTCATGGGAGCCTGGGGTCCGCTTTAGCAATTAATCCCAAGAGTTGGCGTAGGCACTAGTTTTTACGAAAGCGACTGCCATCTGACCTTCTAACCCACAGGGTAAACTAGGCCTTATTGGGATTAGTCCGGTTTCCTAATGATGTTTTCCTTCACCGAAAAGCGACTGGTAAATATCAAATGATATTTCGTATATAAGTTCCAAAAAACTCATTAATACGAGTCGGGGTTTGAACCCGCGACCTCCGGATTGCAAGTCGCACGCTCTTATCGCTAGGCCACCAGCGCTCATCATCATCATAATCGTTACCTACGAGTTAAATCTGCGATTTAAACTACTAGGTGATTAAAACACTATTAAACACGCGATGTTTGACTACCACAGGATTATTACAAGCAAAAATATATAATTCGCTGTTACACTACCCGAATAATTCTGGTTAACCACAATAGTATTATTATACCTATAATGCTACGTTCCAGATAAAACATCAATATTATAACCTGGGATAGACGGAGTAGCATGAATCTAAAGTTAATTGATTAATTCATCGATCAATTAATCTTACCTGTGATTTAATTTTGATTCCTGGCAAAAAAATAACACATACATTTCTTATAATGTAGATTTATTGAAGAAAATATACATTTATATATTTCTGCGAATATGTTACTGAAATAACATGTGTTTAATTATTGACAAAATATTATTACGTATAAGTAGATGCGTGGAGGTTTACATTAGTAGATAATATATATTTTCATTATTTATTTATCTTATTATACAGTGTATTTTAACTAGATAATACCTTCATTTTAAAAAAAGTTACTAGGTACCTGTTATGACAACGACAACAACTGCTAATTTTATTACATATTTTGAAACTAGGTGGTAAGTGTAAATTGATATCTCCAGAAATCCAAAGTTAATAATTAAATAATAATTCAGCATTTAATTAATTTTGGTTTCATGTCCACACTATCGCGAACAATGACGCCACTCCGTCCGATCCTATTATTACATATGTAAATGAAAATTACTTAATGCAATGACATGTATAATATTGTTGTTGTACCTATAATGCATTCAATCTCAAAATCAATTAAGTTCAATTCTATGTACTTAAACCTTAACATAGTATAGAGATATAGATCAAAGGTTGAGATGTTGACTTTTACAGTTATGAGATTTAGTATATTTGCTAACTATCGGTCCTGTTTTAATGCCCAGACCATTTCAATTTAGAGGACCTCAATCTCTGCCATCTTGGGAAATGTGCTAAAATTGAAAAAAAAAAAACTCCCGTTTAGTGCGATATTTGCGCACGTTGTGAAAATATCGTGAAAAGTGTTTACGCAAATTTAAAACGACATATAAAAATAACCCCGCTTAACATCAAAAAACCTAATGAAACTGTGTGTGAACTGTATCAAAAGCAATAAATTAAACTGTAGGTTGTACTTCTCAAGCTGACCAACATTTGTTCAGCAACTTTTAAAAATAACTTGTGTTTTGATTTTGGTACACTTTAAAGTTTATTCTAAGACGCAATGTATTGCGAACTTTGGTATGTTTAAAGCATGACAAGTAACGCCAATCACAATGATATTGGCCTACATTGAAGACAATATTTATTTTGTATGAAAAATAGGAAGTCTAAAGTATTCATATTTTTTTTAAGTTTTTAATCAAAAGTTTGATCATTTGAGTAGTAGGTGCAATATATGTTTTAATTATTTGCTTGTGTTACAGGCCACATTAGATATTTATTATTGACTTGTTTCAGATTAGATCAACGATCAATTGATTCTTCTGAGAGCTTCCGAACTCCCAAAAGAAATCCTAACAATGGTAGGTATATAGAGGTAAAAACTATGCTCATTTTAACAAAGCTCTGCTACATAAGAAGCAATATAATTCCTTAAGAAAATACAACAGAAAGAAATCAAGCATGACTTGAACACCTATAAAATGTGGAGTATTATTAGAGCTACAAAATTTTCAAAGCCATGGAATTTATTGTTGGAACTTGTGATGACATCTGTGCTGTACTCTTTAAAGAAAATATATCTTAGCCATCTAATAACAGTGTGTTAACCTCTGACAATAGATGCAGAACTTCCAACCGCTCGAGATAAACTTTGCACTCGCTGTTTGTTGCTGGATTCTCAACACGCATTCTCATTGGATACGTGGGAATAGGCTCGGACAAGCTCTAGCTCGTGTCGATATAAAACACTCCCTTCGGCCGTGTGTTAATTTATCGCCACTCATTTCGAATTTCCTATTTTTCGCACTTGTAACGTAATGTACTATTATGTAGAGGTGAACTACGTAATAGTTATTTGTTTATAAACGAGCTGTCGGGAACCTCATTCGAGAAAGTCATTGAGACAACATTTCTCTGAACCTGGATATTTGGCACAACCTGCTTAAATGGAAAACCTGGTTAATTGACACAAAATTGCTAGTCCCTTAATATTTCAATTATCCAGGTTTCAGTGTATATTGTTGATAACCGTACTATAATTCACTCGAGCTCGGCAAGTGAATTCAACGGCATCCTGAAAGAGTACCGCAACTTCCACATTACGCAGGCAAGCCGTGGACTGCATCTCGATTATTAAATGGGACGAAGTTTATGAGTTGAAACAAGGCACGTCTTGTTTAATTTATTGAATTAAGGGACACATTTTGTACCGCCGCTGTTCCGCTGTGACCTTTTCTTTCCTTTTGTGTGGCGGTTCTGCGGTAAGATGGCAACATTTTGTATTCATTAGGAGATTGTAGTCTTGCTGGCACAATGTCTGCAAAATATAGTTTTTTTTTCTTTCAATACAAGCTTTCTTACAAAAAAGGTTATTTAGTAAAGTAATATTACTTATTTATTTACTAGTATAATATTGATTTATCTGTACCATAGAGATATAAGTAAACTTAGAGTGCTCACTCCATATATCTTATTTCCTTACTTAATAAATAATAGTTGTATGGGAGGTTGGGTAAAACGTATTATTAATCAGTAGCTTAAAAATTAATAGGTACTTATTAAGTTTAAATCTAATTTACAGTTATGTTTTCGCAGAGCTTAAAACTTGTTATAAATGGGTTATTTTAACTACGTATGGACTACTACTTACTTATAGAATTCGTATTTTGAATTCCAAAAAAGAGAATTTACGGTATTTAATTAGACCAATCAACATAAATTAATAAATTCTTGTATCGGCTTATTGGAATTTTTAACCATTTTTCCTGCGTTAGGCTAAACGTTTGAACACCAAGACCTTTAAAACGATAGTGAAACCGCTTCTCCCTACACACGTAGTCCTCTTTTTCCTCTCTGGATACTGATATTATGTAAAATATTATTACGCTATTTGATTTATATAACTATGTTAAAATACTAATGTTTAATACATTTTATTTTATTTTTGATTGTGATGTCAATATAGGTACCTGAAACAAACGATTTTGATAAATTGATTAATTAACTATAGCTATTCCTTTTTGCTTTTAACGTATTGCATACACAACTTAAAAAGCTTTTAACTCTTACAATACTCGTATATGAAAAAAAAGTCAAACGAAGGGGCATAGGGCATTAAAAATGAGACAAAAATGGGGACCACGTTTGTATGTAGAAGCGGTCGTCCCCTTTCCTCTTAGGGCGGCCTGAATTGAGTACATGATACCTATATATATGCTCCTTGGGTATATGCTCCTTGTGCATGTTGAATATAATAACAAAATTTAGCTAAATGGATACAAAATGTGCCATCCATTATAATTATAATAAAGTAGAATTTAAAAAGACATATTGAGATTATAAATTAAAAAATACAAGGCTCCAAAGACTCTATTTTTTTTTACATTCAAAAAGTAAAAAGATAATGATACCGTACGATTTCTGACATTTTATTGAAAAATAAATTGTATGACAACTATATACATAAACGCTATATTTCAGGGTCAAAATAGCAATTTTCTTGATCTTCCATACATTTAGGACAGACTAATGTAATGTGACGTCACATTACAATATCATTGTGTTAGAGGCGTTTCAGTCGTCGAGTGCGAGCGTCAGACTAACTCTCATTTCTGACTTTTGTGTTGCTTAAATGACATGAGACCTATATAGATATTTGATCCCCAGGAAAATCAAGATCGATTGACATTATTTACGAAAAACTGTCAAGGAGCTAATTGTCGTCAAAAGATGTTGTTTGTAATGGTGTATAATCCCAAATTCACCTTCATGCTTTGCACCAATGCTGTTGGTGCGTAACATTTTTGGATATAACAAATGACATTAGAGGAAAAAAAGTAGGTGACGGTACTAACTAAACTGTTCTTTCTTGATATATTTTTTATTTTCTCTTCAATGTTGAATTTCAAGTCACGCCTATTCCTATTTCAAAACTAAGAAAAACTAATGCGAAACTATTTTCTTTAAACTTTAAACAGTTTTTTGTGAATCGATCAAGAAAATATATTTAAGAAAGTTGTTTGAAAGAGACCGCTCTTTAGCGATAAGACCGCCTCTTTTTCATGAAGCTATCTTTTATTGAGGTGTGTAAGAAATAGTACATTACTATAGAGGCCGGGAAACGTAGGGTTGCAGGCCAAGTAGATATAGACTAGATAGAGATACGCGGTCGGCAACCCCGTTTCTCGCCGAGATTTGTATAGTGCTTTTCTCAAACTTGCAATTAAAACAAAAAATGTAGTCAATTTGTTTTGTGGCGAACTACTCGGCTCGCCACTACCAGCGGTGCCCTACGCGCGTAAGTCCGCGCGCTTAGGCGATGCGCCACCGCCGTTGCTTAGCAACGAATATGCACAACAAATCACCGTACCGTACCTATATTTGTTGATGGTTGAATGCCAAGACGTTGTGTCACAATTTGACGTTAAAAACAAAAGAAGGTTGCTTTACAGTCCTAGGTGTGTAAGGCAGTATGAAATTCCTTTACATATCGTATATTCCTTTAAGTTTGAGAAAAAGTATTATATATATCTATCTATTAATTACTTATATTAGCTGTAGATTAAACATTCTCAAAACGACACAGACTGACAGAATAACCTTTATAACAGACAATACTAATCTGTAGCTTACGTAACATTAAGGGTAGATGTTTGTCCAATTATAGGTAATCAAAGTCGCTCACTTATAAAGTTCTCACACTTTTAATTCCAACTCCCTCTTGAATGGAGAACAAACCTCAACATAGCAAAACAATCGTCACGTAGCAGCTTTCATATGGCGTTTCACGCGTCCTAGTTTCGCCTAGAGGCTCAAACGATTCCAGTTATTCACACATATTATTGCAGTAAGGCCAGCCACTCACAATCATATTGAATAAGCAGTGAAAATTGCCCGTTAGAATTGATTACAAGTATGAAAAAACGTTATAGTTATTCATATTGAAGGCGAGAGTGGTGACTGATGCATACCCCGGTCTGACGGGGGCGAAAAAAAATGTTGGACAATGGACATTAAAAAGAACGAGGGCAAATAAAAGTTGCTGCTTAAGACGATATCTATACACTTGGAAATATCATCCGTACCACCAACTATATATAATTCTTATATATTATTATTTTTATAACAACCATAGTTATAAACTGAATTAATATTTTATGTAATTTTAACTTTTGTTGAAGTATCAATGAAACCACTACCAACCAACCAACCAACAACAAGTACTAAGCAACCAGTTGCAACGGATTTACTTCAACTGATTTGGTTCATAAGTGATTAAAATAATAAAATGATTAGTTAGTATCAGCATAGAGAAGTAAATGAGCTTATAGGTAGAATGCTCACTCCATACAACTGGTTACTAGCTTGATATTATGAAGGCACACAAGGCATGACGACTAAGGGGACTGAGGGAGGAGCGGGCAGGATTGGTAATGAATTAATAACGTTCTATTCGGGGAGGAGTCACATTTGTTATTATGATTATTGCTTCATATCAGCAACGCTTGAGTCGGTATTTAATTGATCACTTAGCACTTGTGCACTTTACCGGCCAATAATATATCACCTTTGTATTTTTATATATGAGCATGTATAGAGCAAACAATATTCGTTAGTTTGCAGATTGCATATTATACTAGTCATTTTATATAAATGAACTTGACTATACAGGCTGTTTATTTAGTCACGTGCAATAATTTACGGGATGAATATATAGGTCATACTGAGCAACTTTTACTATGAGACTAACCCCGAAATCGCGAAAAAAAATTGGCTGTTTCATGCATTTTGGTTGTCTGACCTTGACATTTTCTATGGGAGAGTAAATTTTTTTTTGCTATTTCGGGGTTGGTCCCATAGTAAAAGTTACTCAGTATGACCTTTATATTCAGCTCGTAAATTATTGCAGGTGACTAAGTAAACAACCTGTATATTTAAAAAAGCTCTATGAAAAAAACCATTACATGAGACCAATTTTTCTCATCGCTCGCAAAAAGGACTACTAGTAGACTACCTAAAGTAGTAGGTGGAAATCGCTTACAAAAAAAATTTCTACCGTAAAAACTGTACAAACGTACTGTAGATCTTCTTTAGTCAGCCAAGGACACTCGAAAGTAATTAAACGGGGCTCTCTGTATGTAACTCTTCGTATCTTCGCATGTAATAATACATTTTTTCTTTATAGGTTCAATGCCGTGGGACTACCGTTAATTTTAATCAGCTCATCGTAATTCTACTTAACTTCACTTATTATGCAATTACATCGAACTCCATTTAAAGATAATGCTTAATTATATCTGCTTAACTTACTAAGCAGTTTAGAGGAAGCTCATTATACAGACGCGTTTGACAATTAGATTTTGTTCGCTGCCGACAAGTTGGTAACTTTGTTAGTCTCAGGGATGGGATATAGCCACCTTACTGCGATGCTTAAACTGTAATTTCAAAATAACAACTCTTATTTTTTATAGAGAAGACACTTCCGCCACCGAAATTATATTTTAAAGGTAAAAACGTAACACGGTGGTCCTACGATTTTACCGCAACCGCGTTACTAAAGGCTCTCGTAAGTACTCGCTATAAAGGAAATCCATCAGACATAAACAAATAAGTATTATAGGACATTCTTACACAGATTGACTAAGTCCCACAGTAAGCTCAAGAAGGCTTGTGTTTAGGGTACTCAGACAACGATATACATAATATATAAATACGATATTGAAAACATCCATGACTTAGGAACAAATACCTATTTGTGCTGATCACACAAATAAATGCCCTTACCGGGATTCGAACCAAGGACCATTGGTTTCATAGGCATATGTCAGAGATCGCACTGATATTAATCACTTATTATTTATTCACTTATGAACCAAATCAGTTGCAGTAGATAGGTCAAGTAGAATCATATATATGTATGTGTTGCAACTGGTTGCTTAGTACCTACCAAATTTAGGTAGAAAAATATATCCTATATATATAAATCGCGATGCATCTGCGATCAGTGGCTTATAATATTATTGCAATGATTTCGTTTTCGCTTGTTTATATGTAAATATGAGTGAATAAGAACTATGATCTGTATAGGTATTGATGGCTGATCCCATAGGAAATGTTGTTCAATGTAAGAACATCTTCATCATATATATTATAATTCCGAATTATGACCCCGGAATCACTCTACATGCTTCAATTGCTACCGAGAATTCAATATCTCCTCGTCGGTCGACGAATTGTTCGAGCAAATAATATCTATTGAGTCGTTGTTCACTTAATGTTTACTTAATGTCGACATTTCAATCGAAACATGAAAAACGAAATGAGTCAAATTCCTGTCACCCGTGACCTGTGAAACGAAATTTAATTTCCTGGAATGTCAAACTTCAGTGTCGTTTAACATTCAACTTTACAGCGCATCATTAACTATACTTCCTGCATTATAAAAAGGTTTTCTAAAAGAACATTCGGTACAGTCAACATCAGACGGTGACGACCAAGTATAGCTAAATTTATCGTAACACACCTTTGTTACTATATCAATTTAAAGGATGTGTTCCGATATATTTGGCCACTATAGATAGTGGCATTAAATGAAGAACATTTTACAGTTCAATTTTACCTTTCATCGATTGTCAATTTATTTATTTATGTTACGCCATTTTGCCAAATGTGTCAGCGATTTCGGGCCCACTTAAATCCAGAGGCTTCATAGCTCGTCCTTTACTTAAATCCGTGGTTCCATGCCAAGGTTCGTGCCAAGACGTATTTGTAGCTAAACGAGGAGATTAGTGACGGGAATAGACGCGAACTCTCGGATCAAGATTCAATTATTGAGTTCGCCGTCTCGACTGCAGCTTACCCAAAGTTTGACAACAAATGAATGTTTCGCGTAACTCTTAGAAAATTGTAATTAAAAGTTGCGATAAGATTAAATATACAAAATAGAGAATGTGTATAATTATGATGAAATGGAGTTTTAATTTCGTCATAAGTGGCCTTTTAGTGAAATTAGTTGACACAATGCCATATTTATGTACACATCAGTCCAATTACTTGAAATACTTATCGCTGATAACTAAGTACCACCACAATATTTCATATGTAGCTTCCTTACTTTGCTCATTGTATTAGCGAAGACACATTGAGAGTGTTCTTCCGAATACCTGGATATCTTAAAAATCGCTTTGCATTTCCGAGTCAATTTATGGCTATTTTATTTCCACCAGTTTGTAGCTGAGTCTGCCTTAGGCCCTCTCCCAAATCGCACAGATTACTGTTGAATACCAGCTATAACACTAGTGCATGGGATCCAAACTATCATTATTATTAACGACCATGTTTGCCCCGTGGACGCATGCTAGGGCCGAGCGTCAAAAATGCAAATCATTTAATACGCGCGCCCATTCTGCGGCGAGAAATAGTAATTAATTACTGTGGTATTATGGGCATCCACTAAACCGTAAACTCTGTGAAATGAATGTAAGCATTTAGTGAAACAGAGTATTATCTGAGTAGATATCACCGGCTCTTGTTACATTGTTCCAGCCTGTATTGCGGAATTAGGTATAGTCTCATGCAGAACAACATTGTGCATAGGTTGGCTCGTTTTGGCCCATTCAGACACAGTTAAAGCGGGCTTGATTGCATATCCTTCGCATCCGATTTCGCCAACTGCAACATTTAGGAAGTTCACAAATGAGAAGCGCTTACTGGGTGACTAATCAAAATGCGTATTGTGTTGTGTGTGAAACAGCGTGCGTTCACGAATAATTCAAGTGTGATCCTTAACGTCGATTACTTGTCTAGCTTTTGACACTTAAAGTTACGAATAATGCGAATAAAAAAGAGTACGAAAGAGTAAAAATACAGAGGTTTCAAAAATATTTTTCGACAGGTACTATCGATATTTTACCGTTAGAATATTTGTGAATCATGACAATAAAAGTAACCTATAAATAGTTTCAAAATATATATTCTTCAAAGCCGTAAGTAAATATCAATGAATATTAGTGTTGCTTCTTTCGTCGAAGTTAACACATTCGCTGCTTTACGCGAAGCTGATGTTTTTTTTAATCAATTACATTCCAGGTCTGTAGGGAATGACCTAAAGTCAGGACATGATACGGGAAAATAATAGGCGTGCCGCAAATGTGGCTTTCACCATAGGAGAAGTATATGACTCGTAAAGCACTGGCAATAAGTTTGGGTTTTGCGCTGCCGCACCGAATGTGTTAAAATTAGTTAAAATCTACATTGTTTTTTTAATGGCAAAGACTACATTAAGCGGTTGAGACTTTGAAAAATTAAATTTCAACCTAATAAGCAACGCCCTAATGAATTATACATCCGTAATCGTCAAAGTACTCTTTTTAATTCAAAATATCATTGTAAGTTTGATTTCGCGAAAACTTGGATACGAACTTGAGAAAATACTTCATCCATAAGACGAATTAGAGGCCCAAGGACTCTCCAACTTTAACAAATAATGTAACTTCCCGATAATCTAATTTTAATTCAGAATAATATTTTATTTTGTTTCAAAACAGATTCAACTACTAAGTTGCAAATTCGTTTAGTACTAGACTACAAAAGGACAAAGCACAAACAGCAATGCACAAAGTTTTAATAAGTGGCTGGCACGGAAAACTTGTTGAGTGTGTCTTCTACTCAAAACCTCACTTCGGAGCAACTAAATTGCCATGAATTTCATTGTTATTAATTTGTTTTTTTTTTGTCTTAAAAACCTGAGTGCCTTTGTTATAATTTATTCTTTATTCATTCATAACAATAAAATATTGTGTTGAACATAACTTAAAATTAAAAATAAAACATTACATTATATTAAAGAAATTAAAGCTTAATTAGTGATCCCAAGATGATGATATTAATTAAAAGTATTGAAGAATATATGCATAATATTAACTGAAATTTGTATCATGTCATGTCATGGCAATTGTAAAGGTAGTACGCAAGGTGTAAAATCCAGCCTTTACCTATTATTGTTTATCAGCTGAGCAAGCAAGGAGCAGCCGTGTCGGAACTTAGTCCATCAAACATTCTGCCTAGTGTAAATAATGACCAGGAACCGCCTTAGTAATTAATTAACAAACTGCAAAGTAATTTATGTAAATACTATTAATGGTGTTTACATAACAGTGTCAATGAAAGTAAATAGGTAATCAGGTGAGTTTGGCTCAGATCGGACACAGGGTAAGATTTTGATTTCACGGGAAGTAGAATCGATTGATATTTCCAAAAAAAATCATGTCGCTAATTGAACGAATCCAATAAAAAAACGCAACCCTTTTTAGGCAGTAAATTTTTTTTTTGTCTTTTTTTCTTTAAATTAGCGGAAAATGCCAGGTTTACAGAATAAAATAAAGCTGCGAGTGGTTCAGCAATCTTTTTTATACTAATCGCCGTCAATTACTTAAATATATTTTTTTGTTTTTCAGTGCGAGAGATCATAACTAAAAATTATTTTTAAATTTAAAAAATATTTCAACAATTTAAGTGAAGTAAATACGTGTTTAAAAGATTTGTTTTTTTTTTTTTTTGTAAATAGTATACCAATAGTTTAATACACAGGCCGAAACTATATACTTTTTGAAAACAATAAGACCAACTTTGGATTTCAGTAATTAATATAACTTTTACCGTAACTGTTATTCAACAGGCCACCACAGGTCGTAAAGCCAGGGATACACTAGGGGACACAGGTGGATCGTGACGTGGCTACACGTGTCGCCAGTGTGTGTCATAGCGCGCGATGTCACCAGACATGTCGTGTCGAGCGAAGTCCGGCAACGTCGCGCCACTTTACACGACGTCCTGGGACTATTGTCCCCTAGTGTGTCCCTGGCTTGAACTAATATTTTTTAGTGCAATCACCTATTTTGTAAACCAAATAAAAATTATTTCTGTTATTTAATTTATTACTAGTGATAGAGCACCTAAGAAGTAGGTAATATTTCCTTAGAGCTTAGGTAAAAGGAACAAGAGAAAAGAATGATCTCTATGTAAAATATATTAACGTAGTCCTCAGATTATATATTTTATAATTTCATAACAATTAACAATTAATGAGAATTACAGTAAAATGTGAATAAAGGTACAATACAAACTTAAACTAATTAAAAACTAAAAATCTATATCTAAAGAGGGCCCCTGGGGCATAGTGCCAACGTAGTCCTCTAGTTCAATTCCATTTTTTCTTCTTCCATTTTTTTTTTCATTCATAGATAACATTTTATTTACAATAGCAATATACATATCTGTGCTCCACACAGGTGCCCCTGCGGTAGTGAGGTCGACGAATTAGGACACCACGGGTTATCCTGTCAAAAAAGTGCTGGCCGCTTTTCCAGGCACGCCGCACTGAATGACATAATCCGCCGGTCTCTTGCATCCGTCAACGTGCCAGCTCTACTGGAGCCAACTGGCGTAGCCAGAGACGACGGCAAGAGACCGGACGGTATGTCTCTGATTCCCTGGAGTTTGGGAAGGGTGCTGGTGTGGGACGCAACCTGTGTAGACACACTAGCCCCTTCCCACCTCACCGGAACCAGTAACAGTGCGGGTGCCGCGGCTAAAGGGGCCGAAAAGCTTAAAATACAAAAGTACAGGGGTCTCGGCCCCGAATACATTTTTATGCCATTTGGGGTCGAGACGCTTGGCCCGTGGGGTCCTAATGCTCTACAACTTTTTAAAAAACTATCTAAAAGGCTGGTCGACTTCACAGGTGACCGAAGAGCTGGCAGCTTTCTCGCACAACGTATTAGCATCGCTATACAGCGGGGAAATGCTGCCAGCATCCTCGGCACCATGCCAAAGGGGCCAAATTTTTTAGACATATTTTAATTTTATTTAGTATTATTTTTTTTAATTTAGTTTTATTTAATAGATAAGTTAGTTTATTTTTATAATGCCCAATTAAATGTACCTATTTTGTTATATACATAATATATATATATATATATACACAGAGATTTTCTATAACTAGCTTAAATCTAAAATAGACCCTTGAGGCATTGTACTAAGGATACTGGCGGCATTTCCACACTGTATCGCAATACTGCTACGTTGTGCGAAGCAGCCAGCTCTTCGGTCACCACTTACGTCAACCAGACGCTTCGCTTTTTCATTACATTTTAGTTACCTAATCTAACGATGTAAGGATTTTTGAAAGAGTACCTACCTGACTCAAGCTTCACAAAGTTTCGCATATGGACAGCAAGACTAACACAGTTTCTTAAATATTTTTTTACTAGTGAGAAATTCTGTCTTCTCATTCATTCCAGTAATATTCACGGAGCTGTCACTTAAGGGAAAAAAAAACTTTCTTCCCCGCAATTCTCATCTAAAGACGATGAATAAAACTTGGAACAAAGCACAATCCAATGGCCACCTTCCGTTTTTAAATGAACATCAATCAAACTGTCAAAACAGAAAAATATGCAAATCCTTAGGGCCTATAAATTGTAGCAGTTGTGCAACAAATAAAGCGATTTAAATACAACACCACGCTGCTGAGACTAAAGTATGAAGATTAATTGTGATCCCAGTTCTCTGGTGCGGGACTAAAACTTAATTTTGTTTCTTAAACTTGCTTCCACTTAGGAGAAGGATTAAACCTTTAAACTCTGAGAGAGATTAAAATAATAAACGCTAAGGACTACTTAGCTACGATATATTTATCGTGATCAGATCCGATGTTTGTGGGTTTAGCTTTTGTGCTCTTTATATTTGTTTTAAGTAAAACATCAACTATTTATAACTAATGTTTTGTCAAAAGTTCACCCATCACGACAATCGAGTCATATCAATTATTAAAAATATTTTTATTATATGATTTCAAGATTCTGAGTTCACGGGAAGTACCCTGTAGGTTTTGATTCCCTTGCGGGTGTCGAAAATTTGCGGAAATTTGCGGCATAAACGGCTGTATCTTTTGATTACGTTGGCTTAGAAGTTTGATTTTTTCGCAGCTCTAAGGGACAGTAGACCTTAGTATTTGATATAAATTGCAGCTTGATAACTCCACACGTTCCTGAGAAAAAGGGTCTTGACGGACAGACAGACGGAAAACAAAGTGATCAAAGGGTTCCCTTTTTCCTTTCGAGGTACGGAACCCTAAAAATGAGATAGATGGCACTGTGGTGTCATTCTGCCGGCCCAATTCGAACTTTAAGGTACGTCAAATATTAGATATAGATACGATATGGATCGGATTTGTTAATGTCAAAAGTGACGGTATGTTTCTTCAAACAGAAGACCTAATATTTAAAGTACGAATCAGGCCATCGTGTACAATTTGCCGATTAGGTAAATCTGTCATGATAACTGAATATTATTCCAATAATATTACGTTTCTATCGTCGAGATGATTGTTCTGTATATTATTTAGATCGAAGTGGGGTAAACAGTCTGATAGCTATTTAGTCGTAATTAATGGTAATAATATTATACAATTTTCCTCTAATGTTTCTATTTTCTATATTGCTTCGCACCATCTACACAAAGGAGCCTGATTTATCCTATTATTTTATTTTACGAACGCCTAGTAAATAGTACGATTCGCCGATCAAAAGCATCAAACATCATCCATTGTTCCCTAAATCAATGCTATACATTAACGTGGGCACGGTTGATTGAACCAAAACTCTTAACTGCGGTATCGGCCGCAATTCACAAAGGTCCGTCACAAATTACAAACTAATCATAGGCCACCAATTGGGTCGCTCGGAAGAGGTTAATTTTCCCAATCTGAGGTGACATTACTATTGCTTAACGAGTACCTAAACACGGGCGAGTTGAGAGTTAAGTAAACCAGTTTAAGTTCTCAAATGTAGTAAAGATTAGAACATAATTTAGTTAAATGTTTTGAAAATGAGCAACTATATAAAGTAATTTTTAACAAGCAGAAACATCTGCGTACGATGCTATTAAGCTTAGAATAAATTTAAAAGTGGAAAAAAATTACTGTCTTTGGTGAGACTTGAACTCACGGCCTCTGGATCGATACTCCAGCGCTCTGCCATCTGAGCCACCAAAACCTCATCCCTAGGCAGCAAATTTCGATCCAGAGGCCGTGAGTTCAGTCTCACCCAAGACAGTAATGTTTCCACTTTTAAATTTAACTATATAAAGGCCATACATGAGACAGTTCAGGTTATTTGTATTTTTTATATTAATGCATGTTAATTATAAGTAAGGTGTAATGTTTTGAAAATATATGTCCCGCTGAGTCTCTTGACGGTCCCATATTGGGATACCCCCCATCAATTTAGGAAAGATTTAAATCTTCTCGGGCAGAGGTGTAGAGTAAGGGCTGATTTAGACGGTGCGAGAACTCGCATGCGAGTTTCATTACATTGCGGTATTTGATCGGTCGGCCGAATTGGTTGTAACCTCAATAGTCCGCAATGTAACTAAAATCGCATGCGAATTCGCGTGCCGTCTAAATCAGCCCTTAGAGTCGGTGTAGCTTTATATGACGTCCATAAGTGCGCAAACTTGAATAATATTATTTATCTTTACCTAAGATAACAATACAATACTGTTTTCTGCAAGGTTTCTTATTTTCTGCAAAGTTTAAAAGCCGTTTACGCTATTTGTAAGCTCGTATGTAGGACGTATATGTAGCTACTCCATTATTAATTTTCGACTTTTGCAGCTCGTCTCATAGAAATTTCTAGATAATATGAAAGAGGTTATATTGCGAGTTCTAGTGACTCTCTCTCGCGCTGCAAAGGGATTATGACTAGTGGACGGGCAGCTAACGCCGTAACTACCGCCCCGCCAATTAGCCTTACTGCCTGCGGTCCGATAACTACTCGTGGAGTTATCTATCGGGGTATCGTGGTGGTAAACACTGCTCTAACTGGCTTTTATTGTGATCCGGATATGCCTGTAGTGCTCACGCTGTAGTTATTAAATATTGTGCAGCTGTGCAAATCTGTATTCGAGATCAATTAGGATAAATCAGATAGACTTATATATCGAAGAAGCACTAACGAGCTTTTGTTGGGGCGCAGACCCAATTATAATGCTCACACGTTGAGCGTATCAAACTGATGCGCTATTTGCGAAAAACTTCACTCTACCGGACACTGCTTGTATAGTTTGTAATAGACTCGCCAATGATAATAATGTAAGGTAAGTCTAATATTCGTTGTTTAACGATGTATGGCTTAGTGGGTAGTGACTCTGGCTTAAGAAGCCGATGGTCTCGGGTTCGAATCCCGGTAAGGGCATTTATTTATGTGATGAGTACGGATATTTTTTCCTGAGTCATGGGTGTTTTCTATGTATGTATTTATGTAAGCATGTATATGTGTATGTATTTAAGTACATACCTATGTATATCGTCGCCTAGTGCCCACGGTAGTAGCTTTTTTTAGTTTGTCTAGCAACGATTACCAACGGTTTGTTAGATTTGACAAACGTTTATGAATAACGCTAATGTATCTCCTAATTAAGAAAATAGCTCCTCGGAATATTTTCAGTAAAGTTCTTGTAAAACATCTGTTGAGGTTTTAGAATATGAACTTATAATAAGCAAAAAATACAAAGTATTTACTGGTGATTCATTTTATCCATATCTTTCTAAAGAAATAAATAAGAATAAAGTGTAAAAAAGCAAATATAGCAAGTGAATTTCGTGATTTCCTTTAAATGGGAAAAAATAAATGTTTTGAAAAGCTTCGTGCAGTCAATGTTCCGCGGAAATTGTGGGGAGGAAATTAATTTATTTTATCTCTACAGCATTCAAACGTGGTAAATTAAACGTAAATCATATTACTGCACAAATTAATGGGAAAAAAATCTTATATAGGTACGTTACGTATTGGTATCATTTTGTGGATTATATTCGGAAATCAGTTTAGGAAACGCTGCAAGTTGCTTTGTGGTATGGAATTTGCTTGCTTTTCAGATCAAATCAGATTTTGACGCGACGCAGGGCATTTTTAACCAACTACGACATAAACACTAACAGTATAAACTTGATCTTTAAACGTAAATAAGCACCAAGTTAACAACATAAATCAGTTATATTCACAGAGTAAGTTTCGAGAGTTTCGCGAAGTCGCATGCGGCACTCACATAAGTACATTGTTTAAGTTTTTCCCTCGAACAACATAAACTCGACGCAAATCCGGCAGAGGGCTTGAGCGTCGTCGGAATTTTCCGAGTCAACGAAAGCAAGAAGCGACAATCTCGACGACCTACGTCTTATTTTTCAGGAGAGCCGACCCGTTACAACGACAGAGATTTACATTTGAAATAGGCTGAGACACTCTTTTATTTGGCCCCGGTTTATTTTTTCCCTCCGCTATTGCTGCAACTAGGTATATTCGACTTTCGTTCTTTGTTTTACCAAAAAAAAACTGCAATTTACGTTTCTGCTATTTAAGTCGTTGGAAATAGCTCGTTGAAGGCGATATTACCGATGTGATTTTAATTTAGAGTACGGACTGTTTCGCATCGCTAATTTCAGGAGTGGGTTTTAGGCTCGAAATTACTTTATCAAAGTCTACTCGACATCCGAGCGTTATAGATCTGCTTTGCTTATAACGTGTGAATTTTTGCGATACGAATTTTTCCCCGTACGTGTACAATCCATCAACGATGTAAAATTTCCCTTCTACCAAGCAACATATATCTTTTATTATATAACATAATTGATGAGCGGACCCGTTTCTAGGTAAATACCTATGTAAAATTCAATTTTTCTTGTAGCTTAGTTGACATGAAATGTGTCGATGTTTATATCAGCCCACATAAAACTAACAGCGGCCAAAATAATATTGTGTAGGTATGTTTTGATCCATCTCATTCTTACTTCAGGCACAATATACTGATATATTCTGGAGCTGTAGGTAACCTAGAGGCATATTTGAACGTACATTTTGATTACTAAATGATGTCGCTTAGTTTTCATTCGCGCGTTCATTTCGCTCGTACTTATACGTGCATGTATTGGCGCAAGCGAGACGCCCGAGCGAATGAAAACAAATAGATATCAAAATGTTCGAATTGGTCTCCTAGAGGTGTATTCTGATTCTAATAACAGCCAAAATGATGTACCATAACAATGTTAGTGAAATTATATGTATATAAATCTTCTTTATATTTAAGAGCTGTGCTCTTGTCGGTGGAGCAATCTCCAACTCGTCCGGTCCTCTGCCAACTCCCTAACCTTCTGGTATGACACGACCCTTTTCTGTTATTTGGTTAAAATTATTTTTTTCATTCATCCTCTTCTTCTCTTTCCCTCTGTTTTTCCTTCTATGATGTTATCAAGGAACAGTTTGTATTGTAGCAGATGTCCATTTAGTACAGCTCTTCTATTATCATTGCCTATATAATATGAATATTTGTGACGTTCCACGAGTAAAGGTACCTTATGGCAGTTGGCGCTTACGATATTGTCACCGACGCTCCAATTAGCATGCGGTGCTAAACGATGGGTAAAGGTACGGCAGTTGGCACTTACACTATTATTACCGACGCTCCAGTACTAATGCGGTGCTACGCGACGTAAGCGCCAACCGCCGTAAGGTACCTTCACCCGTGGAACGTCACAATTTATTTAAATTTAAAATTTAACATGAAATACCTTTACTTACCTAAAGCTGAACTGATGGGTATTGATTCACTTATTACATGTTCTGATATTTAAATTAATGCCCCGAATATTTTACAACTCTAGTATCAATATACTCAACTAGCTTCCGCCCGAGACTTTGTCTGCGTGGGATGATTAATAAAAACAATTCTTTGTCCTTCCTCGGGCTTCCAACTACCTCCATACTTTTTTTTTTTTTTTTGAGTTCTTTATTTAACATAATTTAGTACAATGTAATTACTTAATCTAGTGTACATTTCCATCCTAGACAGTAATAACAATAAATTAATACAGTTTAGTGAGCTATAGGCGCTCATTATAAACTTTTTAACAACTTAGTGTTTATAACATTGCCATGGGTAAAATCATACTTACACTAAAGCTTAGAACAACAGCATAACTATTATTACGTTCGCTCAGATATAGCTTACGTTTGTTGCATACATAATAACCACCTATAATTAAAACATTTAACGATTAAGCTAAACTAACAAATTTGATATAGTTTATAATTATAACGTATACAAATAGACATGATTGTTAGTTGTGGGTAATCATAACAAGAGATAAGCATGCTAAGTGCATAACAAGCAACCAGGGCTGGCGGTACGCGGCCGGCCGGCCGTCAGAACCGGTCCCGCGACGTCACGTCTGACTCGAGAACGTAGTGATGGGGTAACCTATAACGTTTGTACTTGTCGATGTAGGGCAAATCTTTTAATCGACTGCGACCGATGTTGCATACGAGCTTGTTTTTATGTTTAGGGTTTTTAATTAAATAAAATGTTTTTGTTTGATTAAGTATGAATTCTTTTAGTAATGGTAAATTGATTTTAAAATGTAGTTTACGTAGATTTGTGTAAAATGGGGTATTGTATGCAATTTTAAGTGCTTTATTTTGAATTATTTGAAGTTTGTCATAATTAGTGTTACAGGTGCTGCTCCAAACAGGGCAGGCGTAAGTGATAACAGGTCTCACAAGAGTTTTGTAGATAGCTACTTTAACTTGGCTACTAAGAGATGACTTGCGATTCATTACTGGAGAGAGTGCACCAAGAGCTTGAGTTCCCTTAGAACATAATAATTTAAGGTGAGGACTCCAATTTAATTTATTGTCCAAAGTCACCCCTAGATATTTGACGCTCAAGCTCCACGGTATTTCGTAACCATTCATCTTTAGTCTTCTGTTAGGTAGTTTACGTCGTCTGGTAAAAATAATGGCTTCAGTTTTGGCCTCATTCAGCTTTCCACCTCCATACTAAATTTCATCTAAATCGGTTCAGCGGTTTAAGTGTGAAGAGGCAACAGACATACAGTTTTTTTCGCATTTATAACATTAGTATGGGAGTATGGATTAGTAGGGATATTTTTTTTTAGCAGAAGAAAACCTTTAATAATAATATTTTTACTTTAACCGGTTTCTCATATATTAGCAGTCAGAACCAGTTGTGTTTACATAAACACATTTGACAGAAACCCATAATTTAAATCAGTTAAAAGTTCGCGGTGCGGAACAGTATGTCTACGTTTGAATACGGCACCAAATCTAATTAGCAATTCCTTTCCCGAATGCAGCCTTTGTTCATGTTGGGTGACAACGACTCGCAAAACAATTAACGCATTCGTTCTCCAAATTAAATTATACTACGGCAGAGTTTCCCGCGAGGATCTTTTAATGTCCCACTCATAAGATCGGAAGGCATAAATTAACTGAGCTATTTGTTATGCCGGGCCACGCGCGTTTAATAATTAAGGCAACGTCATTCTCCCACGCTACGCTCGTATACAGGGTGAGCTAGAGTAACCTGATCGACTTTGAACTAAGATCCCGATGGCTGCATAGACGAAAAAAACAGAATAATTGCTAAGGGGCACCCCGTGGTTTTCGTCAATTTTGACACGTTTTGAGTCGTTACTCCTACATTTGAACTATAGATAGAATTATAAGACAAACGAGTACCGGTTCTTCAATCTATTATCTCCATTCCGGTCTGCCGGATTCTGAAAGAAATGAACACTTATTTTTTAAACATTGAATGAAAAAAAAACACAAAGATTTGACATATAGGAAATGTCCACATTTGGGTTTGTCTTTAACGTCTCTAAAAACTGGTCAGAGATTTTAATTTTAAACTAAATAACACAAAAGTTATAAAGTTATCTATCTATCTATTGCTTAAAGTCGTTGCTAATTAATGTGATAACTTGATAAGCCACAAAAAACATTAGAAAACTAAGGGATTCAGATCGAAGGTCATTGGTACTAGAGAGCGCCTTAACTATATTCTGTTCCAAATATGCATGTTAAAATAGCACAATTGGACTTAATGTTGGTTTAAAATTTGAACATCTATCTAATAATTAAGGTAACATCATTTTCGCGGTACGCTCGTATACAAGCTGGGCTAGAGTAGCTAACTTTAAAGTTATAGGTATTTCTATGACTAATTATAGTGAAATTATTATAAACAATAAAGTAACGGCAAAAACCGTCTAGTTTTAAAATATCCTTCATTTTGAAAAATAAACATATAATACTGATCCAAAAAGATGCATATCTGAGCTTTTATGTTCCAAATAGTCTATATAATTTAATTCTAGTATTATGGTTTATGGTGGGTAATAGCTAACCGGACCAAATTACATAGGTTGTTTTTGGTATGTCAGGAATGTTAAAACGTGTTTTAAATTTTGTCGCATTGCGTATGTTCAGTCCCTCACGGGCGCACGCGGTATAGCACATTATACGATCCTACCATCTATGCTTTCAACCATATATACCGATGCCTAGTTATAAACATGTATTCTGTGCAAGAAAAATTAACCTAGTTCATAAGATATGTATTTAAAAGCTACTGAAATGAGCTGTTCGGTTTCAAAAAAATACTATATTAAAATGGCAAAATTGGAGTTGTATAAAGACGAGATTCCGCCAATGTGCGGCACTTTGTGGCACAAGCGTATTCAGTACAAAAATGCTTGTGCCGCACAGTACTGCACAGTGGTGGAATCCCACCTTAACATTTTTACTCTCCTATGATCTACACTACAATAGATAACAGAATGAACTTGAAAAACATGACCGACTTTACCACAGATCCCAATTTAACCACTCACATGATTCTGGCGGCTGGAGGTTCCAACATTGCGCACCTCTAAAATGATCATAGCAGCTTTGCGCTTCTTGATTTTTTATCTGCGACTGCACAGATACGGATTAATTAGAATAAAACAGTTAAGAAAACGCTTAGTTTACGAAATATTCCTTATTTTCTCCAGTAAAAATGGACCTCGTTGTAAATTGTTACCGCAGCGCGTAACTGCTGTTTACAAACAAAATTAAATTATTTGGTTCCAAAAGAACACAAGAAGAAAATTGCACAAATGGAGTAAGTTAATAATATTTTTAATCGTATCTATATACGAAAGTCTTCCGAGTTATTGGCGTTCACCCTGTAGTTGTTCGCACTTTATGCTTGCTTATGGAGGTATATTGAGATCTTCAAAATACATGACATCAGTCTTAGTGCATCTTGTTCGTTCCGTTATTTTTGGTGTTTTATTAGTCCTTATCATATAAGTACTTTTGCAATAGAAACGACCTAAAATTGATAGCATATCGGTATCCTATCTTCCAATTTAAAAACCCATAAAAGTGAACTTTACGAGCATGAGAAGTAAAAAATCGATTTTAATTTAATACCAGCAACTTGGGGCAGTCAACTTTCAACTGAAACAATAAATAAAACTTTAAATCCTTGGACGGATATACGATGTTATTGTTTGTACCTCTATTCTACTCATTGACAAAAAGCATTAATTTTAAGACGTTTTCAAGTATACTTTTATTATTACGACGTGAGACGTTTCGTAGCGTATCGCTGTAGTAGATATGATATGTCACTAAAATTTGTCGTACTGATTTTTTGCATTTTTAAGATATAACACACATAGTTATCGTGCTTCAAATAGTTCACATTATTTTTTATTAGGACTTACATATTTTGTCAAAAGAAAAAAGGCAGCAAATTTATAAAATGTAAAAGTGATGGGTCTTTCATACTAATTGTGATTTAAACAATTTGTATATTGTGATATGTTACACACTAACTTGAGTTTATTAGACCTATTCGAGTCGTGAAATTGAAAGGTGTGAGATGGCTGCCGTACAATGTACTCAATGGTAAAATGAGTACATATAGGTTAGCCCTGTCACACCTGCCACTTTGACAACTTAAATAGGCCCCCGTCAATTAAGAGAAGTCATTAGACTTCTTGCTATTATACTCATAGTTTTTCGTAGAGGTTTGGAATTTTCATGTTTCCTAAAATTAAATTTATAATCACCAAGTTAGAAACCAGAGAATGTATCTTGCTAGATCTCCCAATAAATCTTTTTTTATATATTCATAGAGTCGTAATAGATTCCAAATCTGAATGGACGCGTTTAAATTACACATATCTACCCCTCTATACAATAGTTTATTTTAGTTTAGATTTATAATAAAGCGCCAGATGAGATTAAAGATTCCATTCATCAAATTCAAAAAGGCTTTAAAAATGGCTTGTAGAAAAATGTATCTATAGCATAAATGAATTTTTAGACCATAAGTAAGGCAGCTCTTAATGAGTATCTGCCAATTGTACATTATGCATGCCTGTAAGGTAGTTTTAGTGATACCATCAATGTACATACTTTGTATATATATTTTCATAAAAAAACTGTACCTAAAACTATGCATAATAATACATATTTCATTCATTCATTCCTTTTATTCATTCATTCATTAATATAGTTATCATATGCCCATAATACTGACTAAAATACTCTAAATGCACCTTAAAGTTATCGGTACGTTTACGTTTCCTAAAAATAGTGGTTCAGTATCGTCGCGTCAGAAGTATCTGCAACACTTCAATAGTTTTACAAATAGACATATTATATCTACCGTTTACGTTCAAAAATATATGTCACACTTTTAATGATAGTTGCTCAAATAGAGATAAGTCACAGCAGACTGTACGTTTGAGCTCTATTCAAATACATGTCGCATGTGACGCTATAACACGTCACTTAATTACTGTCGTAGTCGAGCAAATAATACTGACGTCTGTTCCCATGTTCCCTCTGTAACTGTATGGTGGTAGTGATGTACCCCACACATGAGAGAATATTGCCACATTGTATTTTTTAGGCTGGACAATCTTACACAGATCGACCTTGCCCCAAACTAAGCAAAGCTTGTAGTATGCGTACTAGGCGACGATGTACAGTATACGTTTATATATATAAATATATACTTATATACCTACATAGAAAACACCCATGACTCAGGAACAAATATCTGTGTTGATCGCATAAATAAATGCCCTTAACGGGATTTGAACCCGGGACTATCGGCTTTATAGGCAGGGTCACTACTTCACTACTCACTAAGCCAGACCGGTCGTCAAAAAATAAATATTGGCATTAAATAATCTCTTCCTTGTCGTATCCTCATGGCTGAGGGACGTGACGACTGTGGACACTCTTACCAGTGCTCTCCAAGCCGCTCTATCTAGGGCCCGATGCATGCTAGCCTGATATGTGGTTTTTGGTGGTTTTTGCATAAACAATAGAAGTATTATCAAGCCGCCCTGAAGAAATAGTCTCGACAATTTGGCCTAACGATCCGGTTGCAAGTAATGCACTAAAAGTTGCTGGAAACCGCCGTGGAAGACTCCACATCCTATGCCTTGTAGTGAATGACTACCCGCCAATTATTAGTTCAAAATAAATCTAAAACGACATCCTTTTCTGAATGACTTTAATATTTTTAAATATTGCTAGCAAAATTTCCCGCAGGTTTCAAACTGTTTATCAGGAAGTGACACGTCATTATTGTGTGAGTCTATGTTTGCCTGCTTCGTATTTAGTTACGATAGAAGAGTTTGGTTCTGTAGTCGAAAATATTACTAAAGTCATGTTGTCATACTTGTGATTCTAGTAGTAGTGCAGAATATCTCAATGCATTTGCTGAAGATTAAATGAGAATTTTACGCTGAACATAAAACTTCTTGTTATCGTCATGTTGTTTATTAAATTTGTTTAATAAGTTCTTACCCACGTCTTACAGAAAATTTCATTTTTGAGTTTTTATTCAAATTGAAGAAAGTTAGATAGGGACTGACTAAAAAGTACCTATAGTTTCAGTTTCTAAAATATTTTACCCGAATTTTATCTCCACTGAGGTACTTTGGCATTACAAAAGGAAGCCTTGAAATCACAGCGATCCCTTTGTTCAAGCAAAACAAAAGATCGTAAAATGTAATACGTGCTTGCGGTCTACCTACACCAGTCAAAATAATGATCATTATCAACTCGTCCTGTCTAACTGCTATCCACGTGGCTTGTCTCATGTACGAAAAATAATGGTCTACAGGTACCCCACCCCGCATAACCGGCATTGGAAAATTAATTCAAATGGTAACCGTATTTTCGTGCTATTCCAAATTCAAACTGATTTCGCAATGGGCTGTTATGGTTGTTATGCGTGGTGGGTACTGATGTGCTGTCGGGAAATTTCCAAAATTGAGAAATTTGCAAAAAAAAACGGATAATTCTCACGTAAAAATGTATAGGAATCGAAATTTCCAAGTTTACAGTAAAATTATGGTTTCCGAATTATACTTCGAAATTTCCGAAAATTTTTCCAACATTTTGGGACTTTCCGAAACTTGCACATCTGTTGTAATGGAGAAGTATAGTTCTCAGTTGAAGCGCTGGTAGCTTAGTGGTGAGACTTCCTTACTTGTAGTAAGGTTCAAATCAATAAGTAGCCCGAGAATGATGCATGGAATAGCATTTTATATTTACCAGTTGCTATCTCGTGAATAAAAACATCGCGAGGAATCTGCATACGTGGGAAATACTGAAAGTTTCTGGAATGAGCCATTTAGAGGTCACGCAATGAATATGTTTATTTGTTGAAAATTTAACTTATTGTCTATTTTTAGATACAGTTTGTTCGATGATTATTTGTACTTTAGGAATGCTGTTTGGAAATTATATGTCAGGGATATTTTAAGATCTTTAAATTTTTTTAAGATTCTAGGAACTTTCAGTATAACCTAAGTACGTTTGCTATGAAATTCAAAATTGAGCATTAAGTGCCCAATCCAGTTTTGGTTGTCATGGGGAATGTAACCCAAACCCTCTCATAGTAATAGCTGATAATAGGTACTAGACCTCAAAATATATCTTTGTGTTCAAAATATTGTCATAAATGTAGAACCAAGTAAGAAATTAGTATTGAAATTCAAAACGTGTACTATTTACTCACTGTTGGAATATAGTATATTAAAGACTAGACTGTTATTTTTTGTAGTTACGCGTATAATGGCCTATTAATTTGTAATCATTTTTAAAGTCATCAATAAAAATGTAAAGTAATATTTCAAAAACCAACGTCCCAAACTTCAAGATAAATTAAATTTAACAACAAAAAGAGTGACGGCAGAAACAAAAACAAAAGAATGATGTATTAGCATTATCGTTAGTTCCCGTAAAGTTTAAGAAAGTAACACAATGGAACTGGGAGGATAAATGAAACTGCCTTGGGCGCTGCAGCTCGGAATTAAGTAACAACCGACATGATTAATTGCATAGTATGCAAAGTGGAAATTATAACAGGGTTCTAGACAGTGCTTAAGATATATTGTTTTAAAAAACACCCGCAAATTCAGGTACGAAAAGAAAACTACATTTAGGGGTTTAGTAAAAGGAGCGCCAACGCTAATCTCGTAAAACGAAATGTGCATTACAGCTGCCACGAATCTATCTATGTGTGTAAGACATTAACCAATAAAATGGCGGCTCTGACTGTGTACCAATTCATGTGTAACTCAGCAGCATACAATCCATGCCAGCTTTCGTGAACTGGCCTGTACACTCTGTCTCAATCTAATTAGAACCTTTCATAAACCAAATAGTTTTGTTTCATTGGTTTCCCAAACAAAACAAATTCATCCCAAAAAGGTTCAATTAAAAATTACCAAGCGCTCATAAATTATTTAGGCAACTTTAAAAAAAACATTGATGTCACGGGGGACCATAGGGCTGGGTTGTTCCTCGCCCAACGGATCGGCATAGCGATCCAAAGGGGGAATGCAGCCAGCCTTATGGGAACCCTACCGCAGGGATCGGAACTGGGTGATCTAGCTTAATATAAACCTATTCGGCTAGGTCACCCCCTTTTTTATTGGTATTAATTTGTTTTGTAGGTAGTTTTAATTACAGGTTACATTTCATTTTAAGTTTGTTATTATTTAAGTGTGGTTTTGGTTTTAATATACAAGAAATAAAAGTAGGATAATTTTGTATCGTGTGGATATAGTCCTGTCCACACCTCAGATGCGCTTCTTCTTGATATTGCGTTTTCAATATTAAATTCGTATTCTGTCAAGCGCATGCCATGTTAGTTGCCGTGGCAACGCGTGCATTTTTAGAGAAGGCGATATCACTTGCCAGGGCATCATGAGTCCTACTCCATTTTAACAATTTTATAAGGCTTTTATCTTGTTTTGGTAAGCACTTGAGTCATGTCATTTAGGCATCTCACTAGCACAAATAAGTATGTGCGAGATGCCTAATGAGGCGATAGCGTGCAATGATATTAAGTATATAACTCTTAATAGTTACACCTACTAAAACATAAGGAGCTCAAAAAATACTTCCATATTTATTTCATTATTTTTGTTGATTAATTTTGTATCTTTGTTACACTTGCCTCTTTCTCTTTCGGCGGGAGCTCGTTAACACGTGCTCAGTTGTAATTTGCATAGGCACATCTAATGAGCAATTGTAAAATTTGTACAATTTTACCGCTTCTTTGGAGCACCTTTAACCTGCCGGAGTAATAATCAGTGTGAGCCGTTAACGCTAAGGCAGCATCGGCCACCTTGTTGAGTGTGGATTCTATTTGATATTGGAATATTTTTACAGTAGGGTAAACCGTCTATTACTGGCCACCTATTGCCACGGTTTTAAATACTAGTGCCTACGCCAATTCTGGGGATTAGTTGTCGAGCGGACTCCAGGCTCCCAAGAGCCGTGGCAAAATGCCGGGACAACATCGTGAGGAAGAAGAGAGAGACGGTTTTAAATTAGTAATGCTAATACACGATACACATTAATATAGTCGATTTATTTAGGTCAGTACAAAAAAAAAACATAAAAAAAACTTAAGATTAACTTAAGCCCAGTAAAAAGGCCCCCCGAGTTGTCCCCGGCGCAAAGGTGCCCATAACACTAGCCGCATTGCCAAGTTGAATGGCGATGGATAACCTTTGCACCAGGTAACCTAACCTAACTAGGTTTATAATAGTAGTTTATGTGACTGCTACATAATAAAAGGCATTAAAATACACGAGTGTGGGTTTAAGAAACGAACGAAGTGAGTTTCTTAAAAAGATCACACGAGTGTTTTAATGTCTAATTATGTACAGTTACTTACACTATTTTATCTACACACATATTATAAACTTTCTATGAAATATTCACTAACCCAAATTACAGCCTCCGTTACGATGCCCTTGCCAAATCGTTGCTCTCTTGGCGGAACTCGCGGATATGTGGAGGCGTCACCGAAATATTTGTATCGCTTATTTTACACGACATTTTTGCTATTATAGTTACCTTAAAAACAACAAAACTTATTCATTTTATACTTAAAACTAATTAAAAGATAAACTGTACGTGAAATGGCGGTAAATGAAAACTTTTTTTCAGTTTCAATTCAGATACAGAGACAAACTAGAGTCGAGGGCCTATTTCTGTATCATTTGATACAAACTAATATGCGAGATATGTCAAAATTGTATGCAATTGACAAAAGGCATCTCGACTGATATTAAAATAGGGGTCAATTCGAATTGCTTTTTTTTTCAGAGATGTTCCAAATTTGAATGCATAAGCAAATCAATTGATGTAGTTATGAAGCTATAACTACTCGTACATTATCACAGATAAGAAATTTGTTGTCACAAAACAGGTTATCGTCATATTGGCCATTATTTACGGATTTTGAAGGCATCATAGAGGGTTTATGATATGTGTGTAGATAAATAATTATAACGTTAAATTTTAAAGTACCGTAGGATAATATTTGTGACAAGGACCCAGACTATCAAAAAGTTTTCTTAACCATGCATCTGACAGCAGTAGCTACGCATTGGGAAAATCTGCAAAGTGATAATAAATTCATACCCCATGTTTCATGTTTAAATTATATTAGACGAGTAACTGAATCTCAGCGCAAAGTTGCCGGCAAGTTGCAAGTGCGAGTTGAGCTGAAGCCTAATTTGCATGCAGCGATAGCAAAATTCAATAAACGCGTGCAATGTTCGACGCGACGCGTAAACAGGGAGAGCTTCGAAGTAGGTCCCTATTTAAACACATGTTTTTTTTTTGTATTCTTTGAAGGTCATACAAGGTTTCTGTTTGTTTTATAAGATTTGGTCGTTTACAAAGTGGACAAAAAACCAACGTTAGATTGGTTCTAGAATTTCACAATTATTAAAAGGAGGTATTTGTTTGACACTTAAAACCTTACTACTAGGAGTTTGTATTTGAATGAAGTTTAAAATGTTCATGACAGAGAAAAATCGCATCAAACAACAGACATTAATTTGTAGTTTCTAATAGCTGAAAAAATACTTCTCCTTCTACTTTTAAAATACTTTAATACTTCATACAGCTGATATGCATAACACATGCATGTTGACGCACACTATTTTACACTATCTATTTATTATAATATTTGGGTCTATTATGTATTTGTTTTTTTTTGATGTGGTAGGTAGGTACAAATAAATACCTACCTATTTTTCCTTTGCTGTGTTTTCACTTTCATCCGATTAGGTTATAACCAGAAGAAAGTGTTATAATATAAGCAGTATGTATTGTAGTATATATAAGTAAGTACTTATATGTCTACGGGTAGGTAAATTTATGTAGCGTGTTCTAACATAGCGTCAAAACTTTTGACCTTATTTTGATGAATAAGGTGTCAATCTATTTGTTTTTGTGGTTTGGATTTATACGAAAAAAACCTAAGTAATAAACCAACGCTGACAGTTATAGTAAACAATTTCTTTCAACGCAGTCACTTACCATCCGCTCAGAAAAATTCTCGGACGGCACAATCAGATAAAAAATCGGGGACCCGTTACTGAAAAAACTATGTAAACATAAGTACTCCGGTCCCTTAAGGAAAGCCGGGGACTCAGTCGAAGGCTATGTCTCAATTGTGTAACAGAGGAAGTTACAACGAGGGTCTGTGGGTTTTTACGAGCTTTATTATTGAGCTATAAACCATAAAAGCGGGCCGCTTTATAAACGCTAAAACAAAACACGAGCGACCGCATATTTCTCCTTTATACACTCCAAGTAATATTACGTTGCACAATCAGAATTATTTACGGTTACGAGTAACACTGATTTTGCGACACGATGTGAATGGCAGTATACGAACGAATTTAAATCGGATTTTGAAACGGCTTTGTTGAGATTGTGATTAAAATGTTACTTGTGGTCAAATTTTATAATGGGTAGGGGCCCTATTTATTATCTGTGATAGTCTGTCATCATGTCATAAAAGTTTGACGTTTAAAATAACACTAGCACTGCGTGTGCTATCAAAATCGTCGCAGACTTATCTTGGTCTACTCTATTAATAATTTATTCATGTATGATAGAGATGCATGATGTGCACGTAAGACATTTTTCTTTGTAAATTGTGAAAATTACTGGAATCTAATACTAATAAGTAATGTTCGCATTTGATATTATATTACCATAGTGGTGCGCCGAAAAAAAACTTGTAGATAACCAAAAACATCCGTGCCAATAACGGTTCATGTCGAGTTACGAGCAAAAAATTTCCGCTATTTTCAAAGACCGTTGAAAGTCATCCACGTCTGCAAAAACGTAAAGATAAACGTGTTATTTACCAAATTCAGCTCAGTAGTTTCTAGACTGACGGTACTGGAATACACGATACATTAATAAGGTGCATTGGGGTAACTTCGAAAGCGAGATAATTTTGTAAATGGAAAATATCTATGAAACTAGAAACATGCCATATTTAAGCAACATTTAGTGTAACGCCTGAGTGGACGCTCGAAGCGGAGCGTTCGGCGAGGTGTGCAGCGTGGCGACGGGCTCACAAGTGATGTGAGCAGCGTGCATTAAGGCCGGTCTTATACGCTTGGATTTGTTTAACATGCATGCCGCATGCTCCGCTCCGCTGCACGCCCAACTCGAGCGTCCACTCAGGCCTTACACTTACGCTACTGCAGCGCTAACCAAGACTTCTTGCTTACGGTTGCTACAGTAGAAAGTACTTTTAGATTAGTTGATGCTTATTTGCTATTTTCAAAATTACCCCCTTTTTGTAATAACTCCAATGTACCTTACATACATTTATTGATAGAATACCCTTTATTGGCACACCTCAGTAAAAAGATACAAAAGAGAAGCAAAAAAAAACAATTGATTAAATGTAGAGGCAGACAACAGGCGGTATTATAGCTTAAGAGTAGACTTTTTGGGAAGCGAGACAGAGAAATTAATCGAAAAAATTGGTGTTACTAAAACGTTAGGAGTGTTATGACGCCAACTTTTATGCACAATATATATTCTTAAGTATTAAATCCATAATTAATAACCCTTCTCGTAGTGGGTTATAAAACAGATTTTGTATGAAACTCAACTAATTATAAACTATTTTACTTTGTTACGATTAATCTGCAAACGTGTACCTACGGTTTATACAAAGTCCATTGCATTTTCCATCAATGTCCCATTTACATTATTCAAACAGTGCAGGCAATTAAATGGCCGTCTTCTATTTAGTTTCCCGTTTAATTTAAACGTGCGACATGAATAGTTAGCGTTAGCTCCCTTTAATCGGACGGTTTACATTTTCGTGTGAACTGGTTACAAAAACACACTGTAAAATATAGGAGCTACACGGCCCGATTCGAAGAATGATTAAGACACGTTTAAGATCTTGGAAAGATCTTTAAAATATCGATAACTAACGACATGTCAAAATTGACGTTTATTTCGATTCCGCTGTGATCCCAATATGATCTTTCTACGATATTTCTAACGTCAAAGTGACATTAGTTGCCCGAATCGAGCTGCTTCTGTCAATTATACGACATAAAAAAGATACCTAAATGAAAACTTATCTAAACCAGAACTTATCGTTATCGAATCTCATTCTTCGAATCGGGCCGTTCGATTTATCTTAAAACTGATATTAATCTCATTGTTTCTCTCACACCAATATATTAGTGCGAACAAAATGTAATAAGATTAGGAAATCATTATCAAACTCTGAATACCATGCTCAAAATAGTTTCGTTCTCATTTTAAAACTTGTGTTGGATTGTAATTAATTTTTTCATATACAGTGACATGAGGTACTTATATCTAGTATTAGTTTATATAGCTCCAGTTTATAAAACAAACGAATTAGAGCAAAAAAAATGCATTCAAATGTGGTAAACATCTGTGCAATATGTATTTATCATAATTACTTCTTGAAATACTTCAGTTATCTACTATTAGTATTATTTTAATGTAATGAACAGCTTATTTGGTTGGCTCAAATTATAAATATATATATATATATATATATATATAATATTATTTACGTTATTGAATGCAATAGATTTAATTTGTTTATTACCTATGTTGACATCGTCAATTACTTTAAAATACAATGAAAGGATTATTGGGAAATTAAATTTTAATATTGTGTTTGGTTTGTTTATCAATGCATTTTAATCAAAATTAATGTATTACGCTTACGGTTTTGAGCGGGTTATAAAGAAGTATTACTCGTAATACTTACTGAAACAGTAGTTACACTTTACACGAGTCCAGCTCGATATGTTTGTGACAAATTTTTAACTGGGTGATTCTACCAATATCTGTGTAAAAACTTTCAGGTTTTTTGAGCGGTAACTGTGTAGAATTCGCTCAACTTTATCAGTTCTAGCTGAACGTAGTGTTGGCAACGCGACTAGAATGGACTTTTTATTTGTAGGAAAAATCTCATATATATTCAGCTTCCTTGTAGAAACTTTAGTGCGAGATAAACTTACTGAGTATTCTGCCGACAGTTTTTTCAACCTGCTGTATGCAGCGTCATTCGGTATGAGTCATACCGTATGACTCGTATTTTAGTGGACTTTATGTGTATGTTCAACCTGTAACTACCTGGGACAGTTATGTTCTTGAGTTGCGACCAACAAGGTGGGCTGATGTTGTCAAGATCACACGTAACCATTGGAAGATAGCAGCGCATGATCGGCAAGTTGTATAACGCATGGGGAAGGCTTAATGGCGACTGTACCTACTTCTGCTGACATATTCAATAGACAAACATTATTTTGGATTTTATATTAAAGGAAACAATGGAAAAAGTTACGCTTCCGTAACTTTTTTCTATATTTTGTGATCTTACTACGCTTATAACTAGAAATTTTATTGTATTCCTCACAAATAATAAACCAGATTATTTATAGATTTCATAACAACAGTGATTTTCCCTCTATCCCTATCTATGATTTATATTCTAAGGCCGCCCGCGCCCGGCCGCAGGAAATGGCTCGATGGAGTGGCTGCGCCGGACTCCAACCAACTAACTTCGCTCGAATTTTAGACTGTCAACAAACTAACACAACCAACTAAAGAGCCACTTTAAAGCAGTTTTATTTGCATTATTATATGGAAATAACTGGGTTCCCACTGGAAAAATTCTATTAATTAAAATGCGCTGGGTAAAGTGGGTCTAGGATAAAATTGTTTTTAGAGTTGCGGTGGATAGTGAGACTAGTAAACGGTTTAAAGTAGGTAAGTAATTGAAATGCAGGATGTAAAGTCGGTGGAGCTGGATTGGATATTGTCGTTGAAATGAAACGAGACCTCAGATGACATACTTACTAAAGGAAGCATATTGGACAACACATGTTCATCGGGCATTGGCGCTTCCATACTTCTTCTGATACTTTGAGAAAATTGGCAGTTCGCTCTTCATTTGCCGATATTTGACGAGATTGAAAAGCTAAGTGGCAATTGTGATTCCAGCTCTTTCGGATATTACGTATGTCGCTACGATATTTTCTTGCGACCTTTTTTACAAACTATTAGTTGTAGAACAAGCATTAGTCTGGCCATATTAGTTTCAGAATTTCGCATCTGGAATGCCAAGAACATGGTAGGCAAACTTATATATCCTTTCACTAGTATTATGGCAGAGTCTATTGAAAGAACCCTAGTTTAGGCTCTTAAGCAGAGTAGTGGAGCTGATAGTTAAAACACTAGTTCTCGTGGTGAATATTATATTGCAAGTGATTGACATCAGACAGCTGTACAAAAACATAACAAATTCAAACGAGTGTCATATATGTGTCGTAATAAGTTTACTATTGTGCCAGCACACACATATACAACCTCCAATAGAGTCTACCTATGACTGCTCCATACAGAGGGTCCGAGTCCGGGCCGAGTCTTCCAACGCTTCGTTTTCTATGACGGGAGATCGGTGATCACGTGGTGTTTTCTATAGAAAACTGAAGTGTCGGACGCCACGGCCCGGATCCAGACCGTTTAAGCGTTAGCCATCCTGAAATTGGCATAGAGAAGACAGGAGGCACATTAAGTGTCTTTAACCATCTTTTTGCATATTTCTTCTGTAACAGACTCATTAGCACTATTGAGCTCCGAAGAGTTTTGAACTCAAGACCATACACGACAACAATAATTAACTTCCAGAGATATACATGGACAGTTGTTTATTTATCTATCAAATAAACGTTTATCTATCTATATATATATATTTGATGCCGGCTTTACACACTCGTTCTAGGCCTGTCTCGGGGTGTCTCGACAAGTGTGTACAGCCCACATGATAATGCGAAGTCCCTAAAAGGTAAGTCTATGGGCAAGAGACGACAAGAAGATGTACTTTAGCAATATTCTGTTAAGTCGCGGGCGCTGTAGAAGCACGTATATATTTAAAACGGGTCACGCTTAAAAGATGACTCAGTGTACGCTTGGCAGTACTGCAGCTGCTACCGTGGTATATAATTTAAATAAATAAACCGGTTTACTAAGTAAATAAACCTTCAGGATCTTTGCGTTCATACCTATCTTTAAAAATGTAGGGAGAGTCCGTATATCTTAAGGCCCAGTAAGTTTGGGTTCTTCTCTCACTTGTCCGGGAGCGCGGATATCATATTTTATAATTTTAATTTTAAACTGTAGGACAACGCCGAAGACGGATTAATCCGTTACGCCGCGGACTTGACGCGCGACTTGCGCGGGGCGCGACGAGCGGGCGGCGCGGCGCGAGCGGTGGTTCCCGCGGCACTATCAAAATATGTATGTATACTCGTAATTGATTAAATCTGTTTTGGACTACAGTAGCGACCGCTTGCCGCGCCATCCGCCTCCCTGCTCGCTGCTCGCGCGCCGCAAGCGTCCAGTCCGCGCCCACATACACCACACAGAACATAGACCTACGTGCATATGCATAAAGTTCAATTTCAGTTCTGACACTTCGGTGACGTGGCGTCCTAGTGACAGCTTTTACGCTTGATCTTGGACAATTATTGGAGCATTTATTTAAATAAATATGATAAATAACCGCAAATGCAAGGCGTCGGTTTCAATGCTGTCAAACGTTTTAAAAATAAAATTATTCTCAAATTAATTTTGATGTTTTCTGAATATAATAAGGAAAAATAAAAGTCATCAAAACATATAATAATATATATAATAGTAAAACATATGAAAGTTAATTCCTTTGGGTCTATAGCCTTAGAATAATTATGTGGTCGTATCAAAATTATACGTTGTAGTATTGTGGTGTGGTATATATTATTACATACGAGTACATTAGATTCAACACAGTTTTTATAGAAAAATGTTCATATCACTTTTATTACTGCAATGTGCCAAGGAAACCGTATGAATGTAACTAATTCCCCTCCGGCTGAGTTAAGTTATGCAGTATATTAAATAAGACTTCGTGCATAAGATGTGGAGCACGTCTGGGGATAATACTGAACTTCGGTCTGCGTTCTGCGCAATTTAATAGCTTATTGTGATGTTAGCGAACGGAGCTGCTTAGACACTTTTGAATAGGAAATATTGAAGCTCTTTGCTGCTACGATGCTACTGCTGCGATTTAGCGTAAGTTTTTATAAATTATAATTATATAGGATTTTTGAAAGTGTTATGACACACTGTAGTAAAATAAATATGTAGGCATTTAGGTTAAACTTGTTTGTAATTCCACTTCACACACATTCAACTAACAATTATGGATTTATATCCGAAATAAAATCAGTTTATTTATGTATTTATTATTATCAAAAGCGTAGCACTACATAATAAAATCACTCGGCCGGATTCGAACTTTAAGATGCGTCAAAAATTTCCTAAAGATACGATATGGATTGAATTGATTTCAAAAGCGACGATTCGAAGAATGATTAAGACACATTTAAGATCTTGGAAAGATCTTTTAAAGATGGACAACTAAAGAACAGAAATAAAAATCAATTTTGATGTTTATTTCGATTCCACTGTGATCCCAATAAGATCTATCTACGATATTTCTAACGTCAAAGTGACATTGGTTGCCCGAATCGAGCTACTTCTGTCAATACGATATACAAACGATATCTAAATGAGAACTTATCTTAACCAGAACTTATCGTTATCGTATTTCATTCTCCGAATCGGGCCGACTGACATATCTAATCCATATCGTACCTAGCAAATGTTTGACGTATCTTAAAGTTCGAATCGAGATGACTGCCAGGGCGAGCTACGCGCTACGAGCGTAGCTGATAACACTGATTTTCCGGTTTGTAGCGCTGGCACTGAATGTATTAATTCTAATAATATAAAGTGATAGGTACTGATCTAACATGGATCCTAACATCATTCCAATATGAGATGGTTCCATCTCCTTTAGAGGACCTGCTGAATAGCGCATTATATCAACCTTTAACCAATAATGTCACTTTTGACTCTGACAGATCAGTATCGGATCAGTATCATGTTGGAATGAGATTTAATAACTAAAACTCGAATTGGCCTGGAAGTGATATTCTATTGAATACTCTCTTATCGGCGTATTTTAATTTTAATAAAAGGAGATGAATTAGATCTGATTCTTTTTTTCACTTTTAAATTCTAAGCTTAATAGCATCTTTCGCAGACGTTTCTGCCAGTAAAAAAATATTTTTTGAACGTTTTTGAACGCATCTTTGAGGGTTTATGATATGTGTGTAGATACAATTATTATTAGATTACATAAAGGTATGAATACTTAATAGAAAATCAAATACTAAACTTCATTAATCAGCCTCTATTTACCTCGCGAGGTACATAAATGATGAAGTTTAAATTAGCTGATATTTTTATTAATAACAAATAATATTTGTACTTATGTTGTAATTACATTGTAATATACATTGGTCCTTACTTGGTCAAAACAGATACATGCAAGATGATCGATTCCTAGGCAATTTATGTTCTATTTAACATTCGCACCTGCGCCACTATCGAGGCTGCTAATTACATCCCACGTTTATCTCCGGGCGGAACTTCACGGTTAAATGACTCGGTAACTGTAGTTTCCGCAGTTAAAACGCTAAAAGTGAAGGGTAATTGCTTGGAAACGGGATGGACGTGCGTTGTTTTGTAATTAGTACAACCTTGAGATTGCATACTTTAAATACAAACTCAAATAATATATTAAAATTTTTGAGGGAGTGGTTTCAGATTCTTAACTTATACCTACTTTGTAATATTTTATTCGCGTTTATGGGTGGCCAGTTGGCCACGAAATGCACCACGAGTCGTACTTGGACTTATGGACGCGTCGTAAAAGACATATTGGATCATATCAATATCGAATTTATAAATAAATGGAAAAATGGCAAAATTCACCGCTTTGGGCAGAATTCGATTTTGCGACCTTTTGGAACAACAGTCCAATCTTTCTTAACTAACTGAGCTACCTCATTTCCTTTTGTTCATCATCATTATCATCATCTGAGGCATTACTACTACGGTTGAGCCTTAGTCTGGTCAAGAAAATCTCTTCAGTTCGATCTATTTGTGGCTTACCTTCTCCAACTTGTCACTCCTAAGGTCCTGGTATCCTTTTGTTTACACGCCTTAGTAAAGGACTACATAGCGACATATTCATTGACCGAAAGATCCCAGTTCCTAGTTTCCACTGTGGCACTTTGCGAAAAATAGTTTAAACTGGTGACAACGCGTTTTTACTGAGGCGATATGGTAAACTAAGTTTTAACTAGGGAAAACGTGTTTTCACTAAAAACAGGTTTATACATAACATAAACATATTTTATGACATTATCGTAACATGACGTCAGACTTCTACACATGCAGTGGTATCAACATTACAATCAAACCCTTGATAGCAGTGAGTCGAGTGAATGGGATATTATTACTACCCGATCTATTGTTTTGTGTTTACATTCAATAATAACGATCAAGTTACCCTTCTGAGGCATGTTATCATATTGTAAGCGGAAGCAATTATAAATGTGCTTATCGGCCCGATTCGAAGGATTGATTAAGACACGCTTATGATCTTTAAAAGATCGATAGCTAAACGACATGTCAAAATTGACGTTTATTCCGCTGTGATCCCAACAAGATCTTACCACGATAATTCTCACGTTAAAGTGACATTGGTTGCCCGATTCGAGCTGCTTCTGTCAATTATACGACATACAAACGATAACATAATGAGAACTTATCTAAACCGGAACTTGTATTGTATTGTAGTTCGGGCGATTTTCCGCAACTCGACGACTGGCGCCTATTTTGCGTGACAAGGGGGGGGTGGAGGGTTGGCTACTCTTGCCAGCCCAACTCCTCAAGGAATCCTATCAAACCTTTGATGTTGAGTAGGACCTCAGGGAGGTCTCTCGGGGATCCGAGATGTTTTGCCCTGTATGGGGCCACTCCGCTGCATTCCAGCACCACGTGAGAGGCTGTTTCTTCTGTCTCCATGCATCCTCGGCATAAGGGACTGTCTGTGACCGGAACCGGAACTTATCGTTATCGTATCTAATTCTTCGAATCGGGCCGTAACACATTCATTGCCAGCGACCAGCTAGGCTGGTTCTCTGTTCGTCGGCGCTTTTCGCTACATACGGTTTCCCGTGTTATCGGCTACGCTCGTAACGCATAGTTCGCGCTGGCAGTGAATATTCTAAGAGAATGGCTCTTCGGCAAGATATTATATGACTGATGAATCTTATCTACTGATTGGTGAGGAAAATATTTGACCGAGCGAAGATCTTCAATTCAGCTTCGGCAAAAATGCTTTCGTATGCCCGGATAATATCTTCCACAGGTCCCATTTCTCCGCCGATACTAGTGAAATTCTGTGAGCAAATAGGGCCGATTTTTTTATTTCGAGTTCAAAAATCCGTGGAAAACAGTGAAATGCTTTTTTTTAAATACGAGCGATGAAAATTGGGAATCTAGTGGTATCGTCCACTCGTTTTCAATTATATTAGTAAAATTTAAATGCCTACGAGTAGTAGTGGAATCTAGATAATATTAAAGGAAGAACACGAAATCGAGCGATCGAAATTCAAAACTCGGCCCCAAGTTCAATATGGCGGCGATCCAAAGGATAAAGCGTAAAGTTTAAAATTACGGTTCATATTATTATAATCACGATACTAATATTTTTGAATTACATAACGATGATATGATATCTTCGAAACGTCGGAGGTAAATTATAAAACTTTACGTTTTTTTCACGATTTTTACTCATTAATCGTGAAACTTAAAATCAGTGATGGTACGAGTATGATATGTCAAAGTTTATCGATATCAACTAAAAGCAACTTTCGTTTGCCCTCCGTCCTATTTAATATCAAACCAAAATTGCCCCCGTCAGGCTGAGGTATAATCATCATCAGATGCCATTAACAAAACAAATCTTTCCAATCTCACCACAAGCTAAAGAAAGCACACTTTGTTTTGACATATTAGTATCCCTTATCGATACACTAGCCCATCCACCACCCACATTTGTTAGCCGAATGGCACCCATTTATTTATCCTTTGTGACCCAATGAATAGTTTCATCTTCGGGAAGCATTTAGCGGACTTTCGGAATAAATGATTCCAATTAAGCGAACTCTGCGAAGCTTGTTTCTCTAAATCCGTTTTAATTTATTAACGCAGTTTGATTGAAAGTCTTGACATCCCTAATTCATAAGTTTCTTTTCCGATTTGTATACAAAGAACATTTCTGACGGCTTTCAATTTATGTGCGTATAAAAGAGAATAAAAAAGCTGTTAGCACTTTGGCGTTTAAAGCAGTTCTTTAATTGTTTAGACTCTTTATAATTGCAAATTTCAACACTTCTATTTCTACCTATATTTAAACGTTAAACTTAATATAAATTTATCGATATAATATCCTCTCTGATATTTCCAGCAGTAATGCAGTCGGCTGCATTACTGCAGCAGTATTGAAGCGCGACATTACTGCCGCCTGCATTATACTCATACTCATTTACATATCAAAATTGAATTAAGTTAAAATTAAATTTGAGACCAAAATTAAAGTTAAAATCAAATTAAAATGACAATTACAATAAAAATTAAAAAACAAAGTCAACTCATATGTCTAAAAATTAACAATTGAGATCAAAAATAAAAATTAAATTAATTAAAATTACAATTAAAACTAAAAACAGAGCCAATTAGTATGTCAAAATAAATTAGAATTGCAGTTATAATCAATCAAAATTGAGGTCAGAAATGAAAATAAAATCAAGATCAAAACCAAAATAAAAATGCTTCGTAAAGGCAAAACGACAACGTGTCGTGATTAACGCTGAAAGGGTTAAGGTCATCTGTTATTTATTAGCATTCGTTTGATCCGTCCAGAACGCGTCACCTTGTATTGTATTCTTGTTAAAGTACTTACACAATCATGCTTAACGCAAAAATAATTGTGTTTTTTCTAATTAAGTAATTACGGTGAGATAATGTTCATTAATAGGAACAATAATTTTCTGAGATATCTAGTGATGTGAAGTGACGTAGGTTAATAGGGGAAATCTTGTATAAAAAAAAAAAAACAGTTTTGAGACTGCTTTTTTTCCAAATTTTCGGAGTGGCTCCACTGTTATATTTCCACAAGGTTCAAGGACATAATCACCAATACGCTCGATGCTCCTACTATTCAGGTACATAGTACAACGTTTAATTAAAAAATACATCGGACTTCGAAACAGATAAAATAAACTGATATGTTTAAAGTCGGTGCCAAGCCTAAACTAAAAAGCGACAACACATTATCTAACCAAATACTGACACCTGAGCACCGACTTCAAACATAAGCTAAAATTTTCCCTGAAATTTAATATGTCACCAAAAACGTTTTCATATAAAACGTTGCCAAGACGAATCCATAAGGCATGCAGTATGAAGAAGTCATCAGATCTCATGTCAAAGCCAACCTTGTAACTCTACACGCCCTAACTTCACAAACTCTACAGTTGTACTAAGAGTAAAAATATGTGGCTTGGCCGTTAGTTATATGAACTATTGTAGGGACCTATAACAAAAAAATAATGAATAGTGAATACATTATTCACCTTCCGCCCATCACTAGAAATGATGCAGAAGCTCAACAATTTTCCCGGCGAGATAACTGCGTGGGGCCGTGGCCACCTCACGTTCGTGACGCAAACTATTCCGTGTTAATTAAAATCCAGTAAATTTCTCAAAGGAAAACATTGTTTATAAAACCAACTTTAGTGGTCTGGCACACAAATTCTATTCACATTTAATAACACACCGAGGGTAATTATTTTGTAATTACATATATGGCACATGAAGCACGAATTGGGAGTTCTTTCTCAACATATTTATAACTAGTGTTACGGACAGCATGGACCCCTGCCGAGACGAATGCTCGGACGGTACAGACCCGGGCCGGAAAGAATTGCCTAACGCGTAAAACTAAATAAAATAGCTATAGGGTGCCTAGCTATAGGATAGGAATAAGTTGACACAAACACACTTTGTATGATTGACTTGTCGGTCGATTGACTAGAAACAGGATAAAATTGTGGTCGCTATGAAAATAGCGTTTTGTGTCAGCTTGTTACGTGACGTCATCACCGCGGGTGAGCGGCCGGTGCGATCGCTGCGGAAGCCGGAAGCGTACTGAGCGGCGCGGACCTCGGTGCGCGGTATTTATATGTTCGGGTCGAGGCGACCCAATTTCACCTGATTTCTCCCAAGTTAGGCTTTCCCCAGGGATCGTAGTGACCTGTATAGATAGAACATAGGATTAGCTATCCGTAGACACAAACATTGTAAGCATTGGGCCTAGAATTATCGAGATATTAAGACTTAAAGTTATTTTTGTATGGAGTTGAACTATCGATGAAGATAATTCTTATATTCATGAATATTTTCAGCTGAAACTGGTATAATAGGGTAGATCTTCGTAAATGCTTTCTAAAAAGGTACGGTTCATCACTGAAAACCTCAGGGTTCCCGAGATAAACCCGAAAAGGTGGTTAAATACGGGGAAAGTTCTACGCCCAATGCGAGAAAGAGATAGCACAAGAAAGAGAAGTCCACGTAACGAGGCCGTTCTCGAATTATCTGGAGTTACTTTCGAGACCTCGTATTCGCCCTATATAAGCAGGCGAGATACGGCCTGCGGACAGTGAGTTAGTACAGTCAGTTCAGTTCAGTTCAAGCGATCGGAAAATAAAAAGGAAAAGTGAGGAAAAAGTGAAAGTGCCCTAAAGTTGTGATCAGTATTAGTGGTAATAGTGGTTTTAGTGCTAGTTACGTGGACCGCTTAGTTATTTTACCTTAGTAAGTACTAGAATAACGTTATAGTGAAAGTGCCTATAGTGTTAGTGTTTTAGTGCTTAAGTTTGGTGCCTAAGGTCTAGACTAAGTGTGTGCTAGTGCTAAATAAATAAGAATTTAATTAAGTGGTGTTTGTTTGACGCTCCAACTACGTCCCACCGTGGGAGGAATTGGATTTCCGAACCAGCAGGCTCCGTAAATAAATATTAAACTGAGTTATCGCTGAGAGCTGACTCCAGGGTGTCCTCTGGCGGTTACAGTTTTGGTCCTTCGAACCGGATCCTGAAATTCAGTGGGACCTAGTAACTTTCAGTGAGTACAGTGAGTGTCTAATTAGATTCTTATTGGACTAATACTGAACAGTGGAAACTGGGTTGTGTGAATATTGTGTGTGACTGACGAACCGTGCAGTGAACTGTGTTGTGAAGTGTTAATAATGTCGGGAAGTAACTCGAAAATGGGAGTTACAACAAGATCGCAGTCGGACCGCACCAGGAACGAGCGGGAACGTACGACCTCCACGGATACCACGGGTCGCGTATCAGAGGTCGCGGAGCGGGCAACGGACACGTCGGGAGGACCTAGCCAGCGCACCGGGAGGCCGTTAACGACGGCTACCGGAAGGGAGTCGACGGCTAGCCCTCCATCTAGGGGGGAACACCGCGAGGACGTCGAGGGCACCGGGTCAAAGGCCATCGACGAGGAAGCAGAGGCGGGTTCCAAATCTTCGCCGCCGGTACTAGGGAAGGCTAAGGCCGAGGTACCACTGACAAAGGCCGTGAAGATAACTGTCCACAAGGGGCCTCCGCGTTCACCGTCTGTGATCGAGCGGTTTAATCAACGGCGGATTGAGCGACGCCGCGCCGAGCGCGAACAGTTGAGCGCGCAGTCAAGGAGAATGTCGCCCATTTCCGAGGGGGAGAGTAGGGCGGCGGAGGAGAGGCAAGAACCTCCGCGCACCACACCCCTACCTCCAGCACCCTCGCCTAAGAAAAACGCACGGAATGAAGGGTCGTCGGTCAAATCTGCATCATCAAGGGGTTCACACATCAGCAGTCTATGTTCAAGCAAAATAAAAGAGCTTCAATATATAAAAGAAAAAAAAGAAACTGGAACTGAAGCTCAGGGAGCTCGCTCTGGAACGCGAGATGCTTGACATAGAATATAAGCACCGTCTTAACGTCGTGGTTAACGAATATGGGTCACTTTCGGACACCTCCGTGGCATCATCACGCGGGAGTAGCCCCAAGCGACGAGTACGAGCCGAACCCGAGAGCCGAGTCAGCGAGTGGCTTAATGACATTGGAGAGATCGTCGAGACGCCGCATCGCCCCCACGACGACCCGCCTCGCGTTCGCGTAGAGACGCTACCCGTGCCGACACGGGCCGAGCGCGCCCGATCGCCGCCGCGCGGGCCGCGAGCTGAGTACCGATCGCCGCCGCGCCAGCCACGGAAAGGGGATAGATCGCCGCCGCGCAGACCGCGCAATGAATATCGGGCGCCGTCACCGGTAGAGCCGCCGCGACGATCACAATACGAGTACCGTGCGCCGTCGCCCTTAGAGCCAGAAATGGGGCCGTCGCGACCACGCAACGAGTACATGGAGTCACGAACTGAACCACAAAGGGATTACTTCGCGTCAACGCCGTTCACTCCTCATACTAAACTAAGGTCGTCGGTAGAGCCGCCGCCGAGTGACGCGGCTACTGCATTTAATAGGCTCGCCGACCAATTAAGGGACGCCGTACGCACAACGCCGCCAAAACAATGCTACGAGCTGCCACCTTTCTCGGGCAACCCGAACGAGTGGTTATTATTTTATAATGCCTACAGCGAGTCAACTCGACGCTACAATTTTAGTGCATTCGAAAACATGGCAAGGCTTCGAAATTGTTTACGTGGGGATGCACGCCAATGCGTGCAACATCTATTATCAACGTCGACACAGCCAGATTTAATAATGAAATTGTTGAAAAAGAACTTTGGAAGGATTGACCTTTTAGTCGATAAAGCGCTAGAAGAGCTTAAACGTCTGCCGCCTGTGGGTCCTAGCGCCATAGATTTAAATAACTTTGCTACAAAAGTCGTCAACATAGTAAGCACCTTGTGTGAACTGGATAGTAAAAATTACAGTAACAATCCTTTGTTGGTAAGAGAAATAACCGATCGTCTGAGTCCCCACTTACGAAGCAGATGGTGTGCATATGCCCGAGAAAATATAAAGAATGGTAAATGTGAGCTTATGCTCATGGCGGATTTTCTCATCGAGGAAAGTGACGCCGAGTTAGAGTTCTCACACGCTCGGCTACCTACAAGCAATATGAAGAGGAGGGAAACGGCAGCGAAGGAAACTGCCCGCCCATCAACGACGAGCCAACGAGTCCAGGGAAGTAGACGTCCACAGCAGGCGCAGTACCACGCCGAGCAGGCATATACGACGGGTAACGCCGAGGCGCGGCGTGTACCCTGCCTATGTTGCGGCGGTGGCCACAGAACCCCGGAGTGCAAGCGGATCTTGGCCATGGACATAGGAGCTAGATGGGACTGGGCCAGGAGTAACACAATATGCTTCAGATGCCTAAACAGCAAGCATAGAAAGACTAAGTGCCATGACAAACCTTGTGGAATCGACGGATGCACTTTTAGGCATCATAAGTTGCTGCACGAGGGAAAGGCGCAGGAAGTGACGCGTGAACGCCGGCCGCCACCAGTGTCCCGCGCGGCCGCACCCTCTTTGCAGCCCACCGCCAGCCTAGGGTCCGGACATACGCCGGCGGTTATAGCACAAGAGCCGGACACTGTTACGAACACTACGGAGTATGTGAATAACACAACCACGGTGTTCCTCAAAATGGTTCCCGTCACCGTAGAGGGTCCTAAGGGGAAGGTGGACACCTACGCTATGTTGGACGACGGGTGCACTATAAGCCTGATTCAGACAGACGTAGCGGACACCGTAGGAGCTACGGGACCTGCCACGCCGCTATGTCTCGCAGGCGTAAGCAATATGGAAGCGGAGCCTGAAATAAGCAGACAGGTGAAGGTGCGCGTACGCGGAAAGGGCTTGGAAACCGCATACGATCTCGTCTTCACGACGGTACGACGTATAGGCCTACGCACGCAACGGATGAGTAAGAAAATCATGGAGCTGGAACACTTCAAAAATATACCGACTGCGTGCTATGAAGAGGCTATACCTAAACTGCTTATCGGCATCGACCAATGGCCTGTGCTACTACCACAGGAAGCAATCGTCAGGGGTCTGGACGAGCCAGCGGCAGTGCTAACTGGGCTTGGCTGGGTGATCTTCGGGGGAAAACCACGGCTGGTTATTCCCAAGGAGGGCGAGGAACACCTGATGCTGCACTGCCGCGAGAGGGATGAGAACCTAGACTCCATGCTACGAGATTATTTCAACATAGATTCGCTGGGAATAAAAAACGTTACAAAGGTGGATCCGCAAGCCCAAAGGGCCATGGATATTTTGGACAGAACAATAAAGAAAGTCAACGACAATGGACCACGCTATGAAGTAGGTCAGCTATGGCGGGACGACGAACCACGAATGCCACCGACCATACAAACTGCAATGTGTCGGTTAAGGAGTATCGAGAGAAAGATGGATCGGGATCCGGCATTCGCTGAGAGTTATAAGGAACAAATTGATAATTTATTAAAGAAAAAGTACGCCGTGCCACTGCAGGAGCCGCCAGATAGCAAGATAGCGTGGGTGTTGCCGCATTTTGCGGTAACTAATCCGAACAAACCGGGAAAGATAAGGCTAGTCTTCGACGCTGCGTGTCGCGTTCAAGGGAAATGCCTAAACGATTTTCTTTTAGAAGGACCGGATCTACTACAGTCAATTATAGGGATTCTCTTTCGGTTCCGCGAAGGGCAATTTGCAGTTGTGGCGGATTTACAGGAAATGTTCCTCCAAGTAAAAATAAGGGCCGAGGATCAACCGTCACAAATGTTCATTTGGAGAGGGGACCGCCGGACAGGGAATCCGCAATTTTACAAAATGACGAGCATGCTTTTTGGTGCAGCAAGCTCACCATTCCTGGCCCATAGCGTCAGAAATAGAAACGCTATGGACAACGCTGATGAGTTCCCGGATGCTGTGGAAGACATCACACGTAATCATTACATGGACGATTACGTAGCCAGCTACCCGGATGAGAAGGAACTCTTACATCGTGCTACGCAAGTCGCGTCGTCTCACGCCAAGGGAGGGTTCCAGTTACGAGGGTGGACTTCAAACAGTGTGAAGCTACTCCAGCAGATCCCGACGGAGTTACACGCAAGTACACCGGCACAGCTCGGCAAAGGCAAGGAAAATAAGATCCTTGGGATGTACTGGAACCCTGAAACCGACCAGTTGGGTTTCAACACAACAATGATAAGGGTACCGGCCGAAGTGAAGGAAATGATACAGACGCCTACGAAGAGGCAAATGTTATCGGCCGTGATGTCAGTATATGACCCGCTGGGGCTGTTAAGCCACTATACTATAACAGCAAAAGTTCAGCTGCAAAATCTGTGGGCCAAGAAGCTGGACTGGGACTCTCCACTGCCAGAAGAGGATAAGCGTGACTTCGAGGCCTGGCTGCGAGCTCTGGATAGCGTCGCGAAGCTCAGGATACCAAGATGCTATCTTTCAACGGGGGCAGTGGCGAGAAGGGAACTACATGTGTTCGTGGACGCCAGCACCAAAGCATACGCATGCGTGGCGTACTGGCGAGTAGCCTCAAATGGCGGGGAGGCCCAAGTGAGCCTAATCGCGGCAAAAAGTAAGGTTGGGCCAACGAGGCAACTCAGCATACCACGCATGGAACTTCAGTCGGCGCTCATCGGGTCAAGGCTACAGCAGACCATCCGGGAGGAGCACCGTCTGACACCAGATCAGGTCATCATGTGGACAGACTCAAGGACGGTGCTACACTGGGTCCGCAACGACGCAAAACGATACAGCGCCTATGTAGCCAACCGCTTAGGTGAAATAGCGGAACTGACAATACCAAAACAATGGCGCTGGGTTCCCACAAAAGAAAATCCGGCGGATGAAGCTACCCGCCCGGATAAAGATCGACAAGTGACCTTCGAAAGCCGATGGTACCAAGGACCAGACTTTCTTAAGCGCCCTGAGGAAGAATGGCCACAGGAAAACGTCAAGACAAATATTGAAGAAGACCTTCCCGAGTATGAGGAGGTTGCCTGTGCTGCTCAGGAGGAGCCAAAAGTCAACAAGGAGCCGATTCCAGACATCGAGCGATTCTCGGACTATAATCGTTTGGTGAACGCAACGGCACGAGTCTTCCAATTTCTCGATTGTCTCAGGAACCGACAACGACAACCACTGCAGGTCATACATAGGAAGAAGGCGGAGCATCTACTTTTCCAATATGCTCAACGCACAAGCTTCCCTGAGGAGTATCGGAATCTGTCTAAGGGCGAACCAGTCGGCCACAAAAGTCGACTGCATGAATTGGACCCAGTATTAGGCCCAGACGGACTGATACGTATGCGAGGACGGCTCAACGCAGCGCCAGTACTAGGGTTAGAGAAGCAGCCAATCATATTGGACGGGAGGCATCAAATAATTAGATTATTAATTGAACGCGCGCATAAGAAAGCTGGACATGCAAATAATGAACGAGTTGTAAATGATCTACGACAGCTCTACTGGATCATTCACCTACGGCCAACGGTGCGCATGGTGGCTGGCAAGTGCCGCCTATGCGTGTTAAGGAGAGCGCAACCAAAGGTGCCAGCAATGGGAGACTTACCGCTGGCTAGAATCCAGCCGTACAAGAGGCCATTCACAAACACGGCAGTGGATTTATTTGGCCCATTAACAGTGACCATCGGACGAAGGCATGAAAAAAGATGGGTTGCATTGTTTACATGCTTGACGACGCGAGCCATACATCTGGAGATCGTCCATAGTCTCTCAACGGACTCGGCGATAATGGCTCTCAGGCGACTAGCGGCACGACGAGGATGGCCCGCAGTCATTTACAGCGACAATGCAACGAACTTCAGGGGAGCGGACGTCGAACTACGCAACGCCTACAAGGAGTGGTTACCAGCACTTCGAGAGTTCGGCGTACAACACAACGTCACATGGAAGTTTATTCCACCCGGTGCACCTAACCAAGGCGGAGCTTGGGAAAGATTAGTACGCTCCGTAAAGAACGCCCTAACAGCAACATTACACACAAAGGCACCCAAAGAAGAATTGTTGCTGACCATATTGGCAGAGGCAGAAAATACTGTCAACGCACGGCCACTGACCCATGTTTCAGTGGACCCGAGGGATGAGGAAGCGTTGACACCGGCTCATTTTCTCCTGGGAGGCTCAACGGGAGCTCCATCGACCGGACCGCGCGAGGAAGCGGACCGCAGGACTTGGCGGGCCAGCCAAGCTTTGGCCGACCACTTCTGGCGAAGATGGATACGGGAGTACCTGCCAACACTCGCACCACGCCAATCATCAAATAACAGGGTCAGGCCAATCCAGAAGGGCGACTATGTAATAATAGTGGACGGAAATCTGCCGCGCAATGTGTGGCCACGCGGCATCGTCACCCAGGTGTACCCAGGACCGGATGGTGGAATACGATCGGCTGACGTGCAAACCCGAGGAGGCGTGTTCCGGAGGCCCGTCACAAAGTTGGCTGTCCTACCGTTGCAACAGGAGCAGTCGCAGGAGCGTCAGCGGGGGCAGACTGTTACGGACAGCATGGACCCCTGCCGAGACGAATGCTCGGACGGTACAGACCCGGGCCGGAAAGAATTGCCTAACGCGTAAAACTAAATAAAATAGCTATAGGGTGCCTAGCTATAGGATAGGAATAAGTTGACACAAACACACTTTGTATGATTGACTTGTCGGTCGATTGACTAGAAACAGGATAAAATTGTGGTCGCTATGAAAATAGCGTTTTGTGTCAGCTTGTTACGTGACGTCATCACCGCGGGTGAGCGGCCGGTGCGATCGCTGCGGAAGCCGGAAGCGTACTGAGCGGCGCGGACCTCGGTGCGCGGTATTTATATGTTCGGGTCGAGGCGACCCAATTTCACCTGATTTCTCCCAAGTTAGGCTTTCCCCAGGGATCGTAGTGACCTGTATAGATAGAACATAGGATTAGCTATCCGTAGACACAAACATTGTAAGCATTGGGCCTAGAATTATCGAGATATTAAGACTTAAAGTTATTTTTGTATGGAGTTGAACTATCGATGAAGATAATTCTTATATTCATGAATATTTTCAGCTGAAACTGGTATAATAGGGTAGATCTTCGTAAATGCTTTCTAAAAAGGTACGGTTCATCACTGAAAACCTCAGGGTTCCCGAGATAAACCCGAAAAGGTGGTTAAATACGGGGAAAGTTCTACGCCCAATGCGAGAAAGAGATAGCACAAGAAAGAGAAGTCCACGTAACGAGGCCGTTCTCGAATTATCTGGAGTTACTTTCGAGACCTCGTATTCGCCCTATATAAGCAGGCGAGATACGGCCTGCGGACAGTGAGTTAGTACAGTCAGTTCAGTTCAGTTCAAGCGATCGGAAAATAAAAAGGAAAAGTGAGGAAAAAGTGAAAGTGCCCTAAAGTTGTGATCAGTATTAGTGGTAATAGTGGTTTTAGTGCTAGTTACGTGGACCGCTTAGTTATTTTACCTTAGTAAGTACTAGAATAACGTTATAGTGAAAGTGCCTATAGTGTTAGTGTTTTAGTGCTTAAGTTTGGTGCCTAAGGTCTAGACTAAGTGTGTGCTAGTGCTAAATAAATAAGAATTTAATTAAGTGGTGTTTGTTTGACGCTCCAACTACGTCCCACCGTGGGAGGAATTGGATTTCCGAACCAGCAGGCTCCGTAAATAAATATTAAACTGAGTTATCGCTGAGAGCTGACTCCAGGGTGTCCTCTGGCGGTTACAACTAGGAAGTACGGACAAAATTACAGTAAACACAGTATTATTATGTAATTATTATTATTTTTTTATATCTTTATTTAGAGTAGTTATAATCAGTTTCAGATATTGATAAGTTTCAGGTATTGATAAGTCTTAAAAACCTTCAAAATCATACGAATCTAGCCGACGCCAGTGTTCGCCGAACGTTAATTCCAATTGACCATAACGGACAGCTTATGGTTCAATTTGTCAATTGCATTAACGTTTCAGCCAACACTGGCCACCGCCATACAATTGAAGTTTCGCTTTCATTTTCAGGTGATATGCTGAAGTATATGAAACACTTCATGTACAGTCGCCATCAGATATATCGGAGCGGCCAAGGTGCTCACAAATATCTGAACACGCCTCTATTGTCAAGACTTTAGAGTGCGTGTTCAAATAATTTTGAGCGCCTCGGCCGCTCCGATATATCTGATGGCGACTGTACATTCAAGTACCATATATGTATGTATGTCGTGTATTAGTTTTTGTTGCCAAAAAAACTGTAATACAATAATAATAAGCGTGTTGAAGTTTTGTATATAAGCGTAACTTTGATTGTATGGGAGCGGCCTTTTGATGGTGGGTTCGTGAGACTCTTAAGCTCTGTATTGTGATAGCTTCCTTTTAAAAGGAAAGGGGACGGACGTTTCTCCATACAAACTTAGTCCCCATTTTCCTCTACGGATATTGATACTTTGGATTTTTTTTACATAATTTGATTATCGTAAAAATTAGGAGCGAAAAAGAGATTTCATACTTTTAAAATGCTCCTATCTTTCATAATAATTAAAAATTCAAAAAAAAAACCTAGCTGTAATTAATATACAACAAATTTTGTCCAAATATTTTCAAAACTGTAAATATCCAGAGAGGAAATGAGGGCTACGTTTGTATGAAAAGGTGATTTTGCGCAGGTCCTCCATTTTCGTCTTAATACTACTCGTAATGAAGTAGTATCATATCGGATATGTATACCAGCGTAACATGGGGAAATGTTGCAAAGCCTGTATTGTTTGCAAGTTTCTCTATGTGAACCCGGTTTGTTTGTTATCAGTCGAGCGCACTTACCAAGGAAACATTTGAAAGGTTATTGTGTCACCTTGTAGTTTCCGAATACAATTTTCTTAGTACCAAGAAAGCAGTTTTATAAAATAAAGCTACACTCGTTGTAGTAAAGATAAAAATGCGCTTTAGAAATTTATTACAACGATATATTTTTGTACCTGCTACCAGAAAATAGCGTAAAGAATATGACGTTAATGGCTATGAGTATTAAAAGTTCAAAATATATATTTTTGAATATAAATGTTTCATTATTTTATTGAGTTAGTATAGAAAGAAAAGAATGTCTACGTCTCAATATACAGTTTATATTCCATCGCTGAGTTTCTCCGATCAACAAAAAAGGCTGCTAATAATTTCAATATGTATGTTATTCATATTCATACGTTAAGAAAAACATAGCAAACAATAATAAACTCATGTCTAGCCTTATTTTGAATAAGTGCGCTGTCAGCAAGTCCCATACGACGGTTACCACGTTATCCGCCGCGCACACTTGCGCGCTGAAAGGCCCTTTCATACTCTTTGTCTGCGCACTGTCGCAGCCCACACAATGAACTCCACTCACATCGCCTGCACTTTGTTTTGTGAGTTCCCAACTTAGAATATTCGCGAACGTCTACAATTTTTTTTATTAAGAGGGAACTACGATTCATTCAAATGTTATAGTTGTCAAAGCTACCGAGTGGTTTTGACTATGTGGCTTTTTGTGATAGAATTGTGGTTATATTTTTCGTTTAAATTAAATAGAAGTCGTGATGATTTATTCATAGAAACCTTATGCTCCATTAATATCAATCCGATCGATAACACGCAAAAACAATAACTACATATTATATGTATAACTTTTATTTGTATATGAAATTAAGAAACTGCACCTGTTTCCTCCTTTCAATATTGCTTGTCAAGCACGAATATAATTATATTATAAAGGTTGCATCATTGCATAGGTTATCAAAACAAAACACCGAGTTTCATACAGTCCACTAAACTTACGGTACCAGTTAGCAACATGGTACCTGCTGCGATGTACGACGATCGGGTTGAATGCACCGAAGTTTCCGAATTCCAAACCGATCATTCCAAAAATGGATTACGGCGGAATGTAACTACGTATTTTGCTGGGTTAGGGAGATTTCCGTTGCTATCAGTTTATAAGTGTAGTTTATGTGACTGCTGTATAATCAAAGCCATTAAAATACGAGTGTGGGTTTATGAAACGAGCTGAAATAGTGTTTTAGAATAATAATATCACACGAGTGATTTAATACGCTGGATAGAGGGGGGAAATTTACATACTTTTGAAAATAAATAAAGGAAATAAAAGTTGAAAATCAAGCAGATATGTCTGCAAATAAAAGTATATTATATATATTATAGGGACATTCTTACACAAATTAACGGAAGTCCCACGGTAAGAGTGTTGTGGGTACTCGTGCAATAATATATATAATATACAAATACTTAAATGCATCGAAAACATCCCTGACTCAGGAACAAATCTCTGTGCTTATCACACAAATACATGCCCTTACCGGGATTCGAACCCGGGACCATCGGCTTCATAGGCAGGGTCACCACGCACTAGGCCAGACCGTTCGTCAAATAAATAAAAATAAGTTTAATATATATGCAGACATATCTGCTTGATTTTCATTTGTCTTTGCACTATTGTCAAACCTAAATTGCCCCCGTCTGTCCGGGGTATGCTATGTATGCACAGTTACATACATTGCTTTATCTACACACATATTATAGCTTTCTATGATGTGCTCAGGAATCGCATGCTATGACCGCCATTGCGGCATTTGATTACCCACTCAATTAAACGGCACCTCGACTGATACTAGAAATTAATATCATTATTAAATCGATATCGACGTTATTATTACACAATAATAATATTGAAACAGATAAGAAATGTGTTGTCAAAAATCAGTTTATGGGTAGTGTTAGATGATTTTTTGCATATCAGTAATTTTATGGTATAGGTACGTTTGGCTTTAGTTCAAAAGATAATGACGCAAGTTACATGAAAGTAACTTATCTAACTACCAGTCTCTAATATTGATCACTTGTCTCCAGTTGTACTGAAATTTTGAGCCGCCAATGCCACTACCTACTGTTAGCTTGTAAATTAGAACATGACTTAGCTTGGGTTTAGCTTATTAGAACAGGTAAAGCACTGGATACGTCTTTCAATATGGAAGTGTTAGTTTAGTTAGCTTGATTGGGACTGGGACGCCATTCATCATATGTACAGAATATTACTCTCTGTTTACCTACATTAGTACAAACGCTAATCTTTGAGAATCCAGTTACCAAAAAATTTTTGGCGCCATACTACACCACCAAATTTACTGACAAATGCGGCTTAAATATTTTGAAGTATCGCGTCTTATCATCTTAAAGGTGACGTTCAGATAACAACTATTGTTCCGCATTACTGCCGCGATTACGACGTTCATTCTGTCGCTTATTTTGTCAAGAAAATTGACAGTTATAGCAGCAGCATTAACGACCTCGTAACAGTAATGCAGCTGTAGTTGAAATCTGAACACCACCTTAACAATATCCTGTAATTAAGTTAACAAAAGCCAGCATTATGACTGACGATGATTCTATAAGAAATTTACTGGTTTTAGAGAATACATGCATACGGAGTAGGTAGTCACAGTCATAACTTTAACATAAGGATAGTTAAACTATTTTTGTGACTTTCCACCCTTTCCACATGAAATGAGAATCTAAACCGGTCGAGGCAGTTATTACAAGATCTCAGACTCCACGAATTGGCTATTACCAATGACCAAAGATTTTTCCAAGTTAAAAGCTCCTGCATAAACTTAACTCCGAGTCGATGAACCCCGTTTAAATGCAAGATTTTTCCAAATAACAGATGTAACCGGGTTCCATCCTATCCTATGCTAGACTAGACACACACCAATCCATCATTGTCGCCGACAATAGACGTCACTTTAAACCGAAATGAAGCAGAAACCTAGGTTCCATTCCAAACGCTTACCTTGCTAGGGTGAGTCTGTCCAGAGTGCTGAGAGTGCTCGGATTACGCATCATTATCATCACCTTCTTATAAATACGGGTACGTATAGCTATATTCTGGGAGATGAATATTAGGTACTAATTTTACCATGGAAGTAACCTTTTTTAAAAACATTTATAGTAACCTTGGGAAAAAGCGTTTACGTATGCCACCTGGTCCAGGGGAACCAGGAGAGATGACGGACTACTCAGTGGTAGGAATACCGTCTAAAACCACCAACGAATGCCGGCTCCACCTTGTAGTGGAGCACCTCGGGGTCCCTGTCAGCATTTGCCTTCGTGCACTATGAAACAATCCTGAAATCGTGAAAAAAAATGCTGCTTCATAATATGATAAGTGATGATGATCGCCTTCGATGTGAAAAAAAAAACTCTCGTGGGGCTAAATTGGAAAATACACTTTATATTAAATAACTTATTTAAGTGACAAAGTAAGACGTATAATAATTCAGACCTTAAAGGTCACGAACACGATACAAAGTATTTTTTGAAGATTATAAAAGTTTATGGTTACCGCTTTACCTAAGCGCACAACAACATTTGAAAACGAATTCAATTATATAACACATTGAGTGCCGGCAACCTGTTCGGCGGGCGCTATCCTATAGCCGCTTTCCTCTACAAAGCGAAAAACGCTAGACTCGGCTACGCATGTAGCGCTACGAACACGTTGGCAGTGAATGTGTTAAAATTAAATTTAGAATTAGGTTCACCGTAAGGTATAGGTTTTTATTCGTGGTTGGGGTTATCCGCGGTCGCGCACGCAACGAGAACACTCAGCCTAGACAGAGCAGCGATGTGAGCGCCCCGTCTGGTTATTTGGCCGACTGTGGCTCGTTTAACAAAATGACGGGCCCTTTTTATCTTAGTCGGGCTGCAATTTGTTGCTCGCTCTATTTTCCCGAACCGCAACGGACGCTATTTTGAATATCCCTTGCTTTCTGAAAATTAACTGGTGGTTAGTTCCGGGACGATTTGGGTTTTACTGCGATTGCCTGAAATTGATTGTATAATGTGACGGTACGGTTGGAGCTAGTAAAATCTATTTTGGTTTTTAAGTAATACGTAATGAAAATAGAATAAGTTCAAACGGAATATTGTACTCGAAACCTTTAGTGCCGCAGGCTCGACGCTTTCATATTTAATCCTAAACTATGAACAGTATGAACGTATTTCAATTCCATTTTTTCCTTAGGGCTTACGGGGTTTCCATTCTGAAAAAAATAATCCTTGCCAATTGGTACACTCAAAGAAATCAAACGCCAGTTTCATAAAACCGATTTCGACGAATCGGTCATGTAGATAGAATTCATCAACTTGGATTGGACTTGTATAGGACAAACTGAGGGAGTGTTCATTATAGACCTAATATTTTCATAGGAATTTGACATTAATGATGACATTTCACCACTTTGTCATTACAAATGCCATACAAAATTACCTTACTTCGACCGACTTTATTTTTGTTTAAGTAACGGTAATTGTCATAATTGTCATAAATATGCAAAAAAATAAAACTAGTTACAGAAGATTTTGGCTTAAACTGATTAACTCATGACAAAATTTACAACGGTAAAATATACCAGGTGAAATATAATACTTACACAATCTTACAAGCACGCAGATTCTCTCGAAAGAGCTCTCCGCAGAAAGCCGCACTTTGCGCTAAAACTGATAGTATCCATAAAGTTTAAAGAGGCCAGGATAAGGTCTGTAGGCAGGTTTTGTTGCTGGCTCGCTTCAATCTTCAATCTAGCGAGAGGAGGGTGGGGGTACTTCGTTTGTCGCGATATCTCTCATAAGCGCGCCGCTATCTCAACGTTGCTCCCCTATTCACCCGAAATAGTACCTCAAGGAGTTCGGTAATGAGTTCCCTTCTACGCGGAGCTGAAGCTTAAAACTAGTTTTTATGAAACTGTATTTTAAAATTTGTCCCCATTAAGGGGAGATTGCAGTTTTTAAAAGCGTCGTTGACGATATGAGCGTTTTAGTTTTATGAAAAAGTACGAATTTTGACGTGCAGGCAGTTTTGAGTGGGCGCTTCTTTAATTGGGAGGTGGGAAATTATTTTGACAACTGAAGTGCCTATAGGTAGCATGTAGAATTTCATAATTATTTATTAATCTAAATAATCATAATTATGGTAGCATTTTTACTTCTAGTGCTTTATTGTGATATTTTTATCCAGCAGGTGCAACACCTAGCAGACTGCGCCATTTTTTCAAATAACTTACCGCGTTATGATTGTAACCACAAAAGGTGTAACAATTTTTCGTTTCTTTTTTAGTATTTGTTCAAATTGTAAAAATAGTTTAACCCTCTCACGTCCCGCGGTATCTGATTGTTGATCCCGATCCCGACTAACTAAAAACGTGACCAATACAATATCGAAACACCCTGTGCAACTAGAGGCACGAGCTTCAACCGGACTGATTGGAATGTCATGTCAATCTGTCGTACACATGCCGAAGCGGCATTCAAACATTTAAAATCTTATCCTGATTTGATGTTGATCTGATATTAATCTCAGCAGTGTTGGCCGGACGTTAATTGCAATTGACCATTAATCATTACAAATTGAACCGTAAAATGTAACCGTATGTTACGGTCATTAACCATTACAAATTGAACCGTAAAATGTAACCGTCTGTTACGGTCATTAACCATTACAAATTGAACCGTAAACTTTAACCGACTGTTACGGTTTACGGTTCAATTTGTAATGGTTAATGGTCAATTGCATTAACGTTTCGGCCAACACTGAATCTCAGTGCGTCTCGCCTTCACTTAAATATTGGTGCGATTGAGGCGCACTACGAGTATAACTAAACCACCAGGAAGTGAAGTGTAATTTGATTATGCTATTGCGTATATAATATAATCTCTCACTGTCAAACTTCAATATTATTCTACCAGAAATGTCACTTTTGACACTGACAGACCATATCCAGAACAAATTTAGATCAAATTGTTAACGTCTTATTACAATCAGAATAATTATGATCCAGTATCATGCCGTAACACAAACAACTCCATTTGTGTGAAATCACGTCGTCATTACGTCAACAGCATGACATGTACCGCACCCCGTACCCTGTACATGAATTAATTACAAATCAATACGAAATCAGGTTAAGATTATTAAAACAGTCGAATTCCGCTTCGGGTCTGTGGCCCGCTGACTCGAAACTTGTTTAAAGTGGTGCGAAGTTGGGTACTGTAACTACGTCCCGCTGTGGCAGAAAAGTAAAAAGTACATTGGGACGCTTTGTTTACAGCATTATTATTAGAATGCTGTTTGAGTGTGAGGACAAGCCTTTGGTTAAAACAATGTTCTACTCGAAAGACGAATAAAATGATACCTACCAGCTACCTAAATACCACTACACACAGAGTTACACTTTAATATTTTTAGCTTAGCATATACATACATCATATGTCAGAGTGACAAGGTAAAATAAAACCGGTCAAGTGCGAGTTCGTTTACCTCGCGCACCGAGGGTTCCGTACAAACTTTCAATTTTCTCATGAAAGACTTTTGACCAGAAGTATACTATTAGTATAATTGTGCACAGCGCCATCTATGGACGAATTGGCTAACTAATTTGTGCGATCTGTATGTATGTTGGTTTTTCAGGGATAATTCTTTATCAAGTGAACCGATGTCAATAATTTTTATTTCGTTTGAAAGATGGTGCCTTTAGTGTAATTTCATAGGAATATCAACTGTAATAAACACCCGCAAACGGGATTAAATTACAAATTAAATTACAAAATGTTTTTTAATTAAAAAAAAAGTTATCAAGATAGAGGTCTGATTTTATTTTTCCTGTAATCTTTATGATAATGTTATCATTATGTAAAAAAATCATAATTTTTCATTCGTAAACTTCGGAGATAAGGGGGGGGGGGGTGGTATTTTTTTTTCACATTTTCCTTCATAAGTCAATTTTTTTTCACTATGAAAAAGAAATAAAAAATTGTTTTGCAATGTTCAATTTGAGCTCTTTCAAATGATACCCCTTTTGGCCTAGTAACTAGACTTTGAAATTTGCCCCCTCTTTACATTGGGAATTAAATTAATCCAAATAAAATAAAATAAATACACTTCCAATATGTTTGGGGCGTTATTCATTACTATTCCAAATTTCAAATCGATACCCTATACGTACTTATCGAGATATTTAGCAATGTGACAGACGGACGGACAGAGTCGCACCATAAGGGTTCCTTTTGTACCTTTTTGGTGCGGAACCTAAAAAACGAAATAAATACTTGTTTTGACTAGTTAAGAGTTTAACAAAATAGGTAGTAATTTTTGAGAGGTTTTAAACACCCTTATTGCGAAACTTGCATCTGCAATGGCGAAAATAACGCATGACTCGCCTTCACTTACTTTTCGGTGCTTATTCTCACCCTACTGCTCGTAAGCTGACTTACACGATATGGCAAAAAAAACGTTTACCTTCTTTTTTCCAGGGGACTAGAAAGGACTGACGCGGTCCCTTACCGCACTATTCTCTAAAACATCTTTTTGGAATTTCTGAATCCTGAAATTTGAAAAATTCTGTATGTAACAATAACTTATTTAATGTCTAGCATATCATAGAAAATTAACACAATTTTGACGTAATTTTACGAAAAGGATCAATCCTTAAAAATTACTTACTACAGTTAGTGCCCCAACTTCTGCCTATCACCTGTCATAGAAAATAAAATGTCGGACGCCCCGGCCCGGCCCCGGGCCATTCTAACGTGGGTTATCCTTAATTCTTCAATACCTGTGTAGAATACATGAGGATTTTCCATCAAAATTTAAAATAGAGAGCGTTACTTGATGTGTAGGTATAGAGAGACGTTCCTTCTATTTTGATCTTTAAAGTTTCCTATTAGTAAAGTATAAATTACACTGTAATGTTTTATTCTTTCTTGGGTAAAATATAAGAAACCCTAATTATCGTCTGAAGAGCTCGCAATAAAGTATTCGCGTTTCAAGTTTCAACTAAGTACTTTGGGACGTAATATTAAGATGGCGTGCTTGTAATCGTAAAAGTAATATTATTACACGTATCGAGAAAAATACATTTATTATTTATAACGATAACGATACCGTTTACAGGACTAGACTCCATTAGTGACCTTTATGCCCATGGAAATAAAATCTTGTTGTTAGAGCGTTTTCGTGCGTGCGTGCGATGATGACAATCGTTCGCAGAGAAACGAAACGCTATCTGTCTCTATCGCATTAATAACGAGTGGAAGAGTAGTGATAGAGAGACACTAGCGTTTTGTTTGGTTTTCTGCAAATGAGTGTCATCTTGTCTAGACCCCCTGATCTGATATCGGATGTCGGATACGACCACAACAAAATGTAAAAACTGCCTTTTTAGGGTTCCGTATTCAACTAGAAACCCTTATTTTTAACATATGAGATGTCGTTGAATTTGTCAGAATTGTGGTAGTGACATAGGGTAGGTATATACATTTTTTAAATGGCGCCCGCAAATAATAATAAAAACCCGACAAGTGCGTGTTGGACTCGCCCACCGAGGATTCTGTACTTTTTAGTATTTTTTGTTATAGCGGCAACAGAAATACATGATCTGTATAAATGTCAACTGTCTAGCCATCACGGTTCATTAGATACAACCTGGTAACAGCCGGACAGACAGACAGACAGACAGAAAAACAGACGCACGGACGGACAGCGGAGTCTTAGTAATAGGGTCCCGTTTTACACTTTGGGTACGGAACCCTGAAAAGGGGGGGTTCTTAGCATAGCAAAATGGTTATCAAATGACCCCGATTACATGAAATGACGCTGATTGGTGCGTGCGGAATGAAGTAAAAGTTACGTGTGACTTGCGCGCCAATGAACAAGTCAATCGTCAAGGTCGGAGCAAAACCAGTTTAACACTACAAATTATTATACAAATTGTTATTTTTGACATTACTTATGACAATTTTTTCCTTAGCTCTAATGTCGGTGCTTGGGTTCCCTGGGTGCGTCTACTCTTTCTTCGGGAACGTGTCGATGCTGCACACTGCTGTGGCCCTGGGCCCGTGGCTCGTGGTGCTCATCGCGACCTTGGCGTGACCGGTAGTCAGCCATCTGGATACACCTCGACGGTTTCGATGCGTGTCACCGCGACTTGTGGCTGCTACCTTTCTGCGCCATTGGAGCAACACGTAGCCACGTGTTCCACTGTCTTAACTAACCTCACAGTGTAATAGTGGCCTCTTGATAGACTTCAAGTGCGTATCTGGTGTATAGAACAGAACAAACTTTAATTAAGACTGCGCTACCAGTCCGTCACCATTGTGTGTGTATTAAGTATAGAAACTTAATAATAGTAGTTTAAGGCTACCTTTGTATTACCTCTCTGTACTGCTTGTTCATTTTCTTTTAAGGAATTATACATATTTGTATTTCAAGCTCAAACAATAGTTTTCTCTCATCTCATCCTCGCTTTACCTTCTTTGTACGACTACACAGCGTGCTGGCGCTCAAATATTACGTAGATTAAGTATATTTCTTTAGAAATCTCACAGACGTGTATTGTGACGAAATTGCGTCGAACCTACGAACCCTGAGAAAACTGCCGATAGTCTCCAAAACTGAACTAGACCGTTACACACTATTAAAGTATATCGTGTTCTGATAAGGAAATATTAGAAGAAAAAAATTTTTACGAAAATTTGTTGGTCTTTGAATGGAGGGTTGGCCGAATTTAGCGACCTGCTCAATAGAAAAAATTTTTTTTTTTTGCGTCATAATTTTTTTCTTCCACTTTTTAACCAAACACGATACCGAATACGCCCTCAAACGGATCCTCACCATTTTTTGTAACATTTTGTATTAGAAACGAACTCCTATTCCAGCATGATATCAGTGAAAGATATTTCTATAATATATATATAATAATTATAAATAAATAACTTTCAGGATATGGTATCAAAAAGCAATCACAAACTCTCATTCAGCCACGGTTCATTGATATAATACTCTCTTTATTCTATTAAAAGGAAAAGTTTCTTGATGGATATCTTTAATCAAGTGTATTCCGAGATGAATAAGGTCCCCAGGGGAAGAAAAAACCACAATACCGGGACGGAAGACTAATGTATTATAAATACACAAGTCGTGGATTCAAGAATCTGAATCTGTGCGGAGTTGTGTGCCTTTACTAATGCGGTTTTGATTTCGGATTCAATTCTTAGAAGAAAATTGCGGTGTTTTTTGCGTGATCTAATTTTATCTTAAAATGCCAAGTGAGGAGAAATTCTGTAGTGAAAACTTCTTTTTTTAGATGGGTAACCCACGGCACTGTTACCGTTTGCTTAACCGATGCCTAATAAAGCTTATAATATTTCCTTACGATTCAAAAAATACACATAATTAACACGTAATTGATCAAGCTTTCACCTCTGTCGGTACTCCCGGAGTGCTACTGTTTTTTTAAGAAGAAGACTGGTTTGACTGACAGGAAAGTCTAGCAGTAGATCATATTGAATTAAGTTCTTTGGAATAATGAGTAAGTACCTATTTAAAAATCTACTTTTATATGAATTAACGATTTTACTCACGTTCAAAGCAGACTTAATGTTCATATTGCAAACTATTAATATAAGCCTAATCCAAGAAACATGTCTAGGTCTTTAATTTATATTACTTACAGAGCTCTGGCAAGGCAAGTGTTTATTCTTAAACCAGTATAAAGTAAACCTCGAGGTCTGTTATAACCACTGATTTTAGATTGAACTAACGAAAGAATTTGTTTAATGCCTATAGGCACGTTCACGTGTTAAACATGACGCACCAACCTAGAAAGGTCTGGGTCCGACACTTCCGTTTTTTTTAATTGATTAGATTATTTCATTACCTGATATAAATTATTGTACAAAACTTAAGCCAAAAATAAAAGAAATCACATCGACCGTCAAAAACTACAAACTAAATATACAATAATTCCGTAAACTCAATTATTTACGGGGTGGGGCCTATAACAGGACTAAAAAATTAAACTGCAAGCTGTACTCCTCCAACTGACCAAATTTATTCAGCGACTTAAAAAATAACTTTAAAGTTTCTTCTAAGAGCAATGACGGCGTACATTGAATAGAATTGATTTGTATGAAAAATAGGAAATCCAAAGACTTCAAAATCCAAAAAAAATGTTTGAGGAGTACAATCTATGTTTTAATTATTTGCTTGTGTTACAGGTAACTAAGGGTAAGGAGTTCTTAGTTACATCTATATTACAGGTAAAGGATGACTCACGCTACACAGTGCCAGGACCGGGCCGGGGCGGACCGGAGCGAGCCGTCACACGGACTTTCAGGAGCGCCACCGTCGCCGGACCGTTCCGGGGCCGGGGTGACCGGGCCATCATCTCTATATTATAGTATCTCTATGCGTTGACACTATCGTTGAGTCTCCGAGCGCGAGACAGGCCGGGCCGGGCTGTCCGAGCTCACCGAGCCGTCCAAATAACGGACTGTTCATGACAAATGTCACAAATGTCAATCATATTGAAAAAATTGGTTCGATGGGAAGCAAGTCGATATAGAAATAAATAATAAAATCAAAATATTGGCCCTGGCTGCCATAATAGCTGATGAAGAGAATACTGCATACTCTGGGCAATTGTGCATTTGGACATTTCGCGGACACTTTCGGAAAAAGGAGAATTACACAACATTATGTGAAGAGCTTTATTTCCTCATGACCCGAGACTCTTTCGAAGCCACCGTGTTCTCTGCTTAAGGTAATGGAAATACAATGCGTGTATATTGTCTCAAATAATCATGTGCCGAAGCATATTAAACTATTAAAAGGAAAAGGGATGACCGGTTCTCCATACAAACATAGTCCCCATTTTCCTCTCTGGATATTGATATTCCTTTCGTTCTACATCCAATTTTGTAATAGTACATTACGATACAAGTGCGAAAAATAGGAAATTCGAAACAAGTGGCGATAAATTAAAACACGACCGAAGGGAGTGTTTTTAATCGACACGAGTTGCGAATTACTTATTCGCACATGTATCGTACAACGTTTTACAGTACATGGCTCTTTAAATGTTCGACACAGTAACGTAATATGCTAATTTTCGCACTAGTGCGGTAAAGTAGCAACATATGTACTGTAAAAATATTATCCGTAATGGGGACTACGTTTGTATGGAAAAGCGGTCTCGTTTTGAGGTAGGTAACTAGGCAGATTACTTAGAGATTGACTCATCACAAGCTGCCCTAAGTGCTTCTTAGCGAGTAGACAGGCCTATTGTTTTTCAGTATTATTTTCTTCTATTGAGGTGTGCATTTGTGTTGCATTGCAAAAATATATCCGTTGGGGTTCAGTGATACCCGATAGATATTAACCCTGAATCACAAATGATAATTTTGCTTAATGCCGCGTTTTTGCATTATTTTCTCCCATCAATCCTATCATAGACTTGTTCCGTTTCAGGAATGCATGAAAAACTTAAGTTTAAAAGAGAAGATATTTAAAATGGCTGTAGGAATACCACAACATTTTAAAGTATCGATATAAGATAATCATCTACAAACATTCAGCTATAGAGAAATACGCGTACACCACTAAGAATGTCGGTGGTGCGCTCTCAAAGTAAAAAAAATAACCTTTAAGTTCGGTACACTAAGATAGAATTGTCTAACAAGTACAAAAAATTAACTACTTACTGGCTTACTTACTTCTTGCGGAAAAGGAATTTTTGATCTATAATACGAGTGGGTTAGGTAGTTGAAATTTACAGTGTGCATTTTATGGTTCCGTAGCCAAAATGGCAAAAACCCTTACAGTTTCGTCGTTGTCTGTCCATTTTTAGGGTTCCGTAGCCAAATGGCAAAAAACGGAACCCTTATAGATTCGTCATGTCCGTCTGTCTGTCCGATTCTGTCACAGCCACTTTTTTCCGAAACTATAAAAGCTATACTGTTCAAACTTGGTAAGTAGATGTATTCTATGAACCGCATTATGATGTCCACACAAAAATAGAAAAAAAACAATAAATTTTGGGGGTTCCCCATACTTAGAACTGAAACTCAAAAAATCTTTTTTCATCAAACTCATACGTGTGGGGTATCTATGGATAGGTCTTTAAAAATGATATTGAGGTTTCTAATATCATTTTTTTCTAAACTGAAAAGTTTGCGCGAGAGACACTTCCAAAGTGGTAAAAAGTGTGTCCCCCCCCCGTAACTTCTAAAATAACAGAATGAAAAATCTAAAAAAAATATATGATATACATTGCCATGCAAACTTCCACCGAAAATTGGTTCGAACGAGATCTAGTAAGTAGTTTTTTTTTAATACGTCATAAAAATTTAAAAAAAAAAAATTTTTCATCAAACCCATACGTGTGGGGTATCTATGGATAGGTCTTCAAAAATGATATTTAGGTTTCTAATATCATTTTTTTCTAAACTGAATAGTTTGCGCGAGAGACACTTCCAAAGTGAAAAAATGTGTGTCCCCCCCCCTGTAACTTCTAAAATAACAGAATGAAAAATCTAAAAAAAATATATGATATACATTACCATGCAAACTTCCACCGAAAATTGGTTTGAACGAGATCTAGTGAATAGTTTTTTTTTAATACGTCAATAAATTAAAAAAAAATTTTTTTCATCAAACCCATACGTGTGGGGTATCTATGGATAGGTCTTCAAAAATGATATTTAGGTTCCTAACATCATTTTTTTCTAAACTGAATAGTTTGCGCGAGAGACAGTTCCAAAGTGGTAAAATGTGTGTCCAAAGTGGTAAAATGTTGAACAAGATCTAGCAAGTAGATTTTTTTTTAATACGTCTTAAATGGTACGGAACCCTTCATGCGCGAGTCCGACTCGCACTTGGCCGCTTTTTTTATACTACGTTGGTTGCCGGCCTGAAGGTAAGCTACTACTTAGTTTAGAAGTTCAAATGTATAAAAATATAATTTTTAGGCACGCCATACATGTAACTAAAAGTGAAAAGGTTATTCAAGTAAAAGAGTATTAAGATTTTTTTTAAGTAAGTGAGATGGCAAAGGAGTCTTGCGTAGCCCGTCATGCTAGCCCGAAATGATATGAACGCTCTGACGTCGGGCTACAGCGGCGGCCTCATATTGAGAAAGTCGGGCGTAGCCCTTGTGCTATGCGTGCTCTAAGGCCGAGGGTCCCCTCATAACAAATGAATCGGGGGTAGCCTTACGTACCTAAGTAGCTTCCTCATACTAAAAAGTCGTGCAGAAGAAGATAACAATATAATTTTTTCAATATGTCAATTCCAGATTTTCTGTGTTTTTTAAATGTATAGTAACATGGCAGCAGTTTTCATCTTTAGGGTTCCGTACCCAAACGGGACCCTATTACTAAGACTCCGCTGTCCGTCCGTTCGTCCGTCCGTCCGTCTGTCACCAGGCTGTATCTCATGAACCGTGATAGACAGTTGAAATTTTCAAAGATGACGTATTTCTGTTGCCACTATAACAACATAGTATTATGTTCCTGCCGGTGAGTAAGGTTGCCAGAGCTCAACGAGGGGAAGGAGGGTTGTTAGGCTCGGCAACGCGCATATAATTCCTCTGGAGTTGCAGGCGTACATAGGCTATGGAGACTGCTTACCATCAGGTGGGCCGTATGCTTGTTTGCCACCAACGTAGTATATAAAAAACCAAATACTAAAAAATTACGGAATCACGTTGGGCGAGTCCGACTCGCCCTTGTCCGGTTTTTGTATTTATTCGTAAGCTTGCATTAATTGCCATGGCACTTTAGGCTTAGCTTGTAAGTACAGTCGAGGAAATTGATTCTTTAGCAGTTAACGTGTCACGTTACAATGGACAGCTCTTACCATAAGTATGTACAGCCAAATTTACTTGAACCGCAAGTTGCTAAAGAATCAATTTCCGCGACCGTACTAATAGGATATTCTTTGCTAATAGGTCTAATAAATAATATGTTGCGGACTCTTTTCTTAAACCTTTTTACTTGTATACTTTTTACGACATTTGACGCTGTCATGTTATTCAAATAGTAAAATAAATCTGACAAGAGAGAAAATTGTGATCTTATTTACAGAAAGATACTTAATGTATGAAAAAATAAGCAAAAATAAGAATGAATGTTTTGTGAGTGTGAAACAATTTTATTTTCTTTGACAAATAGAGCACTGCATTGCATTAACGATTATTATTATTTTAATTTGTATGTCTTTCCCATCACGGAACAATGGTATTCCGGACCTTTGAGAAGCGTGCGCCAAGCCCTAACCTAACGTAGAGGCCCTTTTGACACGTTCATGAAATGTAAGATGTACACCGAGCTGATGCTGCCCTTGCCCATGTCATAGGACGCACGCAGAGGCAGGCCCGACAGGGTGTAAGGACTATTGAGAGTTGTTGGAATCTAAAATAAACTAGGTTATTGTGTGAAAGCGATGGGCTAAACACTGAGCTATGGGATAAAAAACCAGACGCCTGCCTAATAAAACGGTATACAATTTTATTTCCGGCAGACGACACAAAAAGCGACATCTGGGATGGCTCAAGAGTAACACTGGTGTGAGCGGCTCAGGGGTATCGAGAGGCGTGCACCGCTTTCAACCCAGTGGCTGTAACAGCCACTGTGCCAACTCGCGTCTTGCACTTCCACCCTTGGAACTTATAGCTCTAACGACTCCACCCTGGCCGGCCGGCCAAGGCAACCCAGAAGCAGATAATCCTGTCCCACCCACCCTCCTTCGAATGACAGAACTCCCTAGGAACACTCGGGTACGTGAGATCGTTACTCCCCAACTGCATGCCACAAGCTGCCCGAAGTTGACTGATTGCACTGGTAAAATCAGCGGGCCATAGATTATTAGTTTGCAGTTCCTAAAAGCCATTGCTGAAAGGATGTGTAGCTGTCATATACAAAAACAATGGGTAGACAGTCTCAAAGGGTATGTCTTATGATAAATAGTTTCATGCCGCAGTAAAATAATGTGATTTGTAGTATTTAGTTTTAAAATATATTTTTATAATGTGTATGCTAATCTTAAGGTATTTATCTATGGGCCGCTAGTTGCCTGAAATAAATTATGATAGATAGACGGATAGATGGGGTGTTCTAAGAGAAAGTCGCTTTGAAAATGCTTTTGTCTTGTATGGCAGCTTCCTCAATCAACTGCGTAAAGCTCGAGAAAATACTGCCAAAAGGCTAGGCTAGATAATAAGTTTTTATAAAAGAAACATGTCTTTATGGGACCCATAACATTGAAGCAATACAAAAGTTAGAAATGAGAGTCAAATCTGACAATCGTTATCTACGCACGAAACGCCCCTTATTAAATGATACTTGATCGTGACGTCATGATTAAGTTTAATGCGTTTTATTTGCATTGCATTTACAAAAAGAGGAGCTTTCGAGTTTCGAGGATTATGTTTTTAAAATACGTGTATATTACGTAGGTTTGTTTGTATTGATTTTTTGATTCTAGAAATAATAGTTGTATAACCTTAATATGTATGTAGGTAAGTACTAAGTACATAAAAGGTACCGAAATAGGTCAGAAGAGCAGTAAATTCAATATTACTATACAGTATATCCAAAAAGAGCGCTATGATAAGTAAAAGTTCCTTTTTAGGGTTCAGTACCCAAAGGGTAAGACGGGAGCCTATTACTAAGACTCCGCTGTCAGTACGTCTATCCGTCTGTCACCAGGCTGTATCTCGTAAACCGTGATAGTTAGTTGATATTTTCAATAACAACAAATACTAAAAACTACGGTACCCTAGATGGGCGAGTCCGGCTGGCATTTGTCTGGTATTATTTAAATATAGGAGGCAAATGAGGAAAGCCCATGAACAGAGGTCGTACCTATCATAGGATAAGTAGATATATATGTACAAAGAAACAGCGGTATGTTAAGTAGATTTTTTTTATATAGTAGGCAAACGAGCAGAGCCCATTAACAGAGGTCATACTCTTATCATAGAATTGGTAGATATGTACAAAAAAACAGCGCTATGTTAAGTAGAATCGTTTTTTTTTTAAGTAGGAGCTAAACGAGCAGAACTCATGAACAGAGTTCGTATCATAAGATTTGTAGAGATGTACATAGAAATGGCGCTATGTTAAGTAGAAGTATTTTTTTAAATATAGGAGGCAAATGAGCAGAGCCCATGAACAGAGGTTGTATCATAGGATAAGTAGATATGTACAAAGAAATGGCACTATGTTAAGTAGATTTTTTTTTTTATATATATGAGGCAAACGAGCAGTGCCCACGAACAGATCTCGTATCAGAAGATTTATAGAGATGTACAAAGGAATGGCGTTATGTTAAGTAGAAGTATTTTTTTTAATATAGGAGGCAAACGAGCAGAACCCATGAACAGAGCTCATATCATAAGATTTGTAGAGATGTACAAAGGAATGGCGTTATGTTAAGTAGAAGTATTTTTTTAAATACAGGAGGCAAACGAGCAGAGCCCATGAACAGAGGTCGTATCTTAAGATTTGTAGATATGTACATAGAAATGGCGCTATGTTAAGTAGAAGTATTTTTTTAAATATAGGAGGCAAATGAGCAGAGCCCATGAACAGAGGTTGTATCATAGGATAAGTAGATATGTACAAAGAAATGGCACTATGTTAAGTAGATTTTTTTTTTTATATAGGAGGCAAACGAGCAGAGCCCACGAACAGAGCTCGTATCAGAAGATTTATAGAGATGTACAAAGGAATGGCGTTATGTTAAGTAGAAGTATTTTTTTTAATATAGGAGGCAAACGAGCAGAACCCATGAACAGAGCTCATATCATAAGATTTGTAGAGATGTACAAAGGAATGGCGTTATGTTAAGTAGAAGTATTTTTTTAAATACAGGAGGCAAACGAGCAGAGCCCATGAACAGAGGTCGTATCTTAAGATTTGTAGATATGTACATAGAAATGGCGCTATGTTAAGTAGAAGTATTTTTTTAAATATAGGAGGCAAATGAGCAGAGCCCATGAACAGAGGTTATATCATAGGATAAGTAGATATGTACAAAGAAATGGTACTATGTTAAGTAGATTTTTTTTTTTATATAGGAGGCAAACGAGCAGAGCCCACGAACAGAGCTCGTATCAGAAGATTTATAGAGATGTACAAAGGAATGGCGTTATGTTAAGTAGAAGTATTTTTTTTAATATAGGAGGCAAACGAGCAGAACCCATTAACAGAGCTCATATCATAAGATTTGTAGAGATGTACAAAGGAATGGCGTTATGTTAAGTAGAAGTATTTTTTTAAATACAGGAGGCAAACGAGCAGAGCCCATGAACAGAGGTCGTATCTTAAGATTTGTAGATATGTACATAGAAATGGCGCTATGTTAAGTAGAAGTATTTTTTTAAATATAGGAGGCAAATGAGCAGAGCCCATGAACAGAGGTTGTATCATAGGATAAGTAGATATGTACAAAGAAATGGCACTATGTTAAGTAGATTTTTTTTTTTTATATAGGAGGCAAACGAGCAGAGCCCACGAACAGAGCTCGTATCAGAAGATTTATAGAGATGTACAAAGGAATGGCGTTATGTTAAGTAGAAGTATTTTTTTTAATATAGGAGGCAAACGAGCAGAACCCATGAACAGAGCTCATATCATAAGATTTGTAGAGATGTACAAAGGAATGGCGTTATGTTAAGTAGAAGTATTTTTTTAAACACAGGAGGCAAAGGAGCAGAGCCCATGAACAAAGGTCGTATCTTAAGATTTGTAGATATGTACATAGAAATGGCGCTATGTTAAGTAGAAGTATTTTTTTAAATATAGGAGGCATAAGATCAGAGCCCATGAACAGAGCTCGTATCAGAAGATTTATAGAGATGTACAAAGGAATGGCGTTATGTTAAGTAGAAGTATTTTTTTTTAATATAGGAGGCAAACGAGCAGAACCCATGAACAGAGCTCATATCATAAGATTTGTAGAGATGTACAAAGGAATGTATGACCTATTATTCACCTCGTAAATTATTTGCAGGTGACTAAATAAACACCCTGTATATATTTGTTGTTGTATCAACAAATCAAGCATTTACATTAAAAAAGTGAGTGACATTTAATTAAGTGGAACTGCTGATGAAGACCAGACGGAACACCTCAACTACGCGTATCTTCTTCGTTGAGATTGTTCTGCAAGTTATTTTTTAAGCTTCATTTTAGTCAAGATCTATTTCTGATAATGGATCCCAGGAATAATGGATGAAATTTTTCAAATATTTTACATATAGTATATTTTTATATTTGCATTTAAACAGTGCTATTTGATGAAACGTGTTCATGAAGATTAGAATATAACTTCTCCTTGACAAGTATTTTACGAGTTAGGGCTTAGGTATATTATATGGGCTTACCTATGGGCTATTGTTTTTCATTCGATAGTTTACATATGTAAAAGAGAAAGTATAACAATATGCTTGTTAGACTAAAATAGCTTTAGTTTTGTTAATTTCAAAAACTTAGTAGGTGATAATTATAACATAGGTATAGAATCTTCAAAAATAAAACAGTAGATACAAAGCAGGTGTTATTGGCCCGTCTTTATATATAGAAAATCGATGGCATGATTCCTAGGAACAGATCTTCGTATGTGTTATAGTTTCAAACTTTCCCATACTGAACGATCTAAATAGGCCACCATGTATACCCTACGGAACATTTTATTTCGTTGGATGAATTTAGGGTGTAGGGGAGAAACTACCCAATTATGAGCTACTTACTGAAAACTATAATTAATAGACAAATGTAAGGATATTTAACATTGCCAAAATAAGGTTAAAGGTGCCCTCTAGTAGTACTTAGTCGATATTGTGATACAATGAATGGTATTATAAACATTTTTCTTTTTTCATATACTATGGACATATTGGACATTCCTCGATGGCACCAAGCTGCAACTGGAAAGCGATGATCACACGGCAAATAAAATCGTGAAGACTGTAGCAGCCACGTCTAAGGAGGATGAATGTATCCACATTCAATATTTTTATTTATTTTTTGTTTGATATGTAAAAATGCACGTCAATAAGGTGGCAAACTATTATTAACAGAGACCGGAATTATTGTGGCATTCTTGAACTGTCATAGAGAGTTCTCATTTATCGACTTCGGGTACACATATATCGATACAACGTAGAACACAAAATATTAAAAAGTTATAAAGTTAATGGATATTTGACTGTAAAAGAAGTAACTGCTTTTTTGCATTTCTTTTTACTTATTAAAAAATAGCTCTATAGTTAGGGAGTACAAGTCCAGTAAGGGTTGCTAGATAGCATCTCTCCAGCAACTCTTACTGAGTTTCAACATAATTACTTATATTTTCAAGAAATGAGAGGGGTAAACAATTATAACTAACCATATTATTCTCAAAATGTTGGATTGTTTTAAGCATGACATCAGTGGAATACATTTTGAGCGCTGGGATTCGGTGGTTAACAGTCATAGTCGGTCTTTCGCATGTATTGCCGTTATTCTTTAAAAACGGATGGGAAAGTTACTTACATTTTATTCACAAGAAATGCAAAGTAATTTAATCATTCAAATTTTGAAATATTTTATCACCTAGGAATGTAAAATTAACGACGACGACGACTTGTGATGATTTTGAAGTTTAAATATTTTTTGGCGTTGGTGTGGTAATTATACATTAATTCATAACGAGTTCAATTATTCACAACCAGTGGCAGTAAATTAAAACACGATCGAAAGGAGTGTTTTAAATCGAAACGAGTTGCCAATTATCTATTCGCACATATACAACGTTTTACAGTACATATGGCACTTTAAATTTTCGACATAGGCGCGTAAAGTGCTAATTAACGCCCTAGTGCGGTAAAGTAGTACCATATGTACTATAAAAAATGTTGTGTTTCAGTCGTTAGAAAAAATTGTTTAACCCTCGTGTCTTCAAACCCCCGAAACGCTCAAGATTTCCACTTCTCTAAAATACATAACTGTTTTAGCCAAAAATATTAACTGTTGAACTATATTGAAGGCCCGGTTCACATTGAGTGGCTGCACCACTGTGCACATACAAAGTTTATTCTAACTGTAACTTTTTTGACTACATTATTTTCAACATTTCTCAATTTTTAGCGAGGTAAAATTTTTTTGATGTCATGTACCAAATAATACAAAAAAGGTACTAAAACTGGGAGTAAGCGTCAGAATGTCAGGACCATGATAGCTATTTATATCGTTATAAATAGCTATCATGGTCCTGTCATCCTGACACTTACGATACTACAATACAGTAAGGGCTATAACCGCGAACCACTTCATTAGTTCATCTATTCGCCTCTCTATCACTGCGCGATCTTTCTTTGTGCGAAAGAGAGGCACATAGGCTTCCCCTTCCCCCTGACGAAATTATGCGTTCCACGTCTTAATCATTAATTTAAGAACAATAAAACATACGAAGAGTATTATTGTATTATTTCAGTAGTTACAGTAATAATAGGCATAAAATAGGGAATATTACGCAAAACTCTGCGTAGAGGGCGTTACTAACGCACACGGGGCCTACCGCGAAATGGAAAATCTAAATTGTGGTTTCTGCCTCCATCATTCTTGCATATTCGATAGACAGAGAGGCAGATAGGTACCGAAATTTCGTTTCGCGTTAGACCATCTGTAACCAAAACGCCTTGATGCATCAATGCCATAGTGAAAACTTGTCAAAAAACTGTTTAAGGCATAGTATGCATAAGTTACTATCAGGTTTATAATACATGCTAGTGCTGCTCTCTACAGCCTGAAAAAATGTATGGCCTATCTATTTCAGGAGAATGCATCGTACGCGAGCAGTTAGCAATAATATCGCCAACGACAGATTGCAAATGAAATATAGGCACCTTTATGAGTAATTCAATAACTGCACTGAAATATGATGTTCGTACTCTCTGCAGGCAGATTTACAGAAGATCAGTTGGACTCTAAATTAAGTAAAAGAAATAGTTTCCCGTAATCTACAAATTTATTAACGAGATATTTCATTATATATAACTTCGTACGAAATGAAAAGTAATACGTGGGAATATGAGAAAAAATTAGTATATTTATATTAATTTATAACCTACATGCTCATTAATGAATAATTTTTACAAGCAGTAACATTACTAGATATCTCATTTAATATAATCCGACTAAATTACATTTCCGCAACACCTCCGTATTTCACAAAATAAATCAAGACATTATGCAACTTATATAATTTTGACGTATATATCCGAGTCGCCCGTGTTGCGACCGTCGCGACTTTCATGTAGTAACACCTAACATGGAAAAGTAAATAATAAAGACTGAATCTTCACGGATACCGCGTTGTTCGGGAAATATATATAGATCAAATAAATACTTAACTAAGTCGCTTGTAATAAACCTTGCGTAGATAGATAGATAGATAGATGTATAAATAGAATACTCTTTATTGGAACACCTCAGTAAAAAGATACAAAAGAAAATAAAAAACAAACAATTGATTAAATGTAGAGGCAGACAACAGGCGGCTACGTAACGACTTATATATACTTATAGTACGTTATTCTTTTGTTATATAATTTATTTCATTGTCAATAATATGATAATCCGACAATATGTACGAAACGGCAGTATTTAGTTCTTAAAGCTCTGCTTCTTCTGAACATTTTTTTATTCCACTTCATTTACTATTAAAATTGGTAACAAATTCTTAGGCAACTTGTCTGGCGCTATCAACTATCTCAAGTAAAATGCGGAGCCAGCGTGACTAAAATAAATATAAGTACTATTTTTTTATTGCTTTCCACAAAACCGGCAACATGTAGAATTGTGTAGCTTTATTTACAGAAATTTGGTTTCATATAGAGATTGGCAGTCATTGTTAATTAACTTCTCTCTGCGCCGAGTAAAATATAACCCGACCAAGTAATGTATTGGCTATACCATCCATATTTAACAAACAAATTTATGACGTTTTGTAACCTTCTTATTTTGGCAAATATATACCGACACATCCGAGCATGCACATTGCGAAGGGTGGTATTCTGGTTTTTCATCTTGGTCCAATGTGTATTTGCGTCTGACATTTTGCTTAATGAGAGAGTGAGACGCAATGCACATTGGACAAAGATCTTAGACTAGTGGAATATCACCCGAAAGGAAGAATTGAGTCACCGGGTGGCCCGGAGGCTCCGGGAAGTCCGATTTTTGCTCATAGCATGACCGGCTAGTCTCCGGTCCGAGCCCGCACCGGGCCACTACAGAGCTCCGGTGATGACGTAATGCTTTCCATAGAAAACGAAGCGCCGGAAGCTCCGGCCCGGCCCTGCCCCTGTGTAGCGTGAGTCAACCTTAACACGAGCGAATAATTGGCCGGGTGGAGCCTGCCCCACCCGGCATAATATAATATTTTATCTCCCAAAAAGAATCGTCAGGAGTAGAATAGAAACCATCAATTTTATTGATCACTGATTACCCGTCATAGAAAACACGATGGACACAAAAATGATGGACGCCCCAAGCAAGACATGAACCTTTCTAGCGTGAGTCGCCCTTAGTAATATGCAAAATGAATTCTAATGATACATTTAATTTGCAACTAATAAGTTCCTGTTAAAGGTTTATGATATTGAAGCATCGTGTTCTATAGAAATTCATTCCACAATTCGACGCTGTACCGTAGGACATAAACTGGAAACAAAGGCATTAGGGTTTGACTCGCTATCACTCGGTAAGGGTTTATAATACCGCTGACTCCTGGAGACAGCATTTTGCTCGTTTGCTATGGTAATGCAGTCTTAGTTAGTTGCACCGGGTGCGCGGTCAGGGCGGAAGAAGATTGCCTTCTCTGTTGAGTAGGTAGTTACACACTTGACTGACCAATGGTAGATTTTATCTCGTTGCAATAAGGTTTACGATCGCTTAAGCGTATCCACGAGTCACTGTCAATGGACTAACTAAAGCGGATGGCGGACTATTGCAACTTGATGGTCGTTTTGAGTTTTGACATCAATCGCGGCGCATTACTTTTGCAGCAATAACCTTCAATAGGCTAAACGACAAGTTTTTAGTAAAAGTATCAATCGATCAGTCCAGATATGATGGTCGTTCTTGTCCACGTGACAGCATGATAAAACGGCGTCGATCACTTTCTATCCCGCGGTGTTAAAAAGTGACAGTTATTTCATCACGTGGATGAAGCCATCCATAATACACCCGCAGGTTTATTTTTAGGATCAAATATCTGTATGGGATCCATTGCATTAAAGGAGCACAAAAGTAGAAATATCAGTCAGTCTTATGTGCGGAACGATCTTTACTTTACGATACTTGGTCGTGACGGCACGATCAACTTGAAGCCGTCTTGAAGTTTGGTAAAGAAGATAATTGCTATTTTGACGGTGAGAAATAGCTTTTATGTTATAGTTTACAATCTATTTGGAAGTTAAATGAAAATCCCAAAATTTTGAATCTTTCTGGATCTTTGTGTATCAATTTATTGTGATATTTTTTTTATTTTTAATAGCTATTACACTTTTTTTATAAAATTCAACATGTTTCATCATCCTTATTGTGAATGATTATCAAAATAAGGTCACTCCATAAAATTCGAACGTAGGTCCGCTTAGGCCGGTTGTAGATGTCCGGTGTTTTCGCCGAACAATTGTCCGGGTTAGGCGACGATGTCTGGTTTTCTTGAGTGTAGCTGTCGGTAGCCATGTACAAAACCGGACGTAGTCGCGTAACACGGTCCGGTTTCCGGCGAAAACACCGGACATCTACAACCGTCCTTATAGTTCAATCTTCGGGAATCTTTTTCCGCCTTGAGTATTGATATCACACTGAGACCTAGTTGTAATTCTGTCAATTAATCATCGCAAAGCGTATCTGACCCCTCTGGACTTTGCAATTGCCCGCTCACTATTTGCCAGCATTAAGTATCATGGTATTTTTTGTATAAAAAGGTATTATTGAACAACTCCAAAACACCTCAAATTTCCTAAGAGATATATCTCTCTTTTCTTCCTAGCGTTTGCCTCGCTTATTGCTATTATACTAAGATATTTATATTCTAAAAAACCTAACCCGAGCAAACGCCTGACTGGAGACAGCGTGTTGCTCGTTTGCTATGTAAATGAAGCTCTAGTTAGTGCGCCGGGTGCGGTCAGGGCGGATTGCCTGACGCCGTCGGCGGCTGCTATTAAAGGATGCAACATTCTTACCTGCAATATTGTGATTGAAATGAAAAATAATCATACGTGGTTATCGGACTGACTCAGATCCGTACGCTGAGAAATTGTTAAAGAGAAATTCAGAGGGCTGGTAGGGATAACGGCACCACTTATCAGCCTGGCAACATCGAGTTTCTTAAAGCCTATGAACACCACTAAGAGGAACAGAAGTCAAACAGTTCTAGAGATTTTGGTCCACCTCTGGACTCACAAATTACAATGCATTGCGGTGGCCGCTCACAATGCACCATGTAAAATTAAACATTTTGTATATTTTTAACTTTAAGCTTCAAATTTCCTAAGACTTCATTCTGTCTCTATTCTTCTTATCGTTTGTCCCGGCTTATTGCCATTATCCTAAGACATTTATATTTAAAAAACCCTAACCCGAGCAAAAGCCTGACTTGACGAGCGTGTCCCTCGTTTGCTAGGTAAATGAAGCCCTTAGTTAGTGCGCCGGGTGCGGTCAGGGCGGACTGCCTGACGCTGTCGGCGGCTTTTAAAAGAGGCAACAGTAGCCTTACCTGCAATTGAAATAAAAAAATGTGTACGCGGTTACCGCTACGGCGAGACAAAAGGTATATACGTATTTTAGCTACCTTCTCTACCCCAAAACACCTTAAACCTAAGATTTGTATGTATTCTAAAAAACCTAACCCGAGCAAACGTCTTACTGGAGACAGCGTATCGCTCATTTGCTATGACGATTTTCTAAACAACTAGCGTCAATTAAGTCTATTTAAATATGTTTGAGTTAGTGATCAACTAGAGACTTTTTCCCTTAAAATTACATTATCCTAACTAATAAGATAGTTTTGCCTTAACAAATTGATTATAAGCCAGACATTTTTATTCTCTTTGCCTGCTTAAAAACAACGGAGCATCTTATCTTACAGCTTTTGAAGGAAGAGTAGGTTACACTACAAATGTGATTTACGCGACGCTGCTAGTCTACATATAAATCATCATCCACAGGCTCGTGACCGGATTTCTGACAATGTTTTTATGTTATTTCCGACTGTATTTTGCATTATGGCATAGAGTGTGTCCATTCCATACATGCCTGCGTCGACCTAATGCTTATTAATAGTAAGTTGGGGAGGTAGGTATGGTAAAACTGATAATTATTAATAACCCATTTAAAACGTTCCAAATAAGGTGTGTTCCAAAAATTAAGTTAGCTGTTTCTTTAAATCTTAATAGTGACAAAATACCTACTCTTTCTGGAATTCAAGTTTCTGACCTTACATCAGATCATTGTCAAATAGGTATGGCCAAATAGGTATAGGTAGGCCCTGGGCCCGTGGCTCGTGGTGCTCATCGCGACCTTGGCGTGACCGGTAGTCAGCCATCTGGATACACCTCGACGGTTTCGATGCGTGTCACCGCGACTTGTGGCTGCTACCTTTCAGCGCCATTGGAGCAACACGTTGGCCACGTGTTCCACTGTCTTAACTAACCTCACAGTGTAATAGTGGCCTCTTGATAGACTTCAAGTGCGTATCTGGTGTATAGAACAGAACAAACTTTAATTAAGACTGCGCTACCAGTCCGTCACCATTGTGTGTGTATTAAGTATAGAAACTTAATAATAGTAGTTTAAGGTTACCTTTGTGTTACCTCTCTGTACTGCTCAATAGAAAAAAAAAATTTTTTTTGCGTCATAATTTTTTTCTTCCACTTTTTAACCAAACACGATACCGAATACGCCCTCAAACGGATCCTCACCATTTTTTGTAACATTTTGTATTAGAAACGAACTCCTATTCCAGCATGATATCAGTGAAAGATATTTCTATAATATATATATATAATAATTATAAATAAATAACTTTCAGGATATGGTATCAAAAAGCAATCACAAACTCTCATTCAGCCACGGTTCATTGATATAATACTCTCTTTATTCTATTAAAAGGAAAAGTTTCTTGATGGATATCTTTAATCAAGTGTATTCCGAGATGAATAAGGTCCCCAGGGGAAGAAAAAACCACAATACCGGGACGGAAGACTAATGTATTATAAATACACAAGTCGTGGATTCAAGAATCTGAATCTGTGCGGAGTTGTGTGCCTTTACTAATGCGGTTTTGATTTCGGATTCAATTCTTAGAAGAAAATTGCGGTGTTTTTTGCGTGATCTAATTTTATCTTAAAATGCCAAGTGAGGAGAAATTCTGTAGTGAAAACTTCTTTTTTTAGATGGGTAACCCACGGCACTGTTACCGTTTGCTTAACCGATGCCTAATAAAGCTTATAATATTTCCTTACGATTCAAAAAATACACATAATTAACACGTAATTGATCAAGCTTTCACCTCTGTCGGTACTCCCGGAGTGCTACTGTTTTTTTAAGAAGAAGACTGGTTTGACTGACAGGAAAGTCTAGCAGTAGATCATATTGAATTAAGTTCTTTGGAATAATGAGTAAGTACCTATTTAAAAATCTACTTTTATATGAATTAACGATTTTACTCACGTTCAAAGCAGACTTAATGTTCATATTGCAAACTATTAATATAAGCCTAATCCAAGAAACATGTCTAGGTCTTTAATTTATATTACTTACAGAGCTCTGGCAAGGCAAGTGTTTATTCTTAAACCAGTATAAAGTAAACCTCGAGGTCTGTTATAACCACTGATTTTAGATTGAACTAACGAAAGAATTTGTTTAATGCCTATAGGCACGTTCACGTGTTAAACATGACGCACCAACCTAGAAAGGTCTGGGTCCGACACTTCCGTTTTTTTAAATTGATTAGATTATTTCATTACCTGATATAAATTATTGTACAAAACTTAAGCCAAAATAAAAGAAATCACATCGACCGTCAAAAACTACAAACTAAATATACAATAATTCCGTAAACTCAATTATTTACGGGGTGGGGCCTATAACAGGACTAAAAAATTAAACTGCAAGCTGTACTCCTCCAACTGACCAAATTTATTCAGCGACTTAAAAAATAACTTTAAAGTTTCTTCTAAGAGCGATGACAGCGTACATTGAATAGAATTGATTTGTATGAAAAATAGGAAATCCAAAGACTTCAAAATCCAAAAAAAATGTTTGAGGAGTACAATCTATGTTTTAATTATTTGCTTGTGTTACAGGTAACTAAGGGTAAGGAGTTCTTAGTTACATCTATATTACAGGTAACACGAGCGAATAATTGGCCGGGTGGAGCCTGCCCCACCCGGCATAATATAATATTTTATCTCCCAAAAAGAATCGTCAGGAGTAGAATAGAAACCATCAATTTTATTGATCACTGATTACCCGTCATAGAAAACACGATGGACACAAAAATGATGGACGCCCCAAGCAAGACATGAACCTTTCTAGCGTGAGTCGCCCTTAGTAATATGCAAAATGAATTCTAATGATACATTTAATTTGCAACTAATAAGTTCCTGTTAAAGGTTTATGATATTGAAGCATCGTGTTCTATAGAAATTCATTCCACAATTCGACGCTGTACCGTAGGACATAAACTGGAGACAAAGGCATTAGGGTTTGACTCGCTATCACTCGGTAAGGGTTTATAATACCGCTGACTCCTGGAGACAGCATTTTGCTCACTTTCTATCCCGCGGTGTTAAAAAGTGACAGTTATTTCATCACGTGGATGAAGCCATCCATAATACACCCGCAGGTTTATTTTTAGGATCAAATATCTGTCTGGGATCCATTGCATTAAAGGAGCACAAAAGTAGAAATATCAGTCAGTCTTATGTGCGGAACGATCTTTACTTTACGATACTTGGTCGTGACGTCACGATCAACTTGAAGCCGTCTTGAAGTTTGGTAAAGAAGATAATTGCTATGTTGACGGTGAGAAATAGCTTTTATGTTATAGTTTACAATCTTTTTGGAAGTTAAATGAAAATCCCAAAATTTTGAATCTTTCTGGATCTTTGTGTATCAATTTATTGTGATATTTTTTTTATTTTCAATAGCTATTTCACTTTTTTTATAAAATTCAACATGTTTCATCATCCTTATTGTGAATGATTATCAAAATAAGGTCACTCCATAAAATTCGAACGTAGGTCCGCTTAGGCCGGTTGTAGATGTCCGGTGTTTTCGCCGGACAATTGTCCGGGTTAGGCGACGATGTCTGGTTTTCTTGAGTGTAGCTGTCGGTAGCCATGTACAAAACCGGACGTAGTCGCGTAACACGGTCCGGTTTCCGGCGAAAACACCGGACATCTACAACCGTCCTTATAGTTCAATCTTCGGGAATCTTTTTCCGCCTTGAGTATTGATATCACACTGAGACCTAGTTGTAATTCAGTCAATTAATCATCGCAAAGCGTATCTGACCCCTCTGGACTTTGCAATTGCCCGCTCACTATTTGCCAGCATTAAGTATCATGGTATTTTTTGTATAAAAAGGTATTATTGAACAACTCCAAAACACCTCAAATTTCCTAAGAGATATATCTCTCTTTTCTTCCTAGCGTTTGCCTCGCTTATTGCTATTATACTAAGATATTTATATTCTAAAAAACCTAACCCGAGCAAACGCCTGACTGGAGACAGCGTGTTGCTCGTTTGCTATGTAAATGAAGCTCTAGTTAGTGCGCCGGGTGCGGTCAGGGCGGATTGCCTGACGCCGTCGGCGGCTGCTATTAAAGGATGCAACAGTCTTACCTGCAATATTGTGATTGAAATGAAAAATAATCATACGTGGTTATCGGACTGACTCAGATCCGTACGCTGAGAAATTGTTAAAGAGAAATTCAGAGGGCTGGTAGGGATAACGGCACCACTTATCAGCCTGGCAACATCGAGTTTCTTAAAGCCTATGAACACCATTAAGAGGAACAGAAGTCAAACAGTTCTAGAGATTTTGGTCCACCTCTGGACTCACAAATTACAATGCATTGCGGTGGCCGCTCACAATGCACCATGTAAAATTAAACATTTTGTATATTTTTAACTTTAAGCTTCAAATTTCCTAAGACTTCATTCTGTCTCTATTCTTCTTATCGTTTGTCCCGGCTTATTGCCATTATCCTAAGACATTTATATTTAAAAAACCCTAACCCGAGCAAAAGCCTGACTTGACGAGCGTGTCCCTCGTTTGCTAGGTAAATGAAGCCCTTAGTTAGTGCGCCGGGTGCGGTCAGGGCGGACTGCCTGACGCTGTCGGCGGCTTTTAAAAGTGGCAACAGTAGCCTTACCTGCAATTGAAATAAAAAAATGTATACGCGGTTACCGCTACGGCGAGACAAAAGGTATATACGTATTTTAGCTACCTTCTCTACCCCAAAACACCTTAAACCTAAGATTTGTATGTATTCTAAAAAACCTAACCCGAGCAAACGTCTTACTGGAGACAGCGTATCGCTCATTTGCTATGACGATTTTCTAAACAACTAGCGTCAATTAAGTCTATTTAAATATGTTTGAGTTAGTGATCAACTAGAGACTTTTTCCCTTAAAATTACATTATCCTAACTAATAAGATAGTTTTGCCTAAACAAATTGATTATAAGCCAGACATTTTTATTCTCTTTGCCTGCTTAAAAACAACGGAGCATCTTATCTTACAGCTTTTGAAGGAAGAGTAGGTTACACTACAAATGTGATTTACGCGACGCTGCTAGTCTACATATAAATCATCATCCACAGGCTCGTGACCGGATTTCTGACAATGTTTTTATGTTATTTCCGACTGTATTTTGCATTATGGCATAGAGTGTGTCCATTCCATACATGCCTGCGTCGACCTAATGCTTATTAATAGTAAGTTGGGGAGGTAGGTATGGTAAAACTGATAATTATTAATAACCCATTTAAAACGTTCCAAATAAGGTGTGTTCCAAAAATTAAGTTAGCTGTTAAAATACCTACTCTTTCTGGAATTCAAGTTTCTGACCTTACATCAGATCATTGTCAAATAGGTATGTACTTACTTCTTTTGATTGATTCTTTACGCTTTTTTTTTCAGACGTCGGCTCACCAAAAGCCATAAATAAAAAGGATATAATGTGGAAATAAATTCATTTTCCAAGAGTGTTGTTTGATTTTTATTGTCTTCCATAAAACCCATAGGTCGTTCTATTGGAGGACATAAGCTCTTGTTACTTTAAATTCAGGCATGCAGGGTGGTAAATATTAATAGGACCTTAAGGGAAATTATCTCTCCCATTCAATTTATCCAGTCTGTATTTTTATAACTGCTCTGAAGTTTTAATAAAATCACTTCCAGTCAGTGGCTCCCATTGTCTGTACACAGCTTGTAGGAAATTGGAAGGAGCAGGAACAAAACTTGGTTCCGTGGAAAAAGAAACAATATACTTACACGAGACATTCATTACGCCCCAGCCACTATCGAGAGGAAAGTAAGAAGAATCGTCCTACATTCCTTGAGTTGAAGCGCGGGAAAGGATTTAGTTCTGATCTCTGAATACGAGTAACTTCACTCCGGGAAGCGCGACATTATTACATTTTATGTTCGATCCAACAATGAACACACTCGGCTTCGGAGACATAAAATTATATCATTCTCCAGATCTAAATGCATCGACATCAAAATTTAACGTCGCTATCTAAATATTTATAGGAAACGAATTTTAAATGCAGGGTTGGGTGTATCGCAAGTCGAGATCGGCAACGAATTGCGGTGTGGCGAGATAAAAAAGGTCCGTCCGTCATTTTGGTAAACGAGCGGCCGAGGACGGCGGTTTGTGGTGGAAAAACGGCAACGACCTGGCCATCATTCCAATTGCCTTGCTAGGTTTAACGCCTCTTGCTCGCCAGAATAAAGCCGCAATCGGTCGTACCGTATAAAGTAGCAAAAATTGCCAGCGCTCATCACGACACGTTGTCGTTTTGCCACGAAGCATTTTTGCTACATACCGGGAAATCCATGTTATCGGCTACGACGTAGTTCTACGACTGTAGCTCATCGGTGAATGTGTTAATGTGATTAGTTTAGTTTGTATGTATTTAATGCAAATTTGTAATAACTTGTAGGTATATTGATATATGATTTAGCGAAAATATTTATAATATTGAATATAATAAAAATAAATCAAAAAGAAGACTAGTAATTCGGTCACGATTTCTCTCTCAAATACAGCCAGAAGGTTAACTCGAACCTAATAAAAGTATTGTGCTACCCAATTTTAAGGGCACCTTCCCTTAATAACGTGCGAAAAACAAGACTTCATAAAAAATAAGAGCAAACGAAAAGTAGGACGTCTCCTGTAATACGAAATTTATTATGAAACAAAACCAATAATTGCGTAACCATGAGTCTAATGAGCCCTTGACTCTGTTCTAGGAAAGTCTCAACTATCCATAGAATAGTCATCCTCTAATAAGCTTAAAAAAAGCTCCATCTTAATGACTAGAAAAAAAACTTGAGTCGAACTTCAAGAGGACTCCACAGACTCAACCAAAACTACTTCATCTCGCCATTGTTCGGCAAGTCATTGTAGTCACACCCCAAGTCTGTCTTGGAAAACACGAGGCCACCATTTCACCATTTCACCATCACCATTTCACATGTACCGGCAGTGAAATTAAGTGCTTTGATCGTTGCTGGCGGGATTTCAGTCAGTGCCAGGCGCGCCTAGGGCGTCTAGCCATAAAGACCTGATTGTCTCTAGTTTCGCTACAGCGCTTCCTGACGAAATAAGTTAACTTTTGTTAGATTATTAAAGTCAATATTTATTTTAAAAGCAAGGTTCTCGAGTACGCAGTACATGGCAGTCTATAATAAAGTGCAGCCCACGATAAAAACTTGCATGGAAAATGACCCCTAAACCAGCATGGTAGTATGTCAAAGGTCGATTTTAATTAGTAATTACCTAATATTCGATGATGATGATGATACAGTACAGAATATAGGTATTTTGATATTTGGCCCTGGGCGGCACGGCATCCCTTAGATGATACTTACATTCAATCCAATAACACACAGTCCAATTCCAACAATATAATGTGATACTGATCTAAAATGGATCTGACATCATTCCAATTTCATCCATATTTTTCCTGATATATGGAAAGAGGCGGCGGTCATACCACTACACAAAGCAGGGGACAAATCAAATCCTAGCAATTACAGGCCAATTTCTTTGCTTGGAGCTCTCTCAAAAATCCTAGAGAAATTGGTCAGTAAGCGCTTGGTCAGTTTCCTGGAAAAAAACAACATAATCTCAAATCGCCAATTTGGCTTTCGCGAAAAAAGGTCGACTGAAGACGCAGTGGTACTTATGACAAAGCTAATATCAGGATACCTGGACAATAACGAAAGCTGCATCGGTGTCTTTCTGGACTTAACCAAGGCATTCGACACTGTCTCAATCCCAATCCTATTAAAAAAACTAGAACTCGCTGGAGTAAGAGGGATTGCCTTGAAATGGTTCAGCAGCTATCTGTCAGGCCGAACACAGCGAGTGAAGATAGACCAAGACATAAGTAACCCTATGGAGATTAGTTTCGGAGTCCCGCAGGGTAGCGTTCTGGCTCCTATATTATTTAATGTCTACATAAATGACATTGCTTCAGGCAGTTTGCTTAACGCTGATATAATTTGCTATGCTGACGATACGGCAATAATCTTCCACGACTGCAGCTGGATAAGTGTTTCTGAAGCCGCAGAAAGGGGTCTGGGTGTTGTAGCCGAGTGGCTGAAACGCAGCTTGCTTACACTCAACACTACAAAAACAAAACTCATCTGTTTCCATAAAACAAAAGCCTCAGCTCCTTCTACTTCACCCAGTATCAAAATTCACACTTGCAACCGAACCCAATCACCAGCAACTCCCTGTTCTTGCCAGCCGATCGACAGGGCTCCTGCCGTAAAATATCTTGGGGTGGTAATTGACGAAAAACTGGATTTCAAGAACCACGTAATAACCACAGCAAATCGAGTACGCAGACTTATTTACGTTTTTAAAAATTTACGAAACTCGGCACGCAAGTCATTGCTTAGAACAGTCTACATTAGTATCTGCGAATCTGTACTAGCCTACTGTATAACTGCTTGGGGCGGAGCATGCAAAACTTACATGCTTACACTGGAAAGGGCGCAACGAGCTGTTATCAAGGTCTCCCTTCGAAAACCAATTAGATATCCTACCAAACTAGTGTACAGCAATCTGGGTGTCCTCAGCGTTCGTGGTATTTTTGTTCTGCGGGTGGTGTCAAGGATTCACAAAACAGTCTTGATGTCTCCCAACTACGAATGCATGCTGCAAAAGCGCACGTTCAAAGTCCCAGTTCCTCCGACTGTATCAGCTTTTGCTCAACGTCTGCCTAACTTCATCCATCCTTTTGTATATAACAAAGTTAATAGTAAAACTCTCATCAAAAAATGTACTGTTAGGGAAGTTCAGAAAAAAATTTCTTTATGGCTCAGCTCCCTCTCTTACGAGAATATAGAAGAACTTCTAAAAGTTGATAAATAACCACTTTCACTTTTCACATACACTCACACTCATACACACACACACACGCACACGCACACACACACACACACACACACACACACACACACACACACACACACACACACACACACACACACACACACACACACACACACACACACACACACACACACACACTCTTTCACTCGCAACAATCAACTTGATCGAGTCGCACACATAATGATAAATTTAAATTAGTTTAATTTAGTTTTAAGTAGTGTTAAATTGCTTGTTTATTAATTTAATTGTAAAAATGTTAAATTATAATATTTTAGTATTTCCTCTTCTTATAGGCTTTAAGTATCAATTGTATAAACTCTTTTGAGTCTGGGTTACCTACGAGACAGGCTGAGCCTAGTGTAGGAGCCAGAGCAAACTGAGTAGCATATTCCCTAGCATAAAAAATACGCATGTCCTTCCTGTATGTTCTATTTTTGATTGTATTTTTTGTTTGCGTTTTTTCTGCATGCACTTTTTGTAATGGTAATTGTATAAAACAAAATGCTGTTAAATCAATAATAATAATAATAAATAAAATGTCAATAGTGGCCTTATTAAGCATAATAAATATCAATTGCATATGAGATGGCTCCAGTCTGCTTTTGATAACAGAAGTAGCTGCGATTCTGGCAATCAATGTCACTTTGACATTAGATATGACTTGGATATCAGCCTGACAGATATCTGACAAGAGTACCTGCTGAAATGTGCATATATCAACCTTTAACCAAAGACACTGAAGGATCAGTATCATTTTGGAAACAGGTTGTCCTGGTATTTTTACCCACGACGGAAGGGAGACGGTATATGCGTTTGGAGTGAGAGGATGTTTGATTCTGTGCATCCTGACTACATAAGTCACTACTGAAGGTATTATGAAACCATCGAGGAATGAGCGGTCAAGCTCGATAAGTTTAGATATTTTTTATTATTTAGGAAAAATATTATCTCTTTTTTTTTGGTGACCGCGTCCACAGTGGAGGCATATTGTGCAGATGCAGGTGCGTGAATTCGAAGCCAGGCGACGCACAGAACTTGACGATAAGCGTGACGAGCTAAACGCCAGACCACCTATGGTCAAAACATATAATTACGTCGGAGCCGTCGGAGGGGTGCTGACCTGCAGCGAGTGTGGCCGCACATTCGCTACTAAGATTGGCTACGTCAGTCACCTGAGAGCGCACCAGCGACACTCTTAGCGGTAGAAAGCAGTTGCTGTGGCCAAAAACGGCTAGGAGACGATGATGATGATGATTATTTAGGAGTAAATTAATAATATCTCCACGTACGTCACATATGATTCTCATGTCCTTGATAATTACTAACACAAGCGCCGTGTTCGTTTAGAAAAATTCGAAACGTAGTATCCAGTCCCCAGTAACGACATAATCGTCACCGGTACTGAGGATTGACTGTTAGTGGCGACTCCGTTCGACACCCGTTGATAAAAGGTTAGGGGTAAAGCCAGCGATCTCATCCATAGAAACCGTACAATTTGACATATACGCATACATATATACTCGTATTATACAACTAAGTAGGTACAGGTTACGCCAAAATGGGTTTCTTGGGTATTTTTGAGTTTTAAAACTTAAATGACATGGTCTATAATTAAACACATTCTATCGTAAACTTTACTAGTTTGCGTGAAGTCATTCTGCGTTGGACCCACTAAGAGCGAACTTTAGACCACAGTTCACTAGTTACTACTAGATTGAACATGTAATAATATCTCTTTTTTAATTTATTAGTGAAGTTTTAACAAAATTTAACATATGTATTTGACAAAAGCTGTAACATTCGACTGTACACCATATTATGCGACAACAGCCCATGAACACAAACGTTATAAATATGTTTTACACATAAAAGTCCTAAACGAAATGCCACGACTCGTTACGTAGTATTGATATGAGCAGTGACAGTCAACTGTTGCATTTACGAATACCTAAGAGGAAGTAGTATGTATTTTAATGTCTCAAATGTTTGGATTGAATTAATCAAACAAAACACATTTTGTACAGAAAATTTCTCACAAAAACAGGTTATAACCCCCATATCATCAATTATTAAAAATTATATAATATTTTTATAATTCCATTAAATAGGAAAAGGAGAGGAAGTCTGTGTCAGAGTGCAATTAGATATCGAATTTTATGCAGAGCAAGTCGCATATAGTCTAGTCTTATGATGCAAGAGCTAGAGAGAGGTGATCTACAGCGTGAAGTCATTCAGTGTTGGGGCCACAAAGTGCGAACTTCAGTCCGCTCGCCGCAGAGACAGGTAATTGCCCAACTTTCAACTACACTAGACGCCACGTGGTTACATACAATTTGGAGCGTATAGCGTTCAGATATAGTGCATAATTGTTTTCGTATTTGTCATGCTACTTCACTCAACGTGAGTATTTTCTGTACCGATACTGACTGAAATAGCAACATACTATCGTACGTTTCCATGAAAATACAATGGAAATTTATTATATTTAATGAACTAGTACAATGCTGTGATAATGATAATGTTTGCAATAATGCTGATCATAGGACTATCATAAACAACATGTATGAGTCTATTATAGTGATACTTAAAGAGGCCTCAGTTGCCAGTTGTCATACAAAACATCACAGAGCGGGTCGTATTACGGGCTGGAATAAACACGTCAGGGGGGCTCACCAGAGGGCGAGAGTATGTTTTCAGGAATGGTGCAGGTCCGGTAAGCCTAAGTCGGGCCGACTATATGAGGAGATGTGCCTTTCTAGAAAACATTTTAAAGCTAAACTTAAGTACTGTCAAAATAAGAAAGACCAGATAAAGATGGATATTATTGCCTCACATCATAAATCTAAGAACTTTGTACAGTTTTGGAAATCGACAAACAGGATGAACCCTAAGGTGAGCCTTCCGGTAAGTGTTGACAGTGTTAGTGAGCCGAGTGATATCGCAAACCTCTTTAGGAACCAGTTCAAAGTGGAACCTCTGAAGGTGGATGGCCGGCTGCCGGTGCTCGATGCTGGGACTCGTGGGGATGGTACCCTAATCGGAATTACACCAGCGGAAATATCCAAGGTTGTACGGCAAATGACGAGAGGTAAGTCACCCGGACACGATGGTCTTAGCATCGAGCATCTGCAACATGCGGGTGTTCATCTTCCCAGGGTTCTTGCGATGTTCTACACATGCTGTATTCGCCACAACTACTTGCCTGAAGACCTCATGAAAACCATTGTGGTGCCCATTATAAAAAATAGGACTGGTGATGCCTCCGACAAGTCCAACTATAGACCAATCTCGCTGGCAACTATACTGGCGAAGGTATTGGACAGTGTGCTTAACACGTATCTGAATAGACATATCAACCTACATGATGCCCAGTTCGGGTTTCGACCCGGACTTTCAACTGAATCGGCTATACTGTGTCTCAAGCATACTGTTCAATACTACACTAAGCGGAACACGCCAGTTTTTGCATGTTTTTTGGACTTGTCGAAGGCATTTGACCTTGTATCTTATAAGTTGTTATGGCACAAGTTACGCAGCGGGACTGGTGTACCAGTTGAGTTAACAAATATGTTTGAGTATTGGTATGATCATCAAATAAATATTGTGAGATGGGCTGGGGCATACTCAGACCCATATAAAATGAAATGTGGTGTGAGACAGGGCGGATTGACGTCACCCACACTTTTTAATCTGTATGTAAATGGGTTGATTGAGGTGCTCAGCAGCGCTGGTGTAGGTTGTTCAGTGGACGGCAGTTTTGTTAATAATATTAGCTATGCCGACGATATGGTGCTGCTGAGCCCCTCAATAAACGCATTAAAAGTCTTGCTGGGTATATGTGAGAGATACTCTGTGGCCCACGGGCTCAAATATAATGTCAAGAAGAGTGAGATCTTAGTCTTTAAGTCTGGTACTAAAACGTATTCTATACCACCTATTAACCTAGATGGTTCTCCTCTTCAGACGGTTACAAAATTTAAATATTTGGGCCATTGGGTCACAGACACTCTAAAAGATAATGAAGACCTGGAGAGGGAACGCAGAGCACTATCGGTTAGGGGTAACATGTTGTCACGCAGGTTTGCTCGCTGTTCCCGTGAGGTAAAAATTACATTATTTAAAACCTACTGCCAAAACCTGTACACGTGCAACCTGTGGAGCAACTACACCCAAAAAACCTTTAGTGCTCTGCGTGTCCAGTACAACAACGCTTTCAGGGGTTTATTGGGGCTGCCCTGGCGCTGCAGCGCGTCAGCAATGTTCGCTGAGTGGAGCACAGACGGTTTCCACGCAGTGCTGCGTAAGAGGGTGGCGTCCCTGTGGGACCGCGTGCGGGGCAGCACCAACACTCTCCTGAGGGTGATTGCGGAAAGGGTGGATAGCCCTCTTATAACTCACTGGATGACAATGCATGTTAGGTCCAATGAGCATTATGTGTTCCACTAACATTAATGTTAACTTTATTTTTAAGATTTTTCTTGTTATTTTACTAACACAGTCTTGTAGACAAAAATATGGATACTTGGTGTCTGAATTAAATATTTTCATTTTCATTTTCATTTTTCATTTTCATTTTCATTTTCATTATAACCTACATCTGTACGAGTAGGTACCTAGTGCCAGTATAGAGAGGCGTTTTTTTCAAACAATTTGATAGGATACACTTCGCCTACGTAATTGTATCAACTGCGTACCTTACATGGCATTTATAACATTTTGATAATTGCTTTCATTTTTTAATGGATGTAGAAATTGAAGCCTATTAACGTAAACGCAGCTATTAACGACCCATCAAAAATGTGCAGATATTACCGATCTATTAATGTAATATGATATGTTTTGGTGGCCAGAACAATTTTAGAGGTAGATAACCTTCCATAAGCGTTTGTTCCTTGAGTATCAGGTACTTTTCCGTTAGTTTGAGTGGTATTTCGAAAAAAGATAAAATACGCCAATCAAGACGCGGGTGGCGTGGACGCAGTTCATTCTCATACTTGCGCTTGTACTTTCAAGTAATTACATGACTTATCTATTTAGGACATTTATTTTAATAATTGACTACTAGATTTTATATTCAGAATTCAGAAGGTATTCATTCAATTGTAAATTTATAGTTTTGTATCACAATTTTAAAAAAAATTGTCATTTAAAACCAGACCAAACCTAGTTGTAGCACCTATCAACGACCCGTAAGTCGGTAATGACTACAACGTAGTGTTTAGTTTATCTATTATCATACCATATCACCAAAAGTATTATTATGGACCCGTTTAAACTCAAACTATAAATCTTTTAAATAATGTTTTTTTTTTATAAGTCGGTAATACATTTTATGTTAGTAATTACATATTGTATCACCGACTCATAGGAATCGTTTTTTTTATTTGTATAAGATACCTATATGTCAAAAGAAAATTAATCGATCTGTATACTTAGACAAGATTGGATTTATTTTGCCTTCGCCATCTTGCGGATTTTCTGTGGTACTAATTATTTCACTGGCAAGGAGACTCTTTGACAATAGACACTGGAAATCATCTAATATCCCTGATGTAAACAAAAACAAAACAATTCACGATTTTAAACGACTTTACCATAAACATACCAAAAAACATTGTAATTAAGGTAAGTACAAATATAATTATTATTTACAAACTAGTTATTTTGCCAAAAGCTGGACTTTATGTTTGTAACTTTCATTCTGCTGGTTAATGTATTCCTGGTACCCCGCTATACAGGCAAAGCCTAGTGCGGAGACCCCTGCTACATCCTGTAATTTGAATTTCTGGAAATAAAGATTATTAGTTATTTATCTTACTTTAATTATAAATAAAAATCATAAAGATGATCATGTACTGTCATTTGATTCAGATCCGTTATGATTAACATAGTCAAGCTTTTAAAAATCTCTTTTAATAGCCTTACACTGAGTATTACGTAGACACCCAATATCTCGAGTAAAAAATCCTACCGATAAACGGTCAAGCCACAAAATATAATTAATAGGCCATATTTCAGCCTCTAACGCTGAGAAAGTGCACGAAATAACCGTTAACAAGTCGGAAACAACGGACCGCTATTGGCGCGGGCCGAGATAAAAAGAAAACCATTATGGTAAACGACTGTAGTCGAGAACCCAGGCCGTCAACCGGCAATCAATTTATATGTATCTGTTTCTGTAGCGTTTGTGCTAGGGACGCTTGGTTTTAGGGTTCCATATAGGGACTTGCGGCCCGATTCGAAGAATGAAATACGATAACGATAACTTCTGGTTTAGATAAGTTCTCATTTAGGTATCGTTTGTATGTCGTATAATTGGCAGAAGCAGCTCGATTCGGGCAACCAATGTCACTTTGACGTTAGAAATATCGTAGATAGATCTTATTGGGATCACAGCGGAATGGAAATAAACGACCGGTTTGGCCTAGTGGGTAGTGACCCTGCCTACGAAGCTGATGGTCCCGGGTTCAAATCCTGGTAAGGGCATTTATTCGTGTGATGAGCATGGATGTTTGTTCCTGAGTCATGGGTGTTTTCTATGTATTTAAGTATTTATAAATATTTATATATTATATATATCGTTGTCTAAGTACCCTCAACACAAGCCTTATTGAGCTTACCGTGGGACTTACTCAATTTGTGTAATAATGTCGTATAATATTAAAAAAAAAAAAATATAAAAAAAAACGGCAATTTTGACATGTCGTCTGTTAAAGATCTTTCCAAGATCTTAAACGTGTCTTAATCATTATTCGAATCGGGCCGTTGAGGTCGGCTGTTTACTTGACGCCGCCATGACGATAAAATATCAGAGGCTCCTCGTATAGGTGCTAAACTAACGCAACAATTGTGGTCGTGGAGTCGTTGGCCGCTAGAGCAGAAAAGTTCTAAATCTGTAATGTTAGTGTAATCGGCTCCTAAAGTAAATGGAAAATCGTACCATGAACTGGTTTTGCTATATCCTATCGTGATAGTACTATTTGTAGATTTAATAATATTATCAAGAAAGAATTTGCGATTTTCAAAGCACGATGCCATTTATACTCCAGTGCTTTTTATCTTCGTGCTCACCTCTCTATCTGGATAACGCGGTGTCATAAGCTCGAACCAAAACTAAAGTAAGAAATTATGGTTTTATCAGACCCGGTCTACTTAGCACTAACTTTTGGTATGTCGTTGTGGGCATAGGTCCTTGTATCCCAAAAATGATGACATAAAATAGCGGACGCTTGCAAATGGTAAAATGTGTATTTCGCAAGACACGGAACTTTCGGTGTATAGGTACCTTCTCGCACTTGACCGGTTTTTATGGGTTAGTCTAGTTGCGCTTACGTCCATCAAATAAAATGCCATCATAAATAGTAGGCATGTCGTTACTTTTTTAATCGACTTAAAAATTATGGCGTCGTTAGACTTGGAAAAATAAAATTTACTTAATGATTTTTTTTACGCAATAGTGCCGGAACGCCCATTGGAAAGCAGTTTGCATTTAGAATGTTAGTGCGCGAGAATATGGAAAACAATCAAATTAATGTTCCTACGTTTTTTTATGGTAGTTATGCGTGACAAACGCAATAACAATAATCTATCAATACGCGATATGTTTACCTTTCCAAACTTTTTGTGTATTTATTTACTTGTATTTTTATTATATATATATTTTTTGTTGTATCAGAGGTACCATATACCTATATAATAACAGCAACAAAAAATACATTTTGGTCAAAAAACGTCTACACTACCGTCGTCATTTTCCGCTCCCCAAAGTTGTTTGAGCATTTCTTTTGCCTTTATTTCCATAGCCGCGAAAAGAAAAGATGTTTTGATTTCAAAGGAGAACTTCTAAGACTCGCGCATTATCCGGATTTCCTGCGACTTGTAAATTGCACTTTATTTTTCATTCCCGAGTGCCGGAGACTCCATTTGCAAAAGTAGGTGCAGACGGCGTTTAGGGTTGCCGTGAAATCGTCAACTTACGTAATCATGAAATTGAGCAATGCCACCGGAGAGAATTTAAGCGGTTTTAAATTATACGACTCGATATCAGCAAGTTTACGGTTCAATATTAACGACTTTCCTATTCAATATTTTTCCTGACAAGGTCTAATGACGCATGAATATACAGTTGAATGCCTACTATTAATTTTAGTCGCCAATATTAATAGTTTAGTTGACATACTAGAGATGTAACTCAAGACCGGTGGTACAGAGAAATGTCAACTCAATTGAATTACGAGTACCTAGAACAGGCTTAGCTGGAAAAGTAACTGCTAAAAGAGCAATAAAAATGACACTGCTTCTAAATAATTTTTGATGTATCTATATTAAGGAAAAATATATGCATTTTAATGGATTTTATACTCGATCCACAGTTATACATTATTTCACAGTAATAATAATAAATAATAATAATTCAGCCTATATACGTCCCACTGCTGGGCACAGGCTTCCTCTCATGTGCGAGAGGGCTCGGGCTATAGTCCCCACGCTAGCCCAATGCGGATTGGGGACTTTTATTTCACAGTAATTTTACTTAATTAAAAAACTCCACTTGTAAGGGATTAATTTATCTGTTATATTATTCATCATAAATAACCAGCGCTGAAAGAAAAACCTTATATTAACTTGGACTTTTAGTAGTTACTTGAAACTAGATCCGATTTTTGAAAATCTGCCAGATAGTGTTATCCCATACGGGCACAGAAAAGTTATTTCCGTAGTGGAAATACAAAATGCTGCGGTCTGCGGCGGCTAGCTCGGAATATAATACAACTCGATCTGAAAACAGAAGCTCCTTAATACCTTTGTCTTGTACCTACTCTTTATCTTTAGGAAGTCGCAGAAAGCCACAGCACTGTTGCTGTAACGAGAATAAGAACTTTATCCGAGGAAAATCAGGTCAATACAGAAGTGAAGCTAGTCTTTATGTTACAAAGCAATTGTAGCTATATGATTTTTAACATTATTTGCAACTATCAACTATACTTTATGCTCATTTTGTTGCATTATTTTATAAACTTATACTTACAGTAAGGTCCTACCTACATTCCATTTATTCCGTAACTTCACAGCGCTGCAAAATGTCCTTCACATTTGGTTAACTCATCTCAGTTTATCTACAAGGAACCTAAGTTTATACTTATAAATTCATTTTTAGATACATTAGGCCTAGCGTTAAGTAAGAAATCGACAGACAGAAGTAACAGGTCTTAAACCCCTTCGGCCGCGTACGCAACCAGAGCTTCGTAACCAGATGCGATCGAAAACTATTTCTGCTTTGTACGAAACCGGTTGCGATCAAAAACTAATTCCGTCTTACTAGTTATCAGTTACGATCGAAAACTTTTCTTTGTTGTACGAAACCTTTCGACCGTTGATAAAGTCAGCTAAGATTATATTTATACACCTTGTTATACAGTATAAGTACTGTACACGTTATATCATCAGTCAAAAATCAGAACACAAAAATGTACCAGTTGATAATATTCAAATACTTTGTTGGCAAATACAATGTAACATTGTTCCTTAAAAGACACTGGCTTAAGAGACATGGAGCACTGACATTCAGGATAAGAAATTATCATGAGTATCATGACAAAATATTTGAAAAAGAAACCTATAGCTAGATGGCCCAGACATTGGTTTCGTATAAGAACGAGAAGTGTTCGATCGTAACTGGTTACGGGTAAGACGAAATTAGTTTTTGATCGCAACCGGTTTCGTACAAGGCAGAAATAGTTTTCGATCGCATCTGGTTACGAAGCTCTGGTTGCGTACGCGGCCGAAGGGTCTTAAACAGTGGATAGCATCACAAAAGTTGTAAAGTTACAGTTATACCATGAAATGGGTCATAACTTGACATTATTACACATTTGTACCTAATTCATCATAAAAAGGGTAACCTGACTTCAGCGATGATATCGCTGTCCACCATTCAAAAGCGTATGGCATAGGTATTTCCGCTATCGATATATCGTCACTATCATAAATTCACATTTTATCGTGCCATTTGATGCCAGACAAAGATTGACTAACGAACGTTTTTTAAAATATTCGTAAGTAATATATATCTGTACCGCAGACACGTCTGCCGGATTTGTTGAACAATAACAATAAATCGGCGCAAGAGACCCTCGCTGCGATTTAGGTTACGCGGACCGAGCAATTCTGGCCTTTGAAAAGTTTGTGAGTAATCAAATTGCGTTCGCTATCGTTGTAGTACGTTGCTGGGATTTGTTGGGGAATTTTATTGTAATGTTCCCGTCAAACGTTGTTTCAGATGCAATCAAGTCTTGAATGCAGAGTAAGGTTTTGTGAAAATATGGTTTATTAACAATTTTTGTTCTTTTTTCGTGCAAAATGCCGAAACTACCAAGTTAAACTTGTCCCACATGTCTTGTTTCGTGTCTCACGTGCGTCAAAATCCTTTTATGTAACCGCTGACGTGCTCATCTTCAGGTATATAGATTGTGTCATTCACGAAGATGCGTGCCTTGACTCGTATTATTATGTTATTAAAGGTTACATTTGCAAATCTGCGCGTCATCATGAATGACAGGAACTATATCCAGATTATCAGGAAAATTCTGAAGTCCTCAGTGATCTTTTAGACAAATGGTTATCACATTCAGTCACGAGTCATGTTTTATATGACACGCACTGTATTCACACAAAAGACGAAACTGCTCCTAAAAATGTACCTATCTTGCTTGGCCCATGTAGATTTCAATCAAACTTTCGTCGAACTTTTGCATACGCTCTGTTACATACAGACTGTGACCATAACTCTCCTTTTTTAATTCAACAAGCCATTACAATCAGCCTCTTCCGCAATCGTAAAACTAAAGTAGTGGGTTTAATTTGTGAACCAATAGACAGTCGCATTCGCAATTACAGCTGTCCGGGCGAATTGTGTTCGACAATAAAAGCGATACTTTTATTGTGGCTGTAAATTCTGGCGCTGTTGGCCGCTGCGTCGATGCTGCGTGGTCGCTGCGTCCACTTCTTTTAAAAGGGGTTTATCTTTAATTCGAAAGTGTTTTTTCGTATGGAGCTATTTCTACAAGTTCTTATGTACTGTATATTGCTTCAATTGCTGAAAAACATACCTAAAGGCACACACGAACTGATCTTAATTGGCAATTTTGGCTTTCCACCCTAGCTTTGCTCGCTGGCGTCAAATTTTAGTATAAATGGAATGTCACAAAGCTAGTTTTAGGTCCTTTTTTTAGGTCCTTTTTTACTTGTTGTTGGATTGTTGTTGGTTATATTGCTGACAACATCAGCCTTTTGATTGACCTCACGTGGAGAAGAGTGGACAGATTTTAAATTATTTACTATTGGGGGCCACGGCTTTCTACAAATAGCAAGTATATTTGTCCTAAATATTCATATTTTTCTTTAAATTTTTGACCTAACTTTTCAACTAATTGCTTAATTTTATGTCGATTTATTATACGACATGTACTTCTCTGGATTTTTTTAGTATAAATGAATTTTCGTTAATACTTTGATATCTCCTGAGCCTCCTGACTTGTAAAATTCAGGAATAATTTTGTATTAAGTTGACACGCTACGCTTTATCTATTACTAAATCTAAAATCTAGAGCTTCGGTGTTTGTGACAATTTAATGCTCAATCATAGCAGTAATTACAATAAAGTTATCAACATGTTAAGACAGCAAGAATGTTTGCAGTTATTATACACAATTTACACATTTGGTCCATATAGCGACGTTCAAATCGGACTGATAGAATATAATTAAATAAAGAAACAATATGGCAAAAACAGGAATTAACTTCCTGCAAATTTATCCCGGAAAGAATCCCACTGTTACTTGGATCGTTTCAAATTGAAATTAATTGAATAAAACATTAAAATTCTTACCTTCTTGATATTTACTTTCGTACCCTACCTTCTATATATATATATTATCGCAATATCCTTTTACCCATTTTTGGTTCCTGGGGAATAACAAACTCTGGTCTGAATGACAATCAATTTACAATAAACGCTTTGTGCGGTAATCTCTGATTGAATTTATCGTCAAATAAATGATAACCATAATTTCGATATCCGGCACTTAAGGGGTTTAATTTATTTTGAATAGCTGTAGGTAATTATGCCCGATTTTGATGATGATAAAAACGCAATTAATAACAACGGATATGATTTCCTTAAATGTTTTATTTCAACGTTCAAAGAATGTTTTACAAACATTTATGCTTACTCTAACATCAGTTCAAATATTAATGCTATTTATTTACAGAGACTTAATTGCGATAAAGTAATGTGGTTAGCCACTCCGGGCGGGGCTGGTGCGGCTTGTACTCCGGCGGGCTCATCGCCAGCGGCGACGCCGCATCCGCCAGCGCCCCTGAAGACATCTCAGTCACAGCCACACTAGGTTTACCTTTCAAAATTGACCTCAACTCCTCATTGTCAACCGCTCTATTCCTCTGCAGGTTCTCTCTAGTCTCTTTCATTCTCGATAACTGTTCACGCAATGTCCGATATTCCTCTAGAAACTTTTCAAGTTGTGAAGCACGGAAATCGAAGTCCTCCATCGGCTGATCCATGCGCGTATAGTCGCGGAGGCCGGAAAGATCGAGGAGGGGGGTGGCGGACGGCACGGTGGGCTGCTCCCGGGCTGGAGACGAGGGTAAGCTCGGATTACGTCGCAACCGATTACCGCCCGATGATAAGTCGAGAAAGCTATTAGAGCGTCGACCAACGTTCCTCGGCTGATTCTTATCGTAGATCCGGTCAAAAAAGGTTCCAGAATCGCCGCCAGAACTGTTTCTTCTACTATTTAAAAGGGGGCTTCGGCTCTCGCCGTCTTTTCTCCTGGGGATCGTATAGAAATAGTACGGGTCGTGTTTCATTTCGCTTCGGAGGTATGAGGAGGTGCCGAGAGCACTCATCTCGATGAGATCTGGGTAGTTTTTTTCGCTGTCGCTGCCGGAGAGGTCGTTGTCGAGACGCTCGTGGCGCAGACGCGGACGCGCGCGCGGGTTATTGTTGAAGCGGTTGGCCGACGAGTGCTCGGCGTGCGCACTCAACACACCCGTTGATGTTGAGCTCGCGACAGACTCGGGGGTTTCGTCGGAACTGCAAAAAAAAAATATTGAAATAATTTTAAAGTTTACCTCACGTATTAAAAAAATACGATATACAAATTACTTTGTAGAGAAGTAAAAGAATTACTTTGTAGAGACACTCTACAAAGAATGCGTTGATTTTCTTGTCACACACATTGCACGAGTTTCGAAAAGTCGATTAGGTGTCGTCTTCATACATACATTTCACAAAACGATTAAAATCCATTATTCTAAACGTGGTAGTAATCTCAATTCAAGACCTGGAGGGCGATTTTTGAATTTTGTCACTCAAAAATTTGTTGAAAATGGCGAAATATGCTATTTTTAAAATACGAGCGAAAGAAATTTAGAATCCAGTGGTATTCACCACTCATTTTCAATTCTATTAGTTGAATTTAAATGCCTAGTAGTGGGGATAGAATTAAAGGGAGACACGAAATCGAGCGCAAGAAATTGAAAAATCGGCCGCTTGATAGTGTTTAATTTTAATTTTCCGTTCCTTCTTTCTCTAACTTTGTGTGATATTAATTTTTCTAAAACAGTAGCTAGGTTTCTGACCAAGATTTAATATATTTATGTAGGTAGTTCCGTTGTGGCTATTTCTAGGAAGGTTCAGAAAGTGCATTAAGATGCATAATTCTACATAGCTAAAACTCCGTGCAAGTTGCAATGAATTATTTACCGTTTGCTGTAATCCTTCAAGCGGGGTATATGCAAATCTCGTTCAAGTATTCCATTTCTGCTGACCGAGTTATCAAACTCAGGTCTCCGCCAACCTGCGTCAAAGGACAGCGCCATGGGGTCTCGTTCATCGCGCACCTCCTCACGTAAGTAACCTGCGCAATCGTCCTCCGGGTCGTGCGAGGGGACGTTCCTGTAGTCCCCCCTCTTCCGACCGCTGTCCACCGGCAACACCCGTGGCACCTCAACCACACCCTTATTATTAGCCTCTATCTTCTCATAATTGTCATCGCGGCGATTAGTGGTCACTATCTGTTCGTTCCACCTATCTAATTGTCTTTTTTTGCGAGTTTCATATGCGCACAGTCCAACTAAACATGAACTTAACACTATCACCGCGGACACCGCCATACCGGCCATGAGAGCGCGACCGCCGAAGCCTTTGCCTTGTGGCTTCTTCTCCACGACCAGGCTCACAACCGCCTCTGCTTTTCCCGCTCGGTTTTCTGCATTGCAGGTATACGAGCCTGTATCTTGCATATCTGCTGCCTTAATAGTTAAATTACTCGTTTTTCCTTCACTACGTAATATAAAAGATCTACCGGAATTTACATTATTAGAACTAGAATTGGCAAGAAGGCGGCCCGCGCGCACCCACCGCACCCGCGGTGCGGGAACGCCGCTCACTCGACACACTAACGTCACTTCTTCCCCCTCGACACTTTTAAAACTATTAGACGCGGCACTGACTTCTGGAGGACAGGCGAACTCTTCCAAGTCTAGACGATCCCAAGACATGGACATGAGCCGCGGAGGCAGGGAACAATCGGGAACTACTGTTGCGGGGACATTTTTCTTAATCATCCAATCCCTCATTGGTCGCAAAGCACACGTACACTCCCATGGATTTCCAGCAAGCTCTAATCCCTTCAGCGACCGTAATGGTGCCAAAACTGCTACGTGGAGAACGTGCAGTTTATTCTTATCCAGTTCCAAGTATTCTAGTGAACCTTCCAACCCTGTAAACGCTCTCGGTTCTATCTCGGTTATTTTATTCTCACTAAGGCTGAGCCGTACTAAATGGGGCACTGTTATGAAAGCGTCATCTTTGACTTTGATAATTGAATTTTTGGTTAGCCTCAGCTCTCGGAGTTCGGAAATTGAGTCGAAGGCGTGTGATGGCACGGATTGTATATTGTTCTTTGATAAATCTAGTTCTACTAGGTTCACTAGAGCGCGGAAGGCGTGCTGTCGGATAAATTTGACGCTGCAAGATGACAGGTAAAGGCGTTGGAGATTGAGAAGGTTGGCGGAGGCGAAAGCATCGTTCTGAAGGGTGGTCAGTTTATTTTCAGAGAGGTCGAGGAGCTGCGTGGTGGGGTCGAGGCGCGGGGGAACGGCTGTCAGGCCGGCGCGGGCGCACAGCGCGGACTCCTTGCCACTGCGCCACTTACACTCGCAGTGGCGCGGGCACTCGGCCACGGCGGCCGCCGCCAGCGCCAGCATCAGCAGCACCCACATGCCACGCGCCTGCTCACCCCGCGCCCCTCTCTTCTTCTCCGCTAAACGTCATTCCCGGCTGGTTGGCGTTTCTGTGGGCAATAAAATTCAAAAATTTTATAAAATGTATTTTTGACCAAACGTTAACGTATACTAGTACCTACTGTACAGTCACGTCTAAAAATATTGATACGGACAAAGTGCCATAAATGTATGGGCAACAAGTTCCTGTATACATATTTTTGGCAATTTATCAGTACCGATATTTATAGACGTGACTAACACATATCGAGACTACACATAACTAAGTCAACACATATCGAGAGCGTAAAAGAAAAATAATGTCTTTACACGATCTAGGCTAGACATGGTCTAATTGATGTAGGATATACTATTTAGTCTATTTATTATGTTTATTACTGAATTTATTCAGCCCTTGTTATTGATTTTATTATTTGAATATATATTATATACCTAATAACTTAAGAACATATTATATGAAAAATTAATTCGGTTTAAAGAATTTTATTACTCATAAGAATTTTTTACAATTTACTTACATGAGAATTAGAAGTAAATAAGTTAACATTGTACGGGTGAGCGTATTGCGCATTTACATTCACGTATTTAACTATTGATACTTACTACCAGAAACTGTAATAATTAATCTAATCTGCAACTATAAACTGTCATAACAACTGTAATAATCTATCTTATGTTAATCAAAGCTGACTCACTATCAGTACCCCTAGTGTAACTTTGATCGACATCATAACGTGACGAACGCGTTTGCGTTAAGTCTTTTGAGGTTCCAAAACGTCCCGCTTGGCGCGCTCTTTCGAAATCCAATACAAAATGAGACTAAACGCAAACGCGTACGTCACGTTTGGATATCGAATTTATTTACACTAGGGGTACTGATCGTAATTTTCGTTCATTTTAATAATAATATTATAAATAAATGAGTATGAGTATAAGCTCCCGGTTTTCCCACAGCCTATCTGTTAAGTTCCGAGTACTTAGTGGGAATGGTATAAAGAATGATACTAAATACAAACACATTACAATCATTTATGATATACACGATACATCCTCTTATTCAAAATGCTATCAGTTAACTTAGTTTGTTGATAAGTGATATTCGTTTTTGTTAACCTCTCATTTGGAGGCACTTTTTTTCTTAAGAGTCACATGCACCCGCCGCTAAAAAGCGTTACCCATACAATTGGTAGAGGCTAGACTGCAAAGTCTAGAACACCGTAAAAAGGTAGCCTATTTATCGGTATTCTACAGGATACATTTCGGGGAGTGTGCGATGGGATTAAATAATCTAATGCCCCCCATCTCCGTTCTGCCACCGTGGGACTAGACGCGGACTTGCGTTTCACCCTTACGTCGTTACTCTGCCGCTGATTCGCACTAAACGCTACGCATCCAGCTTTATCATGCGAACAGCTAAGGAGTGGAATTCACTTCCTGCGAAGTTATTCCCAGTCCACTATAATTTAGATTTTTAAAATCGAGAGTGTATTCACATCATACATCTTTTAGGTAAGCATGTTCCATCCTAGACTGCATCGGCACTTTACCATCAGGTGAGAATGTGCTCAAATGCTTACCTTTTCCTAATAAACAAAAAAAAGGAAAAATCGAAGTTCGATTGCTCTAAATTCTTTGTTTTACAATTTCTAGCATCGAAAACTAGTACCAAACAAGATGTTATTTTTTTTTTAATTTTCATGTTAAATTTCATTTCAGGATGTCGTTTTAATTAAAATGAAAGTATAACTGCCATTGAATGGCGGCCGCGAGCTTCGTGTGACTCTTAATGGTTAGCAATTTAAACTATGTCAATTTAAATTATGTTAACCTACATTGAAACAGACAGTAATTAATCAAGTAAATTAATAGCTCAACACAAAAATTTAAACATAATTCTTTAGATTATAAAGAAAATTAATAATGATTAGGTTTCCTTACACGTCTGCAAACAGAATCGTGTTTCAATTGAAAAAAACCGAGCTGTCCGTGCAAAATAATTAAATACGCAACTCGTGTAATGAATCCATTTCGATTGTGCGGGAATTATTCATAAATCCATGCACGGCTTATGGACATTGCCTAACGATGCGTTCTCCAATACGGGACCCAATTAGTGAGCTAGCTTTAGGCCGCCTACTCACTCGCTTGTATTTGAGCAAAATGTGCTTTGGCTTCTCTCAGCCCAATTTTAACTTATAGATACGTCAAAAATTTCCTAAAGATACGATATGGATTGGACATGTCAGTGTGAAAAGAGAGGTTTTTATTTGAAGAAAGGTCACTTTTTACACTGGCATATCTAATCCATATCGTATCTTTAGCAAATGTTTGACGTATAGCGTTCGAATCGGGCCGTATTTTCCTTTTCTATGAATCTTTGAGCAAATAAGATTGAGCTTCGGTATTAGATTCGCATATTGGTGCGCCGTGCGTGTTAGTTGATTGCATTTCAGTGCCATATTACTTAGTTGATACTGTAACACCATAGTCCAAAATCTCTAAACTATATCCAAAACTAAATCGAATGTCTTTGCTTCGGTGTGAATTTTGCAATTCCAAGGCAAAATATGTTCATGAAAGGAAGAAAAAAAAATTAGACAACGCGAAAAACCGATTGGTATACTTCATTACGAGTTGAATTTCTAGACTATATAGTTGTAGTGCTGGAAATTTCAGCGTGCATTCTGCTGCATCCTAATCAAAGACCCACTGCAGTCTTCTATGAGTCCTCTTAATGGTATGAGATTGTAAAGAAAGTCAACATGTTTGATTCCCTACTTCACGCATTCTGTCAATTTAGTACTCAGTTTTGAGTACGTAAGCTGACTCACTATCTGATCGTAATTTTCGTTCATTTTAATTCAACACTGATTTGGAAGCGTTAATAAAGTAGGTTTTTCAATTCCCTATCGTGCGATGTTCCTAAAACGGGTTATTCGCGGATGGTCTAAAACGCAAAATGACTAGTGTAATATTTTGCCTATATGACTTTTAGTCTACATCGCGAACGGTCTAGAACGCAAAATGCCTACATCATTTCCGTCGTTTTATCTTTACGTTAGCGATGTCGACGGAGCCCCGCTGCCGCGCCTTCGGCCATTTCGTCGGTGCGAATAAAAAAATCGCTATGTGTTGTTTTATGATTTTTTGATTATTTCATATTTTAATTCCTTTTTTAATTCCCCGTCGACCCATTAAACACTTTTTTTGATATCTTTATTAGTTTAAAAAATAACTAATTCCGCTATGTGCTCGCAGAACAAAGTTAGGAAGAAAAAAGTAGCTATGTGGTATTTGGCACATAGCGAATTTAAATGCACTGTTTTTCGTCGAGGGTCATGGCAATATGTTGCACATGGCGAATTTTTGTGGAGTGAATTACCTACCGTAGTCCTCATTTTCCTCTCTGGATATTAAAGTTATTGAAAATATTTTGACACTATTTGTTGGATATAAACCACAGCACCGCCCCTACGTCAGAATTTTTGTGAATTTCTAATTATTATAAAATTGAGGAGTATTTAAAAAAATTAAATCTGTTTATTTATTTCTGTCTGTTTGTAAATATATAGGTACCCTATTTGTCACATTTAAAAAAAAATAGAAAAAAAGTCAAACTTAGGGGTATAGATATGGTTAATATATATCAAATTATTTAAACATATTTTACAAAATATCAATATCCAGAGAGGAACCGACCGTCCCCTTTTCTCTTAGGAATTTAAAGTTCCACCCCAAGTACCTCTTAGATACGTAAAATTAATAGATGTATAATTCCAACATCAACACCTAAAAATTCTAAATGTAGATTTGTGGACCCGTGGCTAGAACAAGTGCCTGTTGTCCCTAATCATTTGTAGATGAGACAGTATTTGGACATATGTTGAGAGAACCTTTTTGGGGTCAGTTACACGTAAATTATTTATTGAAAATTTAGAAGAAAAGAAAATGACTATTTTCAAACCGAGGAAAGATGAATGTGATCCATGCATAGGCTATAAGGAAGATAATGTACTCCAAGAAACCTACGATTTACACATTCTTCAACGGTTCTAGTAGTCACAATGGACATGCAGAGTGCCATTCCCTGCCCTAAGCTCTTGGTGTCTGAGCAACAAACTGAACGATGAACAGAAAATGGCAATACATAACTAACATGAATATATATGTATAGCATGAAAGACAAGGCGGTGTGTGTGCAACTTATTTTGTGGCTGAACAACATAACATGTTGTATAACATAACACGACTTCTTCTTCTTCCTCTATGTCCTCGCCTTGTCCCATTTCAGTTGGGGTCGGCTCTCCTAATCAATACCACCTGAATCTCCCCTCACATATTTTCTCCGGAATTGGTCTTAAATACTCGGAAAGTATGTACTCGTTTCTTAGTTTGTCGAGCAGAGTAACGCCTCCTGACCATCGCAGCATTTTTATTTCTGCTACGTGCAGTTGATCTTTCTGCTTCTTTTTAAGGGTCCAACATTCCGCACCAAATAGCAAGGCTGCTCTGACCGCAATCTTGTAGACTTTTCCCTTTACCTTTTTCTCTCCACTTTATCCATCCGGTACTGATGCGAGACGTCGGGTTCTATGGTTCCATTCGCTTGCCAGGATAGAACCGAGGTATTCAAAGGACGCAAACTTTGATAGAGGAGTGTCCTGCATATGTATGGTTGCGTTACTCGGAGACTTTGAAAAGTTACAGTGCCTGTACTCCGTCTTATTTCTGCTTATTTCCAGTCCAGCATTTTTCAGTTTCTCGCCACTGCTCTAGTGTTGACTCCAGTTCTTTCAGGTCTTTACTAACAAGTACTATATAGCATCCGCATACAGAATGTTCCATGGTGTTTTTTTTTTGGATATCAACAGTGAGGTAGTTCATAAATTAACACGACACTGCTTATAAAAAAGTTTACCTTATATCTGATGGTTTTTCTTCCTAGCAAAAGAAACAAAGTCTTGAGCATTGCTTCGTCTAATTTTTCGGCTTCTTCGAGTACCTATCAAAATTGAACAACTCATATTGGAGAAAGGCCACACTATGATGGAAGTTGACAGTATCCAATTTGAACCTAAAATTTATTAATTTAACATAATTCATACCTCCAATTTATGCACCAACTGACTAGGTACATAACCTGCATGGAGCACGCAAGGCCTACTCAATCTTATAATTATAAATTATTTAGATCCAATATTTTATTATTATTATGAAACTTTGCCAGATAGTTTCTTGAGTATTATGCCTGATAAAAACAAAATGCGACAAACCGCCACATTCAAGCTCTTACCACAACGAAGACATGAATAGAATGAAGCTAATGAACCAGTAGGTACCATATTATACTCGTCCAAAAATTGATCCAGCGAGATATTGTGGCTTACAATCATTAAAAACATATATAAGTACACAAAGATTACCATTACTTTTACGATAATCTTAATGTGTAAAAAATGTAAATCGATAATCTTAGTGTGATTTGTTCAATGATTTTGAATAAGAATACGGGATTTCTTAAAATAAATATAAATTATATATAGGTACCAAGTATCTGTATTTATTCCTCTAGTTTGAGTATATATCTTACATTTGTTCTGACAGTAATGATACTTTTACTGATTTAAGTAAATAAGGAAAACTTCACTTGTAATTAATAACTAAAATACTTTAAGATGATAAAAATCAAGCAACAAAACTTGTATTAACTCATTACAATATCCGCTATGTAACATCTCCTGTGCTACAGAACGTTGGCAATAAATCGCCATGTATCAATTTCGCACATGACTATTTTAAGTGAACCAAACTTAAATCGCTATGTAGCCAAATTCTGGTTTTTAATTCCTATAATAAATTTCTACGAAATAACTGTTTATTTTCTTCATGTTTACCATGTAAAAACTATAGATCGTTTATATAAAAAATAAAGGTGTAACAAATATGTTACGTACAGAGAAATAAACAGTTTTTTTCGTCTCCTGAAAAGTAGCTCAAAAACACATAGGTAGCGATTTTTTAATTCGCACCGACGCTTTGAAGATAACTAACAAACCTAACCTACCTAATGAAATAAAAAAGTGGTCATTTTACGTTTTAGACCGTTTGCGATGTAGACTAAAAGCGATATAGGCAAAATATTACACTAGTCATTTTTCGTTTGAGACCATCCGTGAATAACCGCCTAAAACAACTAGACCCGGACCTGGACCCGGGTATGTCCTTAAACTACGTCCACAAGAGAGGTATGGGCCTTGTGAATGTCATCTCGCTCTGTGTGGTAGGGCACAGCACAGCGGATGTCATTCCAGATCTAGAGCAGAGCCCAACTGGGGAAGTACCTCCACCTTACAGAAAATCGCAACCAAATAACACTAGACCCTACTCATAGTGTTGTGTTCCTGCCGGTGAGTAAGGTTGCCAGAGCTCAACGAGGGTGGGAGGGGGTTAGGGTCGGCAACGAGCATGTAACTCCTCTGGAGTTGCAGGCGTACATAGGCTACGGATACTGCTTACCATCAGGCAGGCCGTATGCTTGTTTGCCACCGACGTAGTATTAAAAAAAAAAACTAGAATGCTTTATTGCGATATTACTTGTATTGCCATTATATCTTCATAATATCCTCATATCTACATTTCATCATATTGCTTAATTAATTAATAAAACCCAATGTATTGCAGCATTATACCTGTATAGTTTTACTATCCTAATTCTAAAGCCAAATTGTATTAAAAATATTTTCTACCTGTGGAAACTTGTAAATTGGCTTACTGTTTTTATTTCGAAACCTAATTTGTTACTATAGCTGTAAGTTTTCCTAAGAAATAAAATAAAATAATAAATAAAATAATCATTATTCAAATTAATTGGCAGGGCTAAGATGGTCGGATCTTTATCATTTGTCACCATGCTTGTCACGTTCTAACAAGTATGTAAGCGCGAAAGTGACGGGCATAGTGACAAGTGATACAAATGGAACCATGATGCCACCGCTGGTCATAATAAGTTTATTATTACGACTGAGTTTATATAAGCACCCAAATCCAAATTATCAAAGTCCTTCAATTAAGTCCAACATGAATCGACTTTATTTATGCTCTCTGATTGAATTGTGGGTTCGTTTTGGCTTTATTTAACGTTCACAAATACGCTTTACAAAATGTTCCAATGGAGCGAATGTTGGAAAAATTAAATTGAAGCGTCAATGTAAAAATTGTACATCTGAAACATATCTACACATGATAATGCACGGGGAAAAATACCTTATTGTGTTCGCTGCAAGCGCTGAAATTGATTCTTATTTAAATGTCGTAAAAATATGTGTTAGGACCCATACAGCTATAACGTTTTTAGGGTTCCGTAAAAGGTGTGATTATCGTCAGATTTTAGCCTTCGCATTCTGGATATGTTCGTATCTGGATGGATTTTAGCCCCATTCATTAGTTGCTAGCTTTGAAATCTCACAAAATAAATGAAATTTCTAGTAAAAACGTCACTATACACTTTCTGATAAAAATATGCACACTCGAAAAAAACCAGCGACTCTACTTCCGCTAAAGCATACTAATTTACCACCATTTTGTACACAAAAGCACTCTGACTACCTTCATTTATAGGGTAAATTTCCCTTTGAATACATCCCGTGCTTAAATGTCCCAATTATTTACGACCACGCTTTCGCACTTCGACCTTTCAAGCCTCGAGGAAAATGTAAGCGCCTTTTTATTGTGCCTTTGGTGGAACGTTAAAATTAAATTGCACCTATGTGCAGAGTGGGTCCGGCCCCGGAAGCGCATTCCATTTATATATATATGAATTTGATTTTATACTGATTTCATCTCGCACTGTAGCAATATGGAATTATTTTGCTACAAATTATACTGAGCAAACTTTACTATGCGGCCAAGCCAAAAAAAAACACCCGCTGTTCCATAGAAAATATTGACATGTGATTCGCTGAAATTTACCCATAAATCAGCAGATTTTTTTGCGATTCCTGAGTTGGTCCATATTATTTGTTCAGTATGTCCTTCATATTTATACAATAATCCGTAAACGTGTCGTCTCCCTGATGCACAGGATATGGAACAGCACCAACAGCATCCTAAAAGCCATTGCCGAGAGATGGGACAATCCTATCTTATTTTTTTGGGTGAGAAAACACATGCTGTCGAGTTTTATCACCCGGAAAATATTGTTATAGGATTATTTATGTTTTATTAATTTAAATTTTAAATTTATTAATTTATTGATAGTCATCATTGTTTACTAACCATTTTTTAATACATGTGTAACTACTAACAAAAATATGGATTTGAAAAAGTCTGAAATAAAATAAATTCATTCATTCATTCATTTACCTCTCAAAAATGGCTAATACACATGGACTATAGAGGTACTCTTGTGCTATTTTAGTTATTTAAGTAGTAGCTTTAGTTTAATTTAATTTATTGTAGTATATTGTATGTAGCCTGTTGTATTGTAGTATACTGCCCGCGTAGCTAACGTGCCAATCGTTAACGCTCCGTAGCGTAACGTAGTCATCTCTCTCTATCACTTTTCCATATTAGTGCGACAGTTCTGTCACTGCGTTTCGTTCGCTACGGAGCGTTAACGATTGGTTTGTATAACACAATCACCTGCATAAGCGAGCGAGACACACTAAATGGAATATCAAATCATATCGATAATCATATATTTCTGAGGTTGGAATGCGCCACCCGGCCCTGGCGACGTCCAAGCCAGGACGGGAGTCAATTCGCATTTTAAGCGACTTTAAATAATAGGGTTAAAAACTGCCAATTTCTCACTCTAGAGAACATTTAGGCTCAGAAATAAAATGAGCCGCATGGAAACTGGAAGCGTTCCTTATTCAGATATTATTATATAAAATCACTAGCTGTGAAAGAGAGATAGAAAGACAGATAATGAAATTTCTGATTAAGTTTTTGCGGTCGGCCCTTTGATGGTTGAATCGTTTTGCGATACAATGTAAACAATTTCTCAATGCGACGCGGGTACTTATATTAAAAAACCGAGTTAGTTTATTGGAGTTTTTCACTTTTTCTAGAAATGCTTAACTATTCTTAGAAGTGTGTTGTTACCTATTACTTGTTATTTAGAAATGCTTCGTGTCTTATAATACCCATGGGACTCCCAGTTCAAAAACAAATATTTTTAACTGATAAGATACTGTTAATAATAATAGGCTGTACTAAATTAATAAAATTGTAGGACATTATTACACAAATTGATTAATTGCCACAGTAAGCTCAATAAGGCTTGTGTTGTAGGTACTTAGACACGATATACTTAATATATAAATATTTATAAATACTTAAATACATAGAAAGCACCCATGATTCTGAAGCAATATCCGTGCTCATCACATGAATAAATGCATGCCCTTACCAGTGGCTGTAGCACGGTCGCATTTTTATCACCCGTCACCATCACCGTCACGTTCTAACAAGTATGTAAGTGCGAAAGTGACAGGCATAGTGACAAGCGATAAAAATGCCACCATGCTGCCCCCGCAGGATTTGAACCAGGGACCATCGGCTTCATAGGCAAGGTCACTACCCAGGCCAGATAGGTCGTCGTATTATTTACGTTCTGCGTGCATATGCATAAGAAATTGTGACATAAAAATTTGTTAGAAATGTAACGACTCCAATTCATACATAAATTGCTTGTGATAAAGACATAAAGATAAAAGGGAATAATATAACCACCTGTTTACACCTGGATACGCGTAAATTTTGCTTGTCACCGGTACGTGTCACAGCGTGCACAAAGAAACAGAAGGCGAACTCTTTAATAGAGAATACGGACTAGTACTTATTCATATTCATATTCTTTATTTGTATTGAGCATACATTGTCATAGATGTGTTATTTACAATAAGTACTTATGTCAGAAATACATACAATTAGAATCATTGTAAACTTGAGAAAATAATAATAATAATAATAATTGAATTGACAATAAAATACACTAAGCCCCGTTCCAATACGTTAGGCTAAAATATATTCATTAATTAAGGAATACGAGCGAAAGTGATTGAATTAAAATTTAATGAACACAACGCCATATAATTATGGGATCGATATTCAGTCTCGATACTTTCATAGTAATGTGTGAAGTGAAAATTAATTTATTATGCTCAGTTAAATAATGTAGAGTTATTAGAGAAAAATGTCTTCTTACGGACAAAATAGGATTTTAAAAGATAATGTAGATTGAATATACTCGAAGCCGAGTGTTCCGAATTACAATGTACTATATGCCTAAATTAACATATTCACAGTAACTATACGTTACTGCCTGCAACATAAATATGCGACGCACGTAATTGTATAAATAGCATGTAAGCAATATTAGCCTATAAATAAGTTATGTTTAGTTTTACCCGCTCTTATTATATAGGGAGCGTGCATGAACTATAGGAGGCAGCACAGGAGCCGTCAGATTTTTGACGCGAGGCGTAAATGTGATGTTTTTTGTTCCGATATAGCCCACAAGATGGCAGAACCTACTATGCGCAAGAAAACACTTGACGTGTAAATGTGCCCGTTTATGGTTCCGATTCAGACCACAAGATGGCAGACCCTCCAACGCGCACGGTCCCTATACTTTTAAACCAAGAATACAACACATCTTTGGCAATGTATGAGTTTACTTAATCTCCTTTCGACCCTCCAATTATCAACTTATTCGAACAAATAGTAAGCCGACAGCAATTTGAAAGAAATGGTTCAAGCTTTTTTTTATAAATATTAATGTTAATAAATAAAACCAAGAGATTATTTATACTATAAAGCAGTTAGTAGCTAACATAAGTATTATCCCAATAAAAATGAACTACTTCGTTGGTTAACAATCAGGACGACTTCCCTTCCCTCTAACAAAAATACTTTTTCGCCGTAAACGATACATAAAAACTTTGAGATATAAACAACGCTATAGATGAGCTACGGCTTCGTTATACACTGTGGCTCCGTAGCGTGACTGGAACGCATATTCCGGACGTCATTTCGCTCGCATTCTTAACATATATCCTGAAACCTCCGCGTAATTTAGCTCCAACAAGCCACATCATTTCGGCTCTTCCTTTGACATATTTTCAGTCCACGGTAACTTCGCGTATTTTAAACTCAGTACTTTTGGAAAAGAGAAATTTTTAAATATAGTACGAGTACTTAAATAAATGTATGTTATTAAGAGCCGTAAATGACATACTTTACATACTTTGTCGTAATACCCAGATTAGTTGGCTACTTTAATGCATTTGGTTCTATTGTTTCTGTGTAAAGGTTGGATTTGATCCTCACAAAAAAAGGGTTCGATTAAGTTACCTACATGAAATTGTCACCCAGCTAATTTTCAACTTCTTCTCTATTAAGTACTTAATCGTCACCTAAAAGTGTCACTTGTGTACAGGGCTCGGAACCGGTATTAAAAAAAAACCCGAAACAGCCCAATATTATGAATTATTTTAAGCTCTTCACAACTATGTATTATTGGATGGTCCCATAAAAATGAAATAATAAACCAAAGAACGAAAAATAACGTAATAATACCGGTATTTTTATATACTTAAAGAAAATACCGATATCCGACCTTTGCTTGCTTGTCGTTGTTGGGTAGCAGCGTCTATAACTGACTTCCAAGTGTAGGCTCATAGTTGAGTCCAGACGACGACGCAAATCGCACTAAATGGAGACATATCGTACAAGCATCTAACCAAGTCTAATCGAATATAATCAAGGAGCAAGACAGTAGTAGCGATTATACAACAGATCTACAATAATTTATCAAATGACTTAACTCAGCTTGCCCTTAAGCGTTTTACTAATAAACCATAATATGTATATCTATATTATAGATGGTTATTCAAAAAAAATTTTTATACAATTCCTGATTTTTTTGGTAATTAATTTAATTTGACGTAGACATTTATTTTAATATTTATTATTAATTTTATTGTTATCCTATAATTATTTAAATGAGCTTTGTAATTTAATGAATTTCGATTATTTTGATGCCATTGTAATGATTTTATGTATGTGTAGGTGTGATATGTTGTCAAGCCGCCATTCAAATATTGTAAATATTTTGATGTATAAGTAAACATTTAGCATGCCCATATTGTTCGCGAGATATGCTGAACGTATAAGAAATGTTACCATGTAATTTGGTGCCACATTTCACGCTAATAAATACATTTCTATTTCTAGAATGTAAAAAATCAAAAGCGCGACCACAATCGGAATGATGTCAAGTGTTATTTGAAATATATTTGGAATTCAGAATTGATATGTGATTCCGTAAACTAATCGCTTTATACCACCTACATGCACCCACCTGCACCGTATCTCTTAAATGCAGGTTTTCGTATTTATTCAGTGCGCTACCCTACGTTTTGTAACCTCAGAAGTGGTCACGTTTTTTTCATTTATAATCTTCATTTGTAGTCGGCCTCTTTCGAACTTATGAAATGTTCATATACAGTGTGCAAATCCAGTATAGGGGACAAATTAAACCACATATAAAAATTATCCCCATAATCATTAATTTTGAAGTTACATTACCAAATGATGACCCCTAATTAATTTTTGATAATTTACCGAGCAGTGCTGCAAACATTACGAAACATAACATGACGCGACATTGCGAGATACGAGCTTTTTATAGTCACAAGCGTTGGCAGTCACTTTAAAAAGCTCTTATCTCGTAACTTGTGTGTTTCTTTACATTACGGGCCCGAATTATTTTATACGGTTAAATTTTTAATTGTATTTCTAAGCAAATTTGATCTCATTATACTTCTTAGGTCGTATGCTAGCCACCGTTCAAATATTCGCCCGTATTGAATTTACACACTATATGTACCTACGTGATAGCTTCTCTTTTGCACACTTCAATTATCTTTAAGCGTAAGCGTCATTCATTCTAAATCGTGCCGAATGTGTAAATAAGATCGCCACAATCTTATTTACACATTTGGTACGATTTGAACTTTAAGATACTTCAAATATTTCCTAAAATACGATATGGATTGGTTAGTGACGTTTTTGTTTGAAGAAACGTCACTTTCTACACTGACATTAGATATGTCCAGGATATATATTTAGCAAATGTTTGACGTATCTTAAAATTCGGACCGGGCCGCTCACCACCATTACGACAAGTACGACCACTACGACGTCTCTAAAAAGTAAATGCCAGATAAGTGATAAATCAGGAGGTTCTAAATCTTGTCTCATTAAAAACCCTTAGGTCGCGTGGTCCGATCGACTAGTCCGATCAATCGGAATACGAAGTTTTTTTTTTCCTGTTGGCTCGATTGATCGGACTATAAAGACTTAGAAAATCCTGTCAGTCCTACTATCGGTGTAATGGGATTTTAAAAGTTCGTCTAGTTCGATCGATCGAACCACGAGACCTTGAAAAATCCTCTTAATCCGATCACACAATTTTTATTTTTCCTGTTTGTCCGACCGGTACTTTCATGGTTACTTTTGTAATCTACCAACATCTCAAAAGTGTTTTCTCACTTTAATTAGCCATACACGAACGGTTTTGCCCGTCGGATCGGGCACATCCGTGGCTATATCTCACCACACACCGACGGATTTACCTGCGGACGGGTGCCCGGCGGGCAGATCCGTATCTATATTTCTCGACACACACGCACGGATGTGCCCGCTGGCGGTACATCTGGCGGGCTGATCCGACGGGCAAAACCGTCCGTGTATGGCTAGCTTTTCGACGCGGAATTATCTACGGTTATTATTAGTCTACGGTTACGTCCGATCAGTCGATGCAACAGGAAAAAAAACGGCCTCGTGGTTCGATCGATCGAACTAGACGAACTTTTAAAATCCCATTACACCGATAGTAGGACTGACAGGATTTTCTAAGTCTTTATAGTCCGATCAATCGAGCCAACAGGAAAAAAAAAACTTCGTATTCCGATTGATCGGACTAGTCGATCGGACCACGCGACCTAAGGATTAAAAATGTTGAAACTAATTTCATAAACATTCAATTTCACCCTATTTTGGTATTCAACCACACACTTGTTTGTTGTATTGTTTTAACTGAAATAATAATCACTAATTAATGACCGTGTTTTAGCTAAATAATCTCACATTGATATTCCAATCCAACATCAGCCAAAACATTTTATAATTCAAATGTCATAATGTCGTATTTATTTTAACTCCGTTTACCACTCGCAAACATACGTTACGTAAACGTAACTGACATTTCAATCAAAAACCAGCGTGAAATAAACCAATAATAGTTTTCCTATATAAGCCTATGTATTATTCAATGTAAAAATCAGGCGAAGAGGAAATTACAGGGAGAAATAATCTACCTTCCACTTGTTCAAGGCTTCGGGCATCTGCCCCCCCTCACATTCATGCACACAAGCGTGCGATACCCATACACATGAACGCCCGACAGATTATATAAAAAATAGATATGCTACCATCATACATCATTAAAAAAACAACTCATCTACTCCACCCATCTTCCAAAACATCTTCACAGCTTAACATTCATTACCATCATCACCTTTCATAACAACACAACATGATTCCAGTGTCACATAATTCATTAGAGATATCAACATCCCACAGACCTTACGGATCCAGCCGCCCGTAAACCGTTATAATACATAAATTATACCTTCTATCCAAATCCAAGACAACAAATATAATTTACTAGCAGCAGTACACGTTATCGTGCCGTCCAAGTCACACATTTTAGAGATATAGTATTTAAAAAACAAGTTCGCGCTGTCCCTCTCACTCGCTACGCTGCGTTCCTGCTCCAACATCGCTAAAAACTATCATACACCAACCGAAATCCGCGACACATTTATTAATGTCTTACCTGCCCGCATAGCATACATGCCAATCGTTAATGCTCCGTAGCAAATAAAACGCAACTGTCATTGTCGCACTAATACGGAAGAGTGATAGAGAGATATGACTATGCTACGCTACGGAGTTTTAACGATATTGGCGTGTAAGCTACGCTATAATAACTACGCTAAAAATTATAGCTATAAGCAATTTTAAGCTGTAGGTAGATATTATACCTTATTATTCAACGAGATTCCGCTAAAGAACATGTTTTTGTTTTAGTTAAATGATTTAAGTTTCAATTTTCAATGTAATATTGTAAAAGACGTGTAATTAAGTTAAATATTCCTAAAAATTCTTTCTAAACGTATTTTCGGGCCAACCTGTATACCTACAGCATCGTATCTACATTTTGTTATCTAATCTGTGACCTCACGTTACCTTTATGACATGTATCCTCAGCGGAAATGTGGTGACGAAAGCGACGTTTCATTACACTAAGTCACGCTTTTTTGCCTCGCTGAGATGTACTCCCGATATTTTGTTGATTTTAGTGACGTATTTTTTTATATAGAATTGTGGTTTCTTTTTTTATTGCAGAAGATATGGAAATGGCAAGCTGATTGCCAAAATGGTATTTTCTGCCAGTCGATCACAAGGCTAAACACGAGGTAAGTATAAGTATAGCCTGACCAGGAATATATGATCACGCGCCTATTGCGGAATTTCATTGAAACTAAATTTTTCATACTAAACTGAACTGTCACCCTATACATGAAAATAACAGCGCCCTCTTGATAATGATCACATATTTCTGGTCGAGCTTTATAAACCTATAATGTAGAAATGAGGACACAGTAAGGATTTCGATAAGATAAACAAATGATTAGTTGTTGTTTGCCGAACATCATGAAATAAAGCTAATATTTAAGAGAGATGAGTAAATAGTTTATTTAAGGGTCAATATGCTTAACTCGTTCCCACCTTTCCTGTAGACATCGCAAAATTAACGGAATCTAAAGCTAATTTTTATTTACAAGATTTTATTTTTATTATTTATTTAACTTGCCCTGTTAGTATGTATGGGACAAATCTTGCAAGTCAAATTTGACCCACTTCCCGGTTTCCGATCGAGCTGAAAATTGAAAATTGAATTGAATTGAATTGCTGAGGATTGAATTTTTGAAATTTGATTTGCAGTTGATTGTTTGCATTTGTAAGTCGGGTGACAATACAATATTATGGCACCATCAAACTGATCTGATGATGGCGACAGGAGGTACCCCATAGGAACTCTGTGATAAAACAACGCAACCTAATTGTGTTTGGGGTTTTTAGAATTGTCTCGATGAGTATTAGTTGCCTGTGGAAAAAAGTACAGTCAGCGATAAAAGCTTGTACCAAAAATGAAATGTTTTCCAAAAACTTATTACGCTTCATCCTCACAGGTGGGATATATTTTTATCAGTTTCACTCTACGGGATTTAAATTAGAAAAACGGGATATGTATGTAGAACCAAACGGAGATAAGTTGGCAGCGATTTTAATAGCCCAGACGATGCACGCGTTATTTTAAACGTTAAACTTCCATGAAATTATAGAATAGAATAATTTTTATTCGTAAACACAAACAAGACACATTAAATCACATGATATAACAAAAACAAAGAAAGTATAAAGTGCCACGAAATGGCCTCATCTCAGCATGTTGCTGGTGGCTTCCAGCGCTGATCTTCCAATGAGACCATCAAGTGAGAAAAATCACGAAGGGTAACAGACAAGAAAGAAAAAGACAAAATAATATAGCGTGAACAAATTGAAAAATAGATAAAAGATAACGACTAAATTAAGTAAAGATTATTTATATATCAAGCATCGTAAACATAACACTGTATCGGTCCGGTCCAACCATAACTTAGCTGAACATTACAGCTGCATACGCAACAAGCGCCAACGGTAGCCAAACGAACTAAAAGGCAATGACAGACCAGACCAATATCGTTATGACGTTTACTTGACACTTGCACCGTCTGGGCTATCCAAATCGCTGCCAACTTATCATATACTTAAATGTTTTTGACACTTAACCCTAGATACCTATTAGACTAGAGCTATTTTTTACTTCTAAGCAAGTGTGTAAACGTCGTCACAGTGACGTGACAATATAAGGATTTCGGACTTGAAAGGTTCACATTTTACCAAGGCATCAATCATAAGACTAAGGGCTTATATAGACACAGCGAGAACTTGCATGCGATTTCCATTATATCAATTACTTTGCTTTTATCAGTTGGCTAAATTGGATGTACCTTACCTCAATAGTCCGCGATGTAACTAAACTGGCATGCCGTATTTATACTCTAAATGAGCCTTAAACATAGAACAAATAAATAGTACAATTGAGTACAATATTAAGAACGTGTTGTTTTGTTGAGAAAAACATACGATTTGTTGTCACAGACCCAACATCCTCAAATAGTGCGGAGATTTGAGAGACAAGAAAATCTAGTTTATTTAGCCTTAGCAACCTTTCAGATTAATGTTGTTTTCTGTTACGGTGATGTGACGTGCGTGAAACATATTAGTGTTGTCATACGAGATTACTTGTTTTTCATCTACATTTAATCTTCGCCACTCTTCACGTACACGTGCTTTTTCTGATCACTTCGGATCGGATCGGATAATATGAAGATTTCGCCGTAAAATGTTCACATTTAGCCACGGCGTCGATTTTTTTTAACTATTAGTTACTTTAAGATTATGCGTGTGTCCTGTGGTCATCATTAAATAAACGAAATATAAACCTAATTTTCTGAATTTGGCATGATAAAACCTTCTTCTTCTTCAAAGTTGTATGATAAAATATAACATTTAAAACTTTCGCGTTTTGAACACATTTTAAAACATATTTGAAACCGGGTCTATTCCGAATTTATTTTAATATCTTTGTTTCCAACGTTTCGACGTATCCGCGACCAAGGCCAGTGAAACCTGCGTCGAAACGTCGGAAATAAAGGTAACAAAAAAATTCGTTCTAAACGTTTTAATTGTTTTAAAATTGTATGATAAAAGTTTTAGAAAAATGTGTATAATTCTTTAATTTTTGTAATATCCACAGAATAGACGTCGATTTTCCCAAACGTCTTGACCAATGACCATCCCACTTGGAGATCCGCTTTTTCCGGTAGCTTTGCTTGACAACTTTGCAAATTGCGCTGATACGAGCTTACAAAAATACTTAAACGCGCCTGTGCCGGCTGGCAGAATATTATCTGCGCGTGTCAATAATTCGACTTAAGTTGGCGCACGCTATGATCCAGTTAGGATTACTATATCACCACTCTATATATGTATACGAAAATATTATACGTAGGACATTATTTCACAAATTAACTAAGTCCCCGGGTAAGCTCAATAAGGCTTGTATTGTGGGTACTTAAGAGAACGAAATACATAATAACGAAGTAAATAAAAACATAGAAAACAACCATGACTCAGGAACAAATATCCAGGCTCATCACACGATTAAATGCCCTACCCAGGCTTTGAACCCGTGAACATCGGCTTCATAGGCAGGGTCACTAACCATTAGGCGAGAAAGGTCGTCTAATATGTATTGTATATATGTTGTTTCCAAACAAATTGTCCAAAGGATCATGCCGTATTTGGCCTACTATTCGATAAGCATGTCATATATACGATAAATTTAATCATATTCCTTACAACCTCATACATAATTATGTTAGATTCCAACGGAAACTACTTAGTACCAAAATTAAGTAAATGAGTGATTAAACTAAATCAACTCATCAAACCACGCCATTACATAGAATCAATGACATTTGTTATAAATGGATGTCAAAATATATTTCTAAGATGTTCTTGTTGATGCGGATAACGCTCACTTATAATGTACCTAATTCAAAGAAAAACATTCATACAACTAACAACGTAGTGTTTATTAAGCACTAAGAATCAAAATTGCAAGAAGAACTGCGATACAGTAAAAACTTTTTATTCCAATAACTTTAATTGCAATCTCGGAACATCATCCTTTGTCGCTTACCATAAGGACGCTTTGACAGGTTATGGGTACCTATAAAGCTCTTTTGGAAAGAGTTGATTCCTTTAAGTACTTGGGGCATATAGTTGCGGTCGATCTCAGAGACGATATGGACTTGGAGAGAGAGCGAAGGGCCCTGTCGGTCCGGGCGAATATGATCGCTCGAAGGTTTGCAGGATGCTCTATAGAGGTGAAAGCAACATTATTCAGAGCTTTCTGCACTTCCCTCTATACCTGCTGCCTGTGGGCGCAGTATACGCAACGGGCTTATGGGGCCCTCCGTGTACAATACAATAACGCATTCAGGGTGTTGATGGGACTGCCCCGTTTCTGTAGCGCGTCAGGTATGTTCGCTGCGGCGCGCGTAAATTGCTTTCACACGGTAATGCGCGGGCGCACCGCATCCCTGATGCGTCGGGTGCGGAGCAGTCCCAACATCATTCTGAAGATGATAGCCGAGAGGGTGGATTGTGTATATTTATCACACTGTGGAAGATTACACTCTCCCACTAGTACTGTCAAATGGTGAAGCCCGTTTAATAAATTAAGATTTTTAAAATTTAGATTTTTAGTTAGTTTTAGTTAGTTTAAGAAGATATGTGTCTCTTGTTACACGAAATAAAAGATTTTTATTTTTATTTTTATTTATAAAGGATAAAGATGAAGCATATCTTGTCCTCATGGTAAGCAAAAAAGTGGGACCGTTGACTAGACTTCGACACATAAGCTCTAGTTAATATGTAATAAATGAGTCCCAGTTTACCTTGCAAAGATACTTTCTACTCATCTGCCGCTGCCGCCTAAAGCGCCTCTAAAACCCTGGTCCCAATGCGCCTAACAGTCTAACTTTACGTAGTAACTACTGCTGCCGCAACGCAATTCAACGGCCACACGTGTTCAAGCAAAGGCACATAAAAGAAAAAATGCTACATTAAATGTCCATTAAGGGTTCTTTATACCCCAACGTGGGCACAGTGATGGATGATAGACGTCTTAATTTACCAACTCACCTCAAATTCTCATTATTCGCGGCCTCAGAGCGTTCCTCAGAATCTGTAACGGTAAAAAACATAAGCTTATAATTTCGTCGTAACAAAGGAATAAGGAATAAAGCATACTTTCATTGTTCAGAACAGAGATTGGGTTTGGGAAATTTCATTACTCGAATTTAAACGCTCACATACTTTGTGACTTCATGTTCACGCAGCAGTATTATAAAAATCCATTTCGGGTAAAAGAAATAAAATACAAGAGAAGCGATATAATGATGGAGTTTTCTTTATAGTGGATTGTGGGGATTTGGGCGCTCGGGTCCGTTCTTAAGTTGCCTTGTCACAAGCAATAGTGCTGACTTACAAAACTGAACGAAGGGTACATTTGTACGTGTGCCACGCGACTAGAGTGACCATGACCCGTCGCTGCTTTTACTGTTATACCAGGCATTTTTAGTCGGTTGTTGAGTGCGACCAAAAAATAGAGATGTCGGTAATTTTAATGGCAATGAAGAATTATTTTTATTGTGAATGTTTCAGGTTAAGCGCGTGTTATTTTAGAGTTTTTAGACAAAGCCGCACAATATACCGAAAGATCGTCCCTATGACAGTTAATTTTTGTAACAAACGTAAAATGTTTGTAGATATTGATTTAAAGTTGAACGTATAAATGTAACTTTTAAGTAATAAAAATAAGGTAGAAACATATTTCTTTATTAAGCCTAACCGAAAAAGACTTGAAGGAACTGTCATAGAGAAAATAATTTGATGCGAGTGGTATATGTGCGGCTATGTTTAACACATTCAGTGCCAATGACCCGATAGTCGGGTTCTCTGTTCGATTATAAGATTTCAAAATTACTTATTATAACGAATAACAAGAATTTATATATATATATAAACACTTATTTTCCATAAAATGTTCTTACTGAGCAATTTAAAAAAAATCCGTATCCCTTATGCTTAGAAATATTTGGTTATCCTACATGCCTCAGCCATTTTGTCGTAGAAAATATATATTATTATTACCTATGTTTACAAGGACGCTCGTTTGATACAAAGTTTTAATTAAACCTGTTTAATTGGAGTGGCGTTTGACGAGAATGACGTCACGTAATTATGTATTGCTATTTAGTTATGTACAAGTTCCACATAAAAGGGATTGTGATCAGGAACATTAATGACTGGAAACTCTGAACGTGGTGTTGTTAGATAAATATCAACTTTGTGATTTGTAAATTTAACATAATTTAATTTGATATGCTCCCTAGGTTGTATAAAACGTTTATTTATTGTGACTAGCTTTGTTGGTTAGGTAAAAAACTTAAGAATTACGTGTAAAGAAGAATCTGTACAAAACGCATGAGAGTTTTTTTATCTAGAGTGGATGCCCCGGTTCTGGCCACTTTAGCAGTCTTTTTGGCCACTTGAACTATTATATAAAAATATTTTTTTATATTTTGAACCGCCTTCAAAAAAATAAGGTTCTCAGTTTGACCCGTATGTTTGTACTTTTTAAAGCTTTAGAGGACAAGGAATTGAGTTTGCAATAGATTGGTAATGGTATACAATGAATACGTTTATTTCATATTTATTATTATATTAGTTAAGACAATAAGTGGCCAAAACCAGTCCAGTGGCCAAAACCGGGGCATCTGCCCTCAACTTGTATATGAGTAGGGTGACGCATTACAACGAATAAAATAAGAAGACTGACAATGTCTATACAATATAGCGTTCACATTGAATATAAGGGCGCCAGATTCATATTTTATATAGGGGACGGAAGTTGAGTTATTTTGACCAGAGGTCTCACTCAGCACCCTAAACATAATGGCTTGTCCAAAACATTGAGGTATTATGTAGTACTAGAGAAGACCACTAGAAGAAAATGCTTCCACACCTCAATGAAGTGCCGGCACTTCACTGCGTTTAGTACGTCTCCGACTACTGGCGAGATGCCACGCATGAGTCACAAATTAAAAAAAAATAAAAAAAAATAAAAATACCATTGTGCGTTATGAAAATGTATTCTAATAATATCAAGAAACATAATAAAAGCAATATATTAACAATCCACTGCGAAAAAACTCTTGTTTTAAGCTCATTTAGATTACTTTGAAACGTCACTTTAAACGCTCGCGGTAGTACGCCATTTTATTTGGCGCATAGATAAAATTTCGCAGATGTGACATGTAGGTACTAATGATTATCTACATTATTGTTTGCAGAATATATACATAATAAATACATTTTATCTAGATTCTTCACAGTGTGTATGTAGGCAGAAAATGAACAGTTGTCATAACAGTTTCGCCTCTGGCTAGCTACACAGCGATGCTTATTCTTTAGCTTAGTGACAGACGTCAAACGCCGAAAACGGCGGACACAATTTATTCTCGATAGCCTGTCTAGTATATTTATGTCAGTGGTCCAAAAATGTGATCAATGATCATATTTGGCTTACTTTTGACGCCTCCTCCCTCTTGATAATATTAACCATGTATTATTGAAACTAATATTTGACGTGGGGACGTAAGTATTAGACGTATTTGGGTAAATACGCCTAGAACGAATCATTTTCAAAACAGAAATTGTCGAGTGACTTCGTTGTTCTTGACTTTTCCGCTGTTTAAAAAAATGCCATATGATATTTTCTTGGACCATCGTATTCATTCATGACATTTTTCTGACACTCACTCCCCTCCATAAACGATCACATTAACAAAAACAAGCAAACATCTTGTTAAAATTTTAAGGTTTCATCACTTAGCCTAAACTGTCTAAACCCCTTTAAAATACGTAAATCTTTACTGAAAAAGGGTATTAACAAGCCGCCTATTATTGTGTAATTTTTATCAATTGAATTTTCGGCAGAGGGATCTCATTCAACGACTTGAATTTTCAAACCTTTATAAAAAAAAATATCAAAGAAACATAAGACAATAGGGTATAACGAGCTTAAAGACTTTTGTCTTAAAATGAAAATGTATTGTTGGGATAATTATGACTCTGAAGCATGACAGTTTTAATAGATGATGATTGAGGATTTCAATAAAATGTTTTACACTAAATTTTTCTAGAATTTTACAATGAAATTTATTATTTGCTGTTATGTCTAGTTTGATCTAATCGTCGATTTTGCGTTTAGATATGGTAAATATTTTAGAAAAAAATGTCAGATTAGATCAAATATCGTTTTAGATTTAATAACATTATTTTTAGGAACAATTACTAACAGAAGTTAAGCTGGGAAGTTATACAAAAAGATCTTCACACACTCTTGCCTTACTCTCTTAACAGAGTTAAACAATAACTATGCATACTACGTCGGTGGCAAACAAGCATGCGACCATCCTGATGGTAAGCAGTCTCCGTAGTCTATGGACGCCTGCTACTCCAAAGGTGCTACATGTGCGTTGGCGACCCTAACACTCCGCACCCTCATTGAGCCCTGGCAAACTTACTCACCGGCAGGAGCACAACACGATCAGTGGGATAACCATTCAGAACAGTGTACTCGGATCATTTTGAATACCTCGCTGGCTGTACAATCGGCTTCAGTCGTTATTGGGGTGAAAAATATCTAAAGCAAGAGTGAATATGCTACTACTGAATCGGTGAGCTCCATCTTAGGCCCTGTCTTCACTTTCCATCAGGTGTGACTAGAGCCAATCGCCGATCAGTTTTTAATAATAATAAAAAAAAAACATGCAAGTGCATGCAAGGTATAAGTATACCTAATCATAAATAAAAAAACTGCCAGCTACCCTGGTTCATGTTTCACATGTATGCTACTTTGTAGTTAGGTACTTATTACGTCGTACATGAATACATTCAGTGCCGTTACCTGATACGGCCCGATTCGAAGAATGAGACACGATAACGATAAGTTCTGGTTTAGATAAGTTCTCATAAAAAAAAAAGAAAAAAAAAGCATTTATTTCGGACAAGATCCATATACAAAAACACAAAACTATCAACAATTAAAATATTTTCGTTTAAATTACATAAAATAAAATTAAACTAAAAATACGAATTAACTTAAATTAAAATTATTCATGAAATTAAATCAAAATTTAGATATCGTTTATATTATGTCGTATAATTGACAGAAGCAGCTCGATTCGGGCAACCAATATCACTTTGACGTTAGAAATATCGTAGATAGATCTTATTGGGATCACAGCGGAATCGAAATAACCGTCAATTTTGACATGTCATTTAGTTATCGATCTTTTAAAGATCTTTCCAAGATCTTAAACGCGTCTTAATCATGTTTCGAATCGGGCCGAGTGTCGGGTTCTCTGTTCGTACTTGCTGTTTTTTATATACGGGATTTTGCATGTTATCGGCTATGCTCGGAGCGCGTGGCACGCGCTAGCACTGAATGGGTGCATACAATAAATAAATGATTATGATTATCAACAGAGGTGTCTCAACAACCTCAGCCTCCCCGACATACTTATATCTAATATCAACAGTAGACTATTTACGTACGCGTTCGACATCACATGTTAACACTATCAAATCTCTCTTGGCACAATGGCCAAGTCTCAGCAGCACGGCATAGGCCTAGTGAACAATGGCTGGGTTGGGATAACGGCGTGTATCGCCATAGGTACTAGATAGGCTTAGGGCAATCGCACACGTAACCACTGCACCGTCCCGGCTTATCGGCTTGTCTATAGGACATACCTACGTGTCTAAGAAAGGGTTTTTTTTTTATATCGAGCCAACTTTAACCTTTTAAGGGTTTGGTTGGAGTCTGCTCTTACAGATATAGTCATTGGGACTGATTTTTTTTACTGCGAGCGCTCGATTTCGTCACTAGTCTGTGGAAAACGGCGAAATGCTATTTTTGAAATACGATCGATAGAAATTGGGAATCTAGTGGTGTTGATCGCTCATTTTCAATTATATGGTAATTGAGATAGTATTACAGGGAGAACACGATATCAAGCGATAGAAATTAAAAAATAGACCCTTCGTTTCTGTGTCAAAATTTTCATGGAATTTGCCCTTGATTAAAACTTGTAAAAATTCAAATATGAATAAGGAAATCGTTAAGTCGTCTACAATATGGAATGCGCGATACAAAGGTAGATAATACAAACTTAAATATTTTATGAGTATGCGGGTCTCGACCTGTACATTGTAGTAATATGTATGGCCTATTTCCAAGGAAATATTACACTGATCATTATAATATTATGCGATGAAGCTTTAACATATTATAACGGCGTAGCCTAATCGAAAGTTACCTTGCCTTGGAAACAGGAGGTCCTGGGTTCAAGTCCCCAAGGGCGATTCAAACTTTATTAATCTTGTTATAAAGTGTCTTGTGTTGTCGTTCAAATCACCATCCCGGTAAGGACATTTATTTGGGTGTTCATCACGAATATTAAATTTGTTACCAAGTTTTGAATGTTTCCATCCATCCATCCTAATTATATATCATCGTCTAGTATAATATAATGTTTAATTTGCTTAATGTTTGTCTAAGATTGGATTAACTTTTTTTGTTGTTATTCTGTTCCGTTAGTCAGGCGAAAATAGTAACAGAATTGGACGAAATCTTTAACTACGATTTAGTAACATGCTAAGATGATCCATAACATTATGTAAAGGGCTTATAACTGCCATAAAAATGTATATTTTCTTCTTAATAACATAAAACCAGGGTTTCAAGAGTGACCCAGGCGACCGTAACCATGGCAGCGAGTAACCATAAAAAGTTGATTCACCCATAAATCACACAAAGATTGCGATGTGATGCGATCTAACATTGTTATGTGAACGGTGTCCTTTACGTGAATCTTAGTTCCGACTACATATGTACCTATACTATTGTGATACGCTCAACAACTGCACTGTTAAGCCGAATACTGCAGTACACGTGTTGGACGAATGTAATCCGGGGCACCTACAACAAACTCCTGGCCTAATACACAATGTATTTGTTTCATCCTGGAAGGAGATGATATTCCGCCAACAATCCTATTTCAATTATATATTAGGGAAATAATTGTTTATTAACCGACTTCAATTCCAAAAAGTAGGAGGTTCTATAGAGAACCTAAAAATAGCCACAATCGAATAGTCGATTGTGGCTATTTTCATGTAAGTTTAAAAAAACTTTTACCTCCTAAAGTCCAGCCATATTACAATCCAAAATATGTCAGTGAAATTTGAATGTACAGAAAAAGAGTTGTTTTTTTGGTTTCAAAATTTAATGGAAAAAAACAAATGTAACTCTGTTCCTATTGAAAATGATTTTAATTCCATCTTACATAAAAAAGTGCATCATAATATAGTAGGTAATAGGTACATAATATTTTTTTTCGGAAGTATTGTAACTGAATTTGCATTGCTTTTTTCGAAAGAAACTTGAAAAAAAACGAGTCTTTTGGAAATTTTCCTGTATTTTTCCGGCTTTTTTCAACGCTATCAGGGCCGCAGAGAGAGGAACTGACGGACTATCCGCGCCGTGTCCAAGCTCACCGCCTTCTGCATCTGACTCATGATCCACCCAGCTGTTGATCGATACTATTCGCTATGAGACCGTTCACTGAAATGACTGCCGGGACAATGATCGTTGAATCAACATCCCACATGGCGGTTATCTCGTGAGCCAAGTCTAGGTACTTACTGGACTTGACATGTCTTCTCTTTTTTTTTGGGCCTTATTCCCATTATTTAGGGTCGGCTCTCTTCACCCTCATGCGCCAGGACCGTCTGTCCTGAGTTGTCTTTGGGGTATGTTGGGCTCGTTCCAAGTCGCGGGTCACTGTAGACCACCATGTGGCTTTAGGTCTTCCTTGTCTGCTCGGCAATGCCCAGGTTTGCCGAACTACGTGGTCTTCGGGGCGTCTCATCACGTGGCCATACCAGCGAAGCCTACTTTCCGTGACTTTTTCACGACATCGAGTCTTGTTACTGCTGCCGCCTTGACAGTGAGCCTCACTGGACTTGTTATCAAACAATGCTATTATATCTTGTGATTTGTTGTGCAATATTGATTGTGCCTAATTACAAAGACTCGAACTGATGTTTCTTATGTGAACTGTATCATTTACGATTTTACGTGAAGCTATGTTCCAACCAAACATAGCTTACGAGGTGACAACCAAAACTCACTTATTGCATAATAACAAGTTACTAGTACGGTTTACTATGGCTCTGAACGATACGCTACTGAGCTTACCATTAAGGTAGCAATTACTGAGATTTGGCCGTCGGCTAACGATATGTAGGTATACTATGGTGATACGCTTAAGGACTGGAATACTGCAGTACACGTGTTAGGGCGAATAGAATCCGGTACACCTACAACAAAACCCTGTTCTCGTACAGAATGTAATAGTGCAGGATATTTCCTTCAACCTGTAAGGAAATGATATTCTCCTATTGCAATTAGACCACGTCACAGACCTAACACAAATGTATCATATTCATTTATTTATTATTATGTATGTCGTCTTCTACCGCTAGTCAATGATATTATAAGTATATAACTATAGATAGATTATACTCATACATAAAGAGCACCAAAAACTTCCATATTTATGTGTATCTGTAATTTTTGATTAATTGTCGCATTCCATTCATCTTTGTCATACTCGTTGTTAAACAAGAGCTTGTCTCTTTCTCTTTTGATAAGCAGGCGCTCGTTAGCACGTGCTCATCTCTCGCTTACCCAGATGCGACTAAATGCAACTAATACAATTTGTCACAAAGTAAGTGCTTCAATTTAGGAACGCCTATAACCTATCTTGATTTAAAATAAACCAGTTTGTTTTTTCTTAGTTTCTGGCAATCACAAGAATATCACGTCGATAATGTGTCAAGTTATCGACGACAATCATTCGATAGTAACTACGACTATCTATGCCTATAATTTTTGAAAAAATCTATTCAATATCTGGCTTTATCCAATCGTCAGACGTGTGTCGGACAAAGTTTGATCATGAATTTGATTGTGTCATTACACTTCCAAATTTGATACCTCACTGAAAACCTCAGGATCCAAATGTTTTTAGACAATACTTTAAAACTACTTGATACCTATAATTATCGCGAAGCATATTCATATTTTTGGTTCTCCTCCTAATTTTAGTTGATTCCTAAATGTATGGGTTCGAATCCCGGTACAACAATAGCGGCCTGATTCGAACTCAAACATTTGCTGAAGATACGATATGGATTGGATATGTTAGTGTCTAGTGACGTTTCTTCAAACAAAAAGGTCACTTTTGACACTGACATATCCAATCCTTATCGTATTTTTAGCAAATTTTTGACGTATATCAAAGTTAAAATCGAGCCGTAGGTCTATTTGTGTAAGATTATCCCATAATATTTATTTATATGTAGTTATACAATCGGAACTACTTACAGTAATCGTTGATCCTTAAATAACTTGTTATCAATTAAACTTAGATGTGAATCATTGAATTTTTGACAGTCTTTCTGGTCTGACTCATTTTAGGATTCCAGTAGGAATATTTAATTTAATTACACATCAGTCTTTTATATACATACATATACTAATTATAGAGTCTGTTCAGAAAGATTAGAGTCGTGGAATGAATTGGGCCCCATACTTTCCACTACTCTTCTCTTTCTGCATAGACTCTAACTATGTTATGTCACATGGTAGAAAAATGATCTTCGCATTCATATATTATCCATAATCATTGTGCGTAGTATCTTCGAACACAAAAGTATAACCAACATCTAGAGTACCCTGTCTCCTTCATAAAAACCGTGAGTGACAAGGATATCCTATGTTAAGTGATGTTCCGTGCTTAGTCGCCCAGACTACTCAAGTACTCAAAGCTATACGGCACGCTTGGGTGCGCACACTTAGCGCACTGAAATCATAACCCCTTGGTGTTACATCTGTTATGTCTACTTACCTAAACATACTGCTCTTGGAATTTTTGCGTGAAATAATAATTTACGCACAAGCCCCCTTATTCATAAAACTTTACAGGCCTGATTTAGTTAAATTACGTTTTATCCCTTTCTTATAAATACATAAGTCAAAATTACAGATAAAGACAAACGATTCGTAGCTAATTCAGGCCAGTAACGCGTTTATGAATAACGCCAAAGTAATACAGCAAAATATGAAGGGCATGTTGTGAGTGAGAACATGAGATTATATTAAGTATTTAACCTTTTGAACGCGAAAAACACCTAAAGTCGTCGTTACTAGTCGTGCCCACAGCGCCAGAGACAACTATAGGTGTTATGGCGGACGGTGTCAAAGTAACCTTTACTCTTTCGAGTAAAATTTACATTAGCACCCTTGCGGCTTGTGCGTCCGGGATCTTGGCGTTTGGGTGATGTTAAGATATAAAGCGTTCAGATTTTCGAGTTTACGTACTTCATTCAAACAGTATATGATTAGTAATAGGTACTTACACTGTTAAAATCTTTCGGGTTCCTAGTAAGAACGTTGTACAGTAAATTGTATAAAAATATTTTCTATAATCAGTCAATATCCAGGGACTACGTTTGTAAGAAGCGGCCGTCCAGCGAACTTAAAGTTCGAAAATTCTGGGTAATTTTTTTTAACTTTAATATGAATAATGTAAGAGTATTTATTTGGCTCTCTTAACTATTTATTAGGTTAACAACATTAATAATAAGTAATTTTTCATCAAATAATTTTGGAGATAAAGAAACTTCATTAATAGAGTAGAATAATTACCTTTTCGGAAAAAAATTATAAGCATTTATTGTGTATCTAAAATCACCTATTCTAAAATACCTATCTACCAATATCACGATCGTTTTTCACTGAAATGCCATCTCCTAATAGCCTTTTCATTGTGGAAGAACTACAATTTTTACTGTAAGTACCAAGAACTCGGATCAAAGCGTATTTCCACTAGTTGCTCTATCAAACACTCGGTAAAAGTAATGGGAGTTTTTTTTAAGTAATTAAGTCAACAGGGTTAAAAGCGGACATCGGGTAAATGCGTTCTCTCTCTGTTTGGCATATTCCACATTTTGTCACCACGTTTTTCAAAATCTATGCAGAGTTAGATTAGACGGATTCTAGAGTGAGATATAAGTTAGATATAGTTATATTTATAGTTATAGTTATAGTTATATTTTTTTTTTAAATTAGACATAAGACATTAATATATGTATTGTTCTCTGAACTCCCCATCGGCACACAAACCTCCTCAAGGTTTTGCCTACGATGGGTCTTGTATTAAATTCTAGACTGTAAATTGTTTGTTTATTCAATAAATTAAAAAAAAATATATATACTCATTTTGTATTCGAAGGTATGACATAGCTGTGTTACCAGTGTCATTCTGAAGACAGCAGAATGTTTTCTCCGTGGACGCAATTATTTAGGTTACGCTTCACTTGAATTCTGTACCCCTAGTGTAAATTTGATTGACATCATAACGTGACGAACGCGTTTGCGTTAAGTCCCATTTTGTATAGGATTTTGAGTTTCCAAAACGTCCCGCTTAGCGCGCTCTTTCTAAATCCAATACAAAATGAGACTAAACGCAAACGCGTACGTCACGTTTCGAAATCGAATTTATTTACACTAGGGGTACTGAATTTTAAACTGTATTTTACCGGCACAGTAATACAAAAACTCATCAGTTTAATAATCATGATCACCATGAATTTTGACACATACTGTATTGTACGAGTAAGTAAAATATGAACGCGCATAGGGTGACCAAGGTTTATTTGTTGTTACATTTGTTGGTCTTTTGTTATGATTCCATTTCAGATTCGTGTAATTAATTGCTTGAAATGCTGAAGAATCTAACTGAATGAACTTAACAAACCCAAATTCCGGTTCTTATAAAAAGTATTAATTTTCGCCTCATTCAATTCAGACAATAGAATATTTAAATTGCAATCAATTATTTTACGAGACGTTTTACGTTCTGAATAAGGATTAATAATTGTTTAATAAAATGAGGTTAAACAAACAACTGACCATGACAATGAGACCCCGTTTTGCTTGTTTATTGAACAATCTTGTCGTAATTAATTTCTCGTGCTAGCTTTGTTATTATCATCGGACACAAGACTCATTTTAGGATTCCAGTAGGAATATTTAATTTAATTACACATCAGTCTTTTATATACATACATATACTAATTATAGAGTCTGTTCAGAAAGATTAGAGTCGTGGAATGAATTGGGCCCCATACTTTCCACTACTCTTCTCTTTCTGCATAGACTCTAACTATGTTATGTCACATGGTAGAAAAATGATCTTCGCATTCATATATTATCCATAATCATTGTGCGTAGTATCTTCGAACACAAAAGTATAACCAACATCTAGAGTACCCTGTCTCCTTCATAAAAACCGTGAGTGACAAGGATATCCTATGTTAAGTGATGTTCCGTGCTTAGTCGCCCAGACTACTCAAGTACTCAAAGCTGCTTGGGTGCGCACACTTAGCGCACTGAAATCATAACCCCTTGGTGTTACATCTGTTATGTCTACTTACCTAAACATACTGCTCTTGGAATTTTTGCGTGAAATAATAATTTACGCACAAGCCCCCTTATTCATAAAACTTTACAGGCCTGATTTAGTTAAATTACGTTTTATCCCTTTCTTATAAATACATAAGTCAAAATTACAGATAAAGACAAACGATTCGTAGCTAATTCAGGCCAGTAACGCGTTTATGAATAACGCCAAAGTAATACAGCAAAATATGAAGGGCATGTTGTGAGTGAGAACATGAGATTATATTAAGTATTTAACCTTTTGAACGCGAAAAACACCTAAAGTCGTCGTTACTAGTCGTGCCCACAGCGCCAGAGACAACTATAGGTGTTATGGCGGACGGTGTCAAAGTAACCTTTACTCTTTCGAGTAAAATTTACATTAGCACCCTTGCGGCTTGTGCGTCCGGGATCTTGGCGTTTGGGTGATGTTAAGATATAAAGCGTTCAGATTTTCGAGTTTACGTACTTCATTCAAACAGTATATGATTAGTAATAGGTACTTACACTGTTAAAATCTTTCGGGTTCCTAGTAAGAACGTTGTACAGTAAATTGTATAAAAATATTTTCTATAATCAGTCAATATCCAGGGACTACGTTTGTAAGAAGCGGCCGTCCAGCGAACTTAAAGTTCGAAAATTCTGGGTAATTTTTTTTAACTTTAATATGAATAATGTAAGAGTATTTATTTGGCTCTCTTAACTATTTATTAGGTTAACAACATTAATAATAAGTAATTTTTCATCAAATAATTTTGGAGATAAAGAAACTTCATTAATAGAGTAGAATAATTACCTTTTCGGAAAAAAATTATAAGCATTTATTGTGTATCTAAAATCACCTATTCTAAAATACCTATCTACCAATATCACGATCGTTTTTCACTGAAATGCCATCTCCTAATAGCCTTTTCATTGTGGAAGAACTACAATTTTTACTGTAAGTACCAAGAACTCGGATCAAAGCGTATTTCCACTAGTTGCTCTATCAAACACTCGGTAAAAGTAATGGGAGTTTTTTTTAAGTAATTAAGTCAACAGGGTTAAAAGCGGACATCGGGTAAATGCGTTCTCTCTCTGTTTGGCATATTCCACATTTTGTCACCACGTTTTTCAAAATCTATGCAGAGTTAGATTAGACGGATTCTAGAGTGAGATATAAGTTAGATATAGTTATATTTATAGTTATAGTTATAGTTATATTTTTTTTTTAAATTAGACATAAGACATTAATATATGTATTGTTCTCTGAACTCCCCATCGGCACACAAACCTCCTCAAGGTTTTGCCTACGATGGGTCTTGTATTAAATTCTAGACTGTAAATTGTTTGTTTATTCAATAAATTAAAAAAAAATATATATACTCATTTTGTATTCGAAGGTATGACATAGCTGTGTTACCAGTGTCATTCTGAAGACAGCAGAATGTTTTCTCCGTGGACGCAATTATTTAGGTTACGCTTCACTTGAATTCTGTACCCCTAGTGTAAATTTGATTGACATCATAACGTGACGAACGCGTTTGCGTTAAGTCCCATTTTGTATAGGATTTTGAGTTTCCAAAACGTCCCGCTTAGCGCGCTCTTTCTAAATCCAATACAAAATGAGACTAAACGCAAACGCGTACGTCACGTTTCGAAATCGAATTTATTTACACTAGGGGTACTGAATTTTAAACTGTATTTTACCGGCACAGTAATACAAAAACTCATCAGTTTAATAATCATGATCACCATGAATTTTGACACATACTGTATTGTACGAGTAAGTAAAATATGAACGCGCATAGGGTGACCAAGGTTTATTTGTTGTTACATTTGTTGGTCTTTTGTTATGATTCCATTTCAGATTCGTGTAATTAATTGCTTGAAATGCTGAAGAATCTAACTGAATGAACTTAACAAACCCAAATTCCGGTTCTTATAAAAAGTATTAATTTTCGCCTCATTCAATTCAGACAATAGAATATTTAAATTGCAATCAATTATTTTACGAGACGTTTTACGTTCTGAATAAGGATTAATAATTGTTTAATAAAATGAGGTTAAACAAACAACTGACCATGACAATGAGACCCCGTTTTGCTTGTTTATTGAACAATCTTGTCGTAATTAATTTCTCGTGCTAGCTTTGTTATTATCATCGGACACAAAACGCTAGGAAACGAAGTACTTAGAATTGCCGTAAAACATGTTCTTTATATTTTTAGATTTTTCTTTATTTTTAGTCGCGAGCTCTTTCGTTCCTCGTAACTTTGTTGTGTATTGCTTTAGGTTGTCACAAATAAACATATCGATTGATTTGTCACCGTTTTTCCTTTATATATACTTCTCAATGCTGGAAACTGCTTGTATTTTTTCTATGCTGGAAACGACCCGTTACCCTCGTAACGCCAACCATACAAAATATTTCTATTTTTAATTTAAAATACAAAATGAACATCTTAAAATCTACTTACGAAAATCTTAACCTCAATTAAAAACTATCAAACACAAAAACTATTCACAACATTCGCCCCGTTTCCCTCCAGATGCAAAAGATCCCAACACGCTCGCCGCGTTGCCAAGTTGAACCACGATACCGCGGTCAACCTTTGCATTGATTTGTGAAATGCATAAACTATTTATTTTTTATTTGAATCTTGTTGTTTAGTAAATTGGGATGAATTACCTTTTTTTGAGAAAGCAATGGAACAGAATAAAAATTTATTTGGGGTTCTGAAAGGTTCCAATACGATTGAAACGGAGTATAGGTACCAACTTCTGTAATACACAACGGGCCTAACGAGGTTAAAACAGGGTGTGTGTTACAGTCCCACGCCACGCTAGCCCCAAAGCGAATTGGGATTACTTTACACACACCTCTAAGAATAATTAAATTTCTTCCCAGGTGAATACAGCTTTCCTCATGATATATTTTTCTTTACCACAGAGCCGTTGTTCATACCGAGTGTTCGTTCAAAATTATATTTTCTCAACCATCAATAACAAATAAAATAATAATTCTATGAAACAATGTACATTAAACAATGGTTAATCTGAACGCTCGACTCGCTTGCTTTAATAAGCGATGGCAATATCAGCCCTGTTCTAATCATTTCTTGTTCCATCTCTTTCCATTCCCGCAGCTTGAGCGAGCGCGAGAGAGCTTTACAATTTGCTTGACAATTGTTTTAATCAAAATCTTGGCGTGTAAAATGATTTTCACTGGAGAGCTCGCTATTACATCTCTGATTCAAAGGTTTATGTTATTCATTTATTATTATGCAATTACAGATTGTGTTAAAATTTCCTAACGTATATACTTGTACTGTACTTTCGATTGATTAGGTACTTGTGCTATTGTTCTGTGTTTGAGCACTACATTCATTCAGCTCTGTCTTCGGCCTTCGCTTTTATGCAGTTGTGCTATTGTTCTGTATTTGATCCTGCTATCCCAGCTTCTTTGCATCAGTTTTGTACATTATTTTTTGCACACAATAGCCTTAAACAAGCGCAATCGTAAAATATCTCAATAAAATCGCAAATGTAATTTTTTTACAGCTTGTTACAATCCCCCGTAATCTATTGTTAATTAAGTAAGCTATCAAATGACACCACTTTTTTCTAAATACGTCCATGGACTGATATCAGCGCCATCTCTGTCAACGGTACATTTCATTTCAAGTAATAGCTTCTTTCCTAAACATCGATATAAAATCTAGACACTATAGCTGTTATAGTTGTAAAGATATAAGCCACCGCGCTATAACACTTTCTGTTCTATGATCCGACTCCGACACTTTCGGGTTTTCAAGATAAGACGTTTCATTTCCAAAAAAAGAAACATTAAAAATTGCGCGTTGTGCGGAACCCTCAGAACGTGAGTACGACTCGCACTTGTCAGGTTTTTTTTATATATGAACTATATTTAATTGTTACAACATGATAGTTGTGACTTGTGACAGTCAACTACATACATAACTAATAACTTTCCATAATATTTTTTTTTTTCGATTCTTGGAAGTTAGGTAGTAGTACCTATAATTATGGTAGTTGAAAAGTGGAGCTAAATAACAAATAGGAATAAATACAATATCAAAAGTACAGGGTGTCAATGCTGTGTGTTTAAAAGATACGTATAATTATGGCGTAAAGGCACAGTAAATGTCCCAAAAAATTTTTGTCAGCAAATGGCTTCAACGCATAAAAGGTAAGGAATCCCTGCTCTAGATGTTTTTATAACCGACAGTACCCTGTAAGCTGAATATGTAGGTTTATACTAAACTTTTGCTTACTTACAGAGCCTCATTGAAACCGCAAAGATTGTTGTTTCATAGAAAACGATGGGAACATTTATTTTCGTTTCCAAGATTTCAAAGTTTCCCATGTGTTCAATAATTAATAAAAGGAGAATTCCAGATGAGTGTCGGGTACGTAACGCTATTTTAAACACTTCTGATAACGATAAGCAGCATGATAATGTTTGATAATAGCTTTAAATTCAATGGTATATAATACAGGTTTCTACAGGTTATTCAGGTAGCTGCCATACGCGTCACATCCTCGACAAATTAGACCTTTTTGTGGAATGCTCCAAAAGTATTGTAAGTATTGCCTTAATATTTGGGTCGCGCAAGCAAAAGAGCACATCGTATTGAACTACCCTTTGCGTTTCAATGTTGCATGTAAATCAGCCAGATCAGAACAAAGGAACAGAGTGCCGATTTTACAGCAAGTTGTGGAATAATCAAATTTAAATTTTACATTGTACCGTATCGTTATTAAAGTTATCCAAGTTTACGATATTTTTACAACGTCCATCGCACGATCGGCTTTACGAGCAACGCCGTCGGATCGCCAGTAGCTTATTTCTAACAGGCCAGCACGTTATTTATTTTACATCGAGAAATTCCCCGGATTTGTCGCTTCTGTTTTAATTTATATTATTTTTAAGCGGTGCTCGCTGTTGTCACTATTTCATTCTACAGGATGTAATCTCGTACCTTCAGAATCGACCTCCAGAATACGGTCACTGTTATACATAAATAGTTGGAGCAAGTGGCAAGTATGACGGTGCACGGTGCTCTACTTAAGTTTATCGATAACTTCGACCTAGTATTTTGTGAGCAGGCATAACAAGCTCAAGCTCAAAACAGCTTCAGATAGTTATAATTATAAGAATTTTTACGTTAGGTGAATTATTAGGTCAAAGCTTGAGTCCTTTTAAACTTGTTACAGACTTGACAATTCTGCGTACGAGTTGTCATTAGAGAAAACCAATTTTTCACGATAATTATTTTCAAAATTGATACAATCTTTACATTGTATACATACAATTTATGGTTAAGCAGTTCGTAGTTAAGTAAAATTTAAGAGGCTCGGTCGAGAGTATTATTTTGTACCATTTGGCGTTGAAACTCTAGGTTTTTTGCAGCAATCGCCAAGCGTTTGGTTGTTGTAACTGGTGACCGAAGAGCTGGCGGCTTCCTCGCACAACATATCAGCATTGCGATACAACGAGGAAATGCTGCCAGCATCCTTGGTACAATGCCTCAAGGGCCTATTTTAGATTTAAGCTAGTTTTGAATTGTAATAACTCTGTATATATCATTTATGGTTTAGATTTGATCAAAAAGGCCGAAGCACATTCACATTATTCAAACGCGACGCGTGGCAAACCGACGCGACGCATGTCGAGTCGAATCAAATTGTATTATTTTCTATGACCAGAATCCCACTATGAACATCCGACGCGACGTTGCATAACACGCGTCGCGACGGGTTGCGTCGCGTCGCGTTATAATTATTTGTTTTGGCCTTGATAAATGTAAATAAATAAATAAATAAATAAATATTATAGGACATTATTACACAAATAAATATTATAGGAAGCTTTCAAAAGCGACAATTTTCTATACTTTTAATCTCTCTCTCTATTCTCGGGTATATTCAGACGGCGTCTGCAGCAGCATTACTGTTGCAGCGTTGACGTGGGTAACCATAAACTCAAGGGACGACGCTAAAGTCTCGTCAAAAAGCGTAACTTATGCGCTTACTGTGAAACACACACTGTGAGTTACAAATTGAGTAAACGTATGCTAGGTCTTTTTCAAACTTGAGGAGTAGGCTGACACGTGTCAAAAAGAAATTATAGGGTTGTGACAATGTAAATTAATAGAGACGATCTTTTACGATTCTTGATTAAATTTGCAAAAGCCATATAATCCATTCTTACTGGTGATGATTTATATTTTTAAGTAAACATACCTTCACAATTGGATGCGACTGAAACGATTTGATAGTAGCGGAATCGATTCGTTTATAAGCAGAGTAAAACTTTATTGCACTTAAGTTCCGTTTTACACCATAATAATGTATAAATTTTTGATGAGCAGTTACATCTGCGAGCGATACTCAAAATTTTATATTAAAGGAAAAAATTGATAAAGTTACGCTTCCGGCAGGACTTGCAACCTGCAACCTCCAAAAGATTTGCGAGGTTCTGGTGGGCTTCCGTAGCTCAATTGGTTAAGAGCAACGCACGAATTGCGGAGGTTGCAGGTTCAAGTCCTGCCGGAAGCGTAATTTTTCAATTTTTGCCTTTAATATAAAATTTGGGTAATGATATAATTATATTTTAATGATCTGTGTCTATTATAATCAGATATTGTAAGCTACGAAGATAGGTATTTTTGTCCTATTGGGATTCAAGTTATTTTTGTTAAAAAAGGATTGGTCTGAAACGACCATGGCATGGAATGAAAAAAAAACAAATGTACCCTTCCCGTTTGAAAAAAGCTATAAAATATGGGAAATTATATTTACTGTTCACGTTCTCGTGCAGGTGTGTAGTCAACACCAGAGTATTACTCTTTCACTTTTATCAAATATTCAGTAGCAGTCTAACAATACATACTGCATGGTACAGCGCCAGCAACACCCCTTTTCAACGAGATTATCGACAAAACTGAGCTTGTTAAATTGTAGGTCGCACACAAACTTTGCCGTAAGTTTTTGAACAAAATTAACGAATGAAAATGAAAATTTTAGCCAGAGTTTCGCTTTAGAAACTTGTCTACAGAAACACTTGAATGTTTAATCGATAGTTTTACGTGTCCAACTTTGATAAGTGCCTATCACTAGGTGCTTATATGCACGAAACCCAGCAGATTTGTTACCTAAAGTGTATCGCTCCCGAGCGAAAGTCAAGTCAGTTATCAATGAGCATGATTTTTACCTTAAGGTAATAAATAAATTGAATACAATAGGTACGAAAATGATATCAATGGCACAACTATTCATGCCCATAACACTATAGTGACTTGCCTCTGAATCTATTGATTGACTGACATTTTTTGTTTTAAGCCTACTTATTCTTAGAGTTATCTGAGGAGCTAGCCAAGATGACAATCGTTGACAGAAAACGCTAATCGAAATTATCGCTTTTTAGCGATAAGTCCGCCTGTTGTTACCTACTTACTTATGTCCTTTTTTTTTGTTTGTAACATGTATATTTCTTTGTAGTGCACAATAAAGTATTTTATTATTATTATTTGTATGTCTCTTACAAATTCTCGGGGCCATGGGGTCCCGGGCATTTTGAAGGCGTGCGTGGGGCCGAAGCCAACACGTAGAGGCCCCTTGTAGTAAGACAATTTACTCTAAAAGTAATGTGACACCAACCGACGATTATCCCTGTTCACACTATAGCAGTACACCCAAGGACAAGCCCCGGTTAGTGTAAGACTATTATAAGGAAAAGGTACAAAAAGAAACCGGGCTATTGGGTTGAGTTGCTAGTGGACTGGTAACAGAGAGTATGGAGGTGACTGTGGCACCTGCCCTGATCATATGTTATAAAAACACGAAAAAATGGACAGGTGGTGACTCGCCAACTCACAGTATGGGTCCCCGAAAACGGCCGCTCGCACAGAGCGACAAGGGGACAACATTGCGTGAGCGGCTCAGGGTGTTGAGAGGTGTGCGCCGCTTTCTACCCAGTGGCTGTCAGCAGCCACTGTGCCAACTCGCGTCTTATGCATATTTCACTTCCACCCTGCGAGCATATAGCTCTGACACCCCACTCTGGACGGCCGGTAAAGGCAAGCCAGAGGTGAGAGTCCTGCGGCCCCTGCTCAGTGTTCACTCCAGCCGGCCAATCAAGGCAAGCCGGAGAGAGGGGCCTGTCCGACTCTCGGGGGCATGGGACCCAAGGGACGTCACTTCCCATTCAGCTCGCCACAAGCTGCCCTGGGGGCTTATTATTATTATTATTATTATATAATATAAATAGTCACGTAACGTAACGTAACGACTTTTCGTAGCATGTTGTTTTCTTTGTTATTTTGGTGAGCAATAAAGAATGGGGTTCATTATAATAACCGGCAAGTGGTTAATTCTCAAAACTACACAAATAAACTCACAAAAATACGTGGCAAGGCCATAACCAAACTACAGCCTAACGGAATTAACAATTTAGAGATACTTATCTACAACGCGCTTGCGGAGCGGCGAAGTAATAAATAATAATTTGCTCCTTTAAAGTTCGTACGCCCAGTCAAGGCTGAGTCTCGATATTTTTAGTAATAACGCCCCTCATTACCCGATTTTTATGCCAGTTACAGTAAGTAAGTAAGTAGTTTTCTTTTTTGTAGGGACATTTGCGTGTGAAATGGCCGGGAGCGGCACGCGATCGCGTGTCGCAGCCTGACGGCTCGGCGAATTCACTTTCCTCAGCTTACACGAAATGTCCTGATTTTTGAAGTGCCAGTTATTTCTGTCTTGCTCTCTTGTAGTTATGTATAAGTATGTGTAAGTAGGACAAAAATATCTCACTTTATCGGTTTTCTAGTTAACCCCGAAGAAAGACACGGGTCTACCCGGATATAATAATCATGAATACCCTCTGCCCTCGACTTTTTATTGTGGCGATCGTGAAACACAGTCCCGTACAACCTTTTACGCCCTTGCCCCACTAAGGTAGAATTTTAGGAATAAAAAAGAAGATATTCTATGAATTCAGGTACTATCTTTCAGTACGTCAGATTCCAAATACACGTCTGTTTTAACCCATTCAGCGTTAAGCATGAATATAGTTGTGCCGTTCTTGAGAACGTTCTCAGTTTACTATGGGGGAAATTTCTCGCACGAGAACATTCCCCATACAAAACGGAGAATATTATCGAGAACGGCACAACTATAATCATGACACGTTGCCTCTACGAATCATTTTCGTTACATACCGGGGAAATTCATGTTATTGGCTACGACGTAGCGCTACGACCGTAGCTCAGCGTTGAATATAAATAATTATAAATATTTGGGGACACAGATCGACCTAGCCGCAAACTAAGCTAGTACTATGGGTACTAGGCGACGATTTACATAAGTATATGTATAAATAAATACATACTTATACACATAGAAAACACCCAAGACTCAGGAACAAATATCCATAATACAAATAAATGCCCTTACCGGGACTCGAACCCGGGATCATCGGCCTCACAGGCAGGGCCACCGCCCAATAGGCCAGATCGGTCGGAATGTTTTAATTGAACGACAAATCTAAATTCTTCGTATACAAAATAATCTCGGTTTTAAGCATACCAAATACAGCGTGTATTTTCGATACGACCGCATAACCAAAGGGTAGTTAGTTTAGACTTTAATGAATACACTTTCACAGGTTTTATAAAAACAGACGACTTTCATTTTTCCATATAAAATAATTCAGCAAGCAATGTATCACTACTTTGTTTTAACTCAAAACGTCGCGTTTAATGACGCGACGTCACAACTCTCACAAGTGCCTATGACGTACGAAATACATTGCTGCACGAAAAAAATTCAAAAATAATTATGCTCTGTTGAGACTAAATTAGAAAAATCTTTCAGCATTGTTTTATAGCACTAAAACCTACGTCTAGTTTACGTTTGCGTTTATATCAAAAATACACACTGTATAATACTCAAAGCTAAGATCGAAATGGCTGTACATCAACAAAATGCTACAACCGCGTTGGCATTTTCCCGGCACCCCAAATCAATCGAATCGCTAAGTTCCTCGTATCCCGAATCAATTCCCGGCTGATTGCTGCCGTAGGACTTGCTATCTAATGTTCCAGCCATTTCGTGGCGCCTGATAACACTAGACTTGAGCGCTTGTTCAGCCGACGTGGTAATACAATTACATACTTATCTTAAGGAGCAGTTCACATGTAGTATCGGATAATAACTGGTAGCAGTAAGGCTAGGTTCACACGGCGTTAATTTTACAAAATCGTTCACACGGCTAGACGGTTTTCCAGCATGGCTATGTAGGTGTGAACGATTTTGAAAGTTGACGTACAAGTTTTGTTGTCACTACGGTATACAAAAAAAAAACCATATTAACGCCGTGTAAACTTAGCCTAACGGCCCGTTCGAAGAATGAGATACGATAACGATAAGTTCTAGTTTAGATATCGTTTGTATGTCGTATAATTGACAGACTTTGACGTTAAAAATATCGTATATAGATCTTGTTGGGATCACAGCGGAATCGATATAAACGCCAATTTTAACGTGCCGTTTAGCTATCGATCTTTTAAAGATCTTTTCAAGATCTTAAACGTGTCTTAATCATTATTCGAATCGGGCCGTAAGGCGTGCGATTTATAAATAGTGGAGAGGCCAAGCCGCTAGCATAATAAGTAAGCTTAGAGTGCTCACTCCATATACCAGGTGTCTCCTGTGACACAAGCAAATAATTAAAACATGGGTTGTACTCATCAAACGATAAAACGTTTGTTCAAAACGTTTAGAAATGATGTCTTTAGATTTTCTCTTTGTATACAAATTAGCGTTAATTTGATACCAACCATTTTTTTTACTGATGAAAGCGTCAACAAAATTCGCAATACATTCGCAAAAACAAAATTCGCAATATATTGCGTCTTAGAATAAACTTTAAAGTGTACCAAAAATCAAAACACAAAGTGTTTTAAAAGTATATGAACAAATGTTGTCAGTTTGAGCAGTACAGTCTACAGTTTAGTGTATTGCTCCTGTTAAAGGCCACACCCGGTATAAATAAATGTCCTATCAACTATAATGTTGTCGAGTAATTCAAAAATTATTTAACTAATTTGGATTAATTAGGTGTCATATGAAAGGTCTTTATTTACAAAACGTTTCTAAATAAAAATTCCTTTAAGTGTGTTTTATGTATTTTATATATTATACAAAACTGTTATATTTTAACATGTTGTTTTCACCTCCAATGTTTGCTTGGCATCATAGCTCCGGAACAAATCAATTAAGATATCTAGGTACTATGCATCGCAGCCATAATTGTATGTGTATTAGTTTAAAGATATATTTTATGATAATATTTATGCTAGTTTTCAGGTAATTATCTATGGGTAAATAGTTGCCTGAAAATAAAGATATTATAATTTTTTTGACGTGATAACGTCTTATAAATTGATGAACACCGGTAGCATGCACGAAAAAGTGTCAAGTTGTGGACAGATCTCCATGGTACGTTACGACCACGTTGTGGACAGATATCCATGGTAACTTCTTCTTTGTATTATATAAAATAATGATTATTCAGTGATAATAATTCAATTCAATTCATAAATAAAAGTATGCAATTTTTCATCAATGTTTTCTTATGACGTTATCACGCAAAATTATCTTCCGTAAACCGACTTTACAGACAACCGTCCGTGAGTCGACCGTCTAGTGGCGCCCACATTAGGGAATTGTGTTTTCTAATAAACCAATTAATTTCTGTATAAATCAGTATATTAATATTGTTCTACTGATTCCCCAACTTTTGGTATATGTCACATAGTTTTGTATTGCTTATTTTTCGCTTTATCAACTAAACGGCAAATGGCGGCCACATTTTTCCGTTTAGGTGATAAAGTCAAACTCTGTGACAAAGACTAAAAGTTGGGGAATCACAAGGATATCAATATTTAAAAAATACTGATTTAAGTATACAGAAATCCACTGGTCGGTCGACCCAGTCTTAATACACTGCCGGTAGAAATTAACTCACTCAATGGCTCAAAATTGTTGCTGCTGTCTACTTAGACAATTTGTTATTGAGTTATGTCTGTATAGATAGAGTGAATATTATAATAAACTGTTAGTTAGTACGGTTATTAAAAGTAGGTATGTAAAAACACATGTACACATACAATTAAGGGCTAATGAATTAAATAAAAATAAAAATAGCACCTATGACAGAAGTAAATTAGTACAAGCAACACTATTCTGCTCTTCATTTTGGTACAATAGCAATTTTGTTTCAACGTCTGCAATCGTAGAAGCAATAAAAACTAAAAAATAAAACAAAACCCGCGCATTGACGAAGGATGCCAAGATGCCCGCCAATGTGTTATTATTGTTACTTATCAATGAAAACATGCTTCTTTGGGTTTCATTTATAAAAAATAAAACTAATGAAGTGTTCATTTGCAACGTTTATTGAAAAAAAGAATTACTTAAACCAATTATACGGAATTGGTTTCAAACTTTCCACACTTCGGCGGTATGTAAGTTAAGCCGCGCGCTACGTGACTGAGCTGTGACGGAGAGTGTTTACTAACTTTAATAAAAGTATTAAAAAATATACCTATTAACAGTACTAACCAAGTAACTTATATACAGAATGTTAGACCGTATTTTACTATTTGAGGAACTAGGTTTTAACTTAAAATATTTGTAGAGAATTCTGCATACTTTCGAAATTTTAGGATTGTTCTCGTATTGGTACTGAGTGGTAGAGACTTAAATAGAATTTAAGTGAATTGAGAATGAATTGAGAATTTAAGCGCCATTTCTCAACCTTCCTTCTCTTCGTTTGGTACCTTACTCCCTGGTCTCAAGGAGTTGTCTACCCAAAATTTCAATCTTTTGGGATCTCCAATTTTCCCCGCAGCTACCTGAAGCTTTTAGGGAGAGAGAGAAGCTTCTTAGGTCCGCTGGTGAGAGGTTAAAAAAGCTCTCAGCTCATGTGGCGCTTACTTTGTTGAGGTCCTGCTTTGCTGTTCCCAAGGTGACATTCATTTTGCGTACTGTGCCTGCCTGGCTGCACCCCGGCCACATTGACAATAGTCAATGTGTCGACCGTGTGTTGAAGGAATATGCTATGTGTGCTTAATGTTACTTTAGTCAGGGTTTTTGCTTGATGGTCATTAGACAAGCCAAATAGACGGTAGTTAAGTATTTAGTACATTCCTACTTCGTAGCATTAGTTTCAGGCAAATTAACTTATTTTTATAAGACGTAACATTATTCTTCCCTGCTTTAACTATACAGGTATATTTGCTATACATTGCCGCGGTAAACTACTCGTGAAACTACAATACAACTCACATAATTGACACAACGGCGTTTCTAGAGACGTCTGTAGCAAACTTTTTAATTTGAGTCAAAAACAATCTTTGCGAAAGTGCCTACAGAACTTGCTCCGTCATGGAACTTAGAGCCCTCGTTAAAAACCTTTTTTAGTAAAAAATTCGCTCACAAAAGAACGTGGAACGTTTTAATTTTTGAGAAAAAATGAGAAACTTGACGACACCCCGTCATCGAGGTTAGTTCGACAAGAAACATCGGTTAGTTGTGAATAAAATGAGATCCTTTTCCTCGTCCTCTCAAATATGCCACGGATTCGATTTTTTGAAACCAATTAGTATGAGAGGCGTATCTTCTACTTTTCAGAATCTTTTTATCGACTTAGCCATGAAAATAGCATAGAAATAAGATCTACATATAGAGGATACTAATGTATTTAAAACTAATTGTTTCTTTTTTTATCGAATAATAGTAGAGAATAAAACAATCAATCAAACTATTAAAATAACAAGTAAATGAATTCCTAAAATCAATTTACCCTCGACTTTCAACTATTTTAATTAACGAGCACACAGAGGACGCCTGCTGTAAGGATTGCTATCACAAGCCTCCTGGCTTGCTACTGTTAGGTACCTACTGTCAAACTATCTCGAGATACATACTTACTACATATCATGAATTTCTGATTTTTTTAACTATGTGGGTATAATTATTATAAGTAATCAAACATAAATTAAAAACAATTGTTCCTTTATATTCCAGCATAAATTCATCGTTCCTCACTCCATCATATCAATCGCAATTTTATTAAGTTTTCCTAGTAGCAGGTGTTACTTGAACAGACGACAAAGTATCTTTAACTTTTTAACAAGGCGTAAGAGAGTAGCAAGTTAGAGGAGCCAAGCATTGCGGAGCCAAACTTTGTATTGTAAGTATTAGAGTTATATTGTAACGAGCTGTGAATAAAATAAGGTACAGTAAGGTACGTCAATATCTGTAAAGTAAAACACCTAAAAATTTAAAGGGTGTCATCTTCAGAAGTACAAGACAGACTGTCCTTAAGTTGCATTGTAATAAAGATAGAAGGATCCGTTTTTAGGGTTCCGTAGTTAACTAGGAACCCTTATAGTTTCGCCATGTCCGTCTGTCTGTCCGAGGCTTTGCTCCGTGGTCGTTAGTGCTAGAAAGCTGAAATTTGGCATGGATATATAAATCAATAAAGCCGACAAAGTCGTACAATAAAATCTAAAAATTTAATTTTTTTAGGGTACCTACCCTACACGTAAACTGTGGGTGAAATTTTTTTTTCGCTTCAACCCTAGAGTGTGGGGTATCGTTAGAAAGGTCTTTCAAAACTAGGGGTTTTCAAGAAACATTTTTTGATAAAGTGAATATATTCGGATATAATCGCTCCGAAAGAAAAAAAAATGTGCCCCCCCTCCTGTGCCAAAATATGAAAAAAATCGTGGAAGTAGAGCTTAAGAAAGACATTAAATGAATTATTCTAGATTTTTTTACATGAGTGTTTTACACAATACAAAATCATCTAACATACATGAAACAAAACAAACACAACCAAAGGATAACGCACACATACGAAACTTTACATTTCCTCTGCAATCTCGGTAGGTATTAATTATACCGGGATCACGTGTGGAAACTAGTGAGTTTCGGCCAGGAAACGTGACCCGACGAAACGAGGCGCAAACACCTTTATGAAAGCACCTGTATACCTACAACCACACAAGCGGCACATGTACAGTCGCGAACATTATTTTTTGAGTCAATTTAGCACATTTCATACCATTAGTATTGACAAACAAAGCTTGAATTAAATGGCCTTGCAATTAATGTCCGTGGCTGTATTCTAACTGTAAGTATACGCGACCGTGCCAACCAGTATTTGCAAATTACTTAAATGTTACAGTCTAAATAAAATTGTTTATCGGAAACCCTTAATTGCAATAAATTGGTAAACGATTTGGGGAACGTCGAGATTGATCGAATTGTTTCCTAAGCGACTGAACGTTGATTTGTACCGATTTATTCGATGTAATAATGGGTTTAAGGGCCCTGGCCTGATTGAGGTCGAATAATTGTTAGGGATAGGGTTACCAGTTGCCAGGTATTTTTTCCGTTAATTTCTAGGGATACACCTGAGCTTAAATTACGTAACTTTCTCAAAGACACCGGTATTCTAATTAACTCAATTTCGGAGATAATCAATAAAAAAAAAATATCTGATAAGGCCCTTACAAGCGTGTACTTAGGGCCTGTTTACATATTGATTAGTGTTTAGTACGAGTTCATACATTTGGTACTAAATATAAGTTTTATCTCGGACAAACGAAGTTCGAAACTACATTGATAGTTTTCAATAGTTTAGTTGAGTTAAATGTAATGCCCGCATTACAACAACGCTATGTGCAACTTTTAATTACATTTTATGATATTTTTTTTCTGAAAATTAACTATGCCATTTAGTTTCCTTAAACGTAGTTACCGATATCCGGAAGTTACCGGAATTCAATAAAAATACGGTGTATATACTTAGGAATTATGACACTCATTTAAAACTGTAGTACCGCAATACCGATACAATTTATGTTGTTTGCACTTTTTTTTCTAGAAGTGTTTACTACATTGAGATTTGAATATGCAATCGAGTTTACCATTAAGAGACTGTTTAAAATAAATATCTGATCTATGATAGTCTAGTGTCTAATATTTAGACAGCCCACAAGTCACCAAATGTCAAAAAATCTGGTCAAGAATCAGTGGTTTTCAGGAAAATTGTATTTGGCAACCCTACTAGGGAAAGCTTGTATTGGATTTAATAAAGAAATCTGGTATTCGCTTCGGGCTACAGAGACGATTCTAGGTGACTTTTTCTAGCCCAAAGACCCCGCTTTCAGCATGGAATGCCGCTAGACTGGCACTGAAAGAAACTATTTACCTAAGTGACTAAAGAAAAATCAGCTTTACTTTGACTTATAGGAATCAGAGGCTCTAGTGTAAATTTATTCGATAGCGTGACGGGACGTACGCGTTTGCAAGTCACATTTAGTATGGGATTTAGAAACAGCACGCCAAGCGGGACGGTTTATAAACTCAAAATCCCATACAAAATGAGACTTGACGCAAACGCGTCTCGCTATCGAATAAATTTACACTAGGGGTACCGATTTTATTAAATACTTATATTGTGTTTGGTCTACTCGTACTATAATTTGGCGCACGTCTTTGAAATTGAGTTTGCTTTAAGTTCATATTCGATTAATAATGGAAAGTCGAAAACGGTATTATTTAAGAAAAAAAAACGACTATTTTGATAAATTTATAAACAGTCACAACCACAACATTATTTTCGTTTGTTAAATCTATTCCAGTGTACAAATTTTATAAATTCTTACATACCTACTAAAGATTAAAATCTCTCCCAGAAAATCTTTTAACATAAAGTCATGAATAAGGTAAAGGAGCTTTTAAAGGCACCTCTCTATTTTAAAGCCATTCAACAACAATTATCACTAATGTCTGTACATATCTTGCGATAGCAGTGGCAATTTGTGTCTAAAAATGAACAAAAAATAAAATGTTAGCTTATATTTTTTCGTGTCGATAAAGTCTGACACCGACTTGATTGATTAACTCTGCAATGCTACATAGATAAACTATTGAATTTAATGGTCAATTTTTGAAGCCGTTCAAGCAATATGCCTTGTAAGTTTGAGTACCACTGTATATAGGTATACAGTGCTTGTTCGAAAACACATGCAAACATCTGCGTTTGTCCCGGCGTATTGCCACGGTTCAAAGGAGCCTGGGCTCCTCCAAGCAACTAATCCGAAGAATTGGCGTAGGCAATGGTTTTTACGAAAGCGAGTGCAATATCACCGTCTAACCAAGAGGGGAAATCTAGACCTAATTGGGATTAGTACAGTTTCCTCACGATTTTTCCTTCACCGAAAGGCGACTGCTCAAATGATATGTCGTACATAAGTACCAAAAACTCATTGGTACGAGCCAAGGTTTGAACCCGCGACCTCCGAATTGAAAGTCGCACTCTCTTACCGCTAAGCAACGCCATCTGAACATTATTTATTTTAATTTACATTTATGAATAAGTAATATTCTTTATTTTGCTGTTTTGTTGTTTGGCTGTGGAATGACCTCTCAAGTTTTGTCATGGAAGTACAGTATGGGGTTCTTCAAAAAAGAAAGTTTTTTAAAGGGTCGGCAACGCGCATGTAATACCTCTGGAGTAGCAGGCGTCCACAGGCTATGGTGACTGCTTACCATCAAGCGGAATGTATGCTTGTTTGCTACCGACATGATAAAAAAACTAAACAGTTATTTTTTCATGCAGCATCAAACAAATTGAAAGCTTGAGAAACTAAGCCAGATTGTTTTCAATATCCAAGGGTGCGTTATGATAATAAAGTAAATTTCCACTCCGTGTAAACTTTTTTCATTATATCTGTTTTACACATTTTAGGAACGGCATTATAGCTATCCGTTTATATGTAATAATGTACTGATAAATTTGAAAAGTTTAGAAAGCCGGGAGAGAGTGACTTTGCTTTTCGGTTCGTTGGGGGCTAAATTTTGTCTTGCTCGCCTGAAAATTAACTACCTAAATAATTAAATAGTTTCGAATAGCTTTCTGTACCCCTAGTGTAAATTTATTCGATAGCGAAACGTGACGTACGCGTTTGCGTTAAGTCTAATTTGGTATGGGATTTTGAAACAGCGCGCCAAGCGGGACGATTTGGAAGCTCAAAATCCCATACAAAATTTATACTGTTATGAGTATAATTTTGTCCATTGGCATTTCAAAAGTATGATGACGAATGTCTGTACGAATCTTATCATACAATATACATCCTTAAAAACTAAAATTTGAGGAGCATTAGTTAGCGTTAGAAAATAGTATAATTTCTAAATAGTAATATAAATAGATCCAGTATCATGGAGTGTAAAAAGTGTCATAAATGACGCGATCCATATTTATAATACTTAAAAATATACTAAAACTATTCCAGGAAATACCTATTAAAACATACAGACCATATCACTTACCGTCAGGTAGTTTATAAATCGTGTCAATCACGACTACATGAGCCTTGACTCGTGTTGTCATATTATTAAATTGTTTTATTTTGACGACCGGTTTGGCGTAGTGGGTAGTGACCCTGCCTATGAAACTGATCGTCCCGGGTTCAAATCCTGGTAAGGGCATGTATTCGTGTGATGAGCATGGATATTTGTTCCTGAGTCATGGGTGTTTTCTATGTATTTAAGTATTTATAAATATTTATATATTATATATATCGTTGTCTAAGTACCCTCAACACAAGCCTTATTGAGCTTACTGTGGGACTTAGTCAATTTGTGTAATAATGTCCTATAATATTTATTTATTTATTATTTATTAAAGGCTAGATTTGACAAATCTGCGCGTCATCATGGATGTCACGAATTATAATATATCAATTTTCCATTGATTTGTGTTATACTAGCCTAAAGATACCAGTTTTGAATCACAAAATTATGAAATAATGTATTCTGTATAATTGTCCCATTGAACTAACCACCCAATTCATCTTAGTGGTCTTATCTCTCGTAATGGACTCCTTACGGGCACCCTTCGGCCTGCGGGCACTTTTGCGTAATTGCCCTCGGAGCTGTTACTTCATAACTTCCTTTGCCGCTTTGGTACACTACCCTCTATTAATGTACATTGGAGAGGGTGTTGTACAGGGTAAACTACAGGTACCTATTTCAAAGATAGTTTGGGCTCGACAGATTGCATTAATCCATTTATTTTGTGCCTTAATGGAGATAAAATTTGTTAAATATTCGAAACACGTCAACAAATTTCTTTTTATACCACATTTGCTCGAAAAAGATCTTATTTTATGCAGGTATACTGAAGGACAAAGGTGTGTATTGTTCCCGCGGTAGTTATGGATTGTAAAAAAAAAGTTTTTTTTTAAATTGTGTCTCTAATTCATTCGAACCAAGTAGGCATAAAAGAGTTTTACTTTTAAAATACTGACGTTGATAATTTATTTATATTGTTTATCTTAAAAAATATGTAATCTGATTAATTTCATGGCCGTTTAAATTATTTTTGCAGAATTTTCAATCGTGGTTGAATGCCAAACAGGTCTGTGCCTTCGCTACCTAACCTGTCAAATAATAACAATATGGCGGACGAATGTTTGAAGTGTTTATTAAAGAATTATTTCGCTTAAAATTTAGTTTTTTCTTCGCATGTATGATGAAAAATATTGTTTGTAACTCCGGAGGTAAGAATATTGCAATCTCGAGTCTTTAATGAACTCCAGCCTGCGGCTATCGTGCATCTTAAGTTCATTTGCAAATTTTCACTTACCCCATCGTTGTACAACTAGTGCACTATTAAAACGTTTAGTTAATGCTAGAGAGATGTTTTTATACACTTGATTTTCTGCCTTGATTCTATTTCAAAGTACCTGTTTTAAGTACGAGTATATAGGTATATAATTTTTAAACTTTCAAAGTACGGTCGGGATATCGCCACCTACTAACATCTCTGCTGCTACACATATGTATTTGTAAACAGGATATTTTGTACCGTAGTATAATTCTAGGCCGTCGGTGTATGTGTGTGTCTAGGCTTAATTTTCCGCGCCGATTCAAAACGTTCAGTGTCGGGAATCAGTAAAGCGTAAAATTCAAAGCTCGCGTCCCTAGTTCCTCGGAATCTATGACACAATATTATGTCACTACACTTCTAGAGTTGTACAATAAGTTGGAGATACTGTCAAGTTGGGTAGCTGGGTATAGAGAGGACAACTTTGGACAATATTTTTTGACTATGAACTAATTGAAACTAGTTAGTTGAAAATGTTGCCTTATGACTGGTAAGTCCTGATTCGAATATTATAAAAAATATACTGCTGTCAGCAACGTTCATATAATTGTGAAATATGTTCATATAATAAGGTATTTCCTTTGTCTAATGACCTGTCCTCAGTAACTGTTACAATTAGTTAATGTTGGTACCAAATAATTAGTTCACTCTTTAACATAATTTTATTTCTGTGCCAGTTCATACCTTGTAACAATGAAAATAATATAAAATTCATAGCTCCTTTCATTTGATTGTCATTGAAAGAAGGTTTCTAAGAAGTGGCATAGTAATAATTTTCCTTGACCTACGTTAGAATGATTATTGATTAATAAAATAATAATCGTACAAACGGTAGTAGATAGTTGATAATTTGGCTATAAAAGGCTATGACATGGTTGGGGAAAGTTAATTATTAATTATATTTAAAATTCATCATTATAAAGAATGAACGAAAATATGGCAATCACATCAAGATGCAAGATTTACCACGAGTTACCAAAAAAACACTAAAAATTACGCCGTACAAATAGGATAACAAAATTCCAGCCCAAACATAAGAATAGCGAAGGTAAATTGAATCTTGCAATATCAATAAAATGGCAGCCAACAACTAACCGTTTAGTTAAGCCGGTGCAGCCAATCAGGGCGTTCCATTCCCTGGGAGTGGGTCACTAAATCCCTCTAATGCGAGCCAGGGATTGAACTCATTACCTGGCCTTCCTCGTATTCCTATCACACTTACGGAGCGTTGCGCTCAACAAGCGAACAAGATATTTTGTAAAGGTGCCTTTCGGATTCACATTACACCACCATTTCTGCAGCAGTATACTGCAGCACGATAATATATAGTTGAAATTTTCTGAGCTGATTTTTTCAGCTTAAACCTTAATCTGTTAAACAAAAGGCATTTGCAAAGGCAGGTCGACTGCATTGTGGCCGCAAATGTCGAAATCGATGTTTCGACCCGGATTTTCGACATTTGCGACAGTAATATCGCCCTGTAAGTCTGGCATTAATGCTGGTGTAGTCACAATCCAAATGGTATCGTCACAATCCAAACGGTATCGTCACAATCTAAACGGTATCGTCACAATCCAAACGGTATCGTCACAAGAGTAGATACCAGCCACATTGATGCTATTAGCATACGCTTCAATGACAATACCTCATACATACGTACTCGTAATTACGGAATAAGTTTTGATTTATTTAGCAGTATTTTTGTAGGTGTATGTGAGTATGATTCTGATGTTGTGTATTCCACCGTTACGTCGCACCTTCTAAACCAATTTCGGTGATAAAAGTTTTATTTTAGTAATTGATTCGTTTTTGTAATGCGGATGACATAGGCTATATTTTTGTAGACTTAGAACTTAGAAAAACAAAACAGTATTGTTTAAATAATAAAACCGTAGCCACATTAAACTTTTAAAATTTTACTCTTTTGACAAGTATTGTTCTCAGAGTACAGTTTTGAATTTAATTTCTCGTTCTTAAAATGTTATGGATTTGACCTATCACCTAACTTAAAACTAGAATTCCTGTTATCTTGACTGGCGAATATAAAGGGACTTTCTACCTAAAATTGTCTTTAGTTATAAGGATAATTAGGAACACCCCTATAATTGACACAACAAACAATTTTAGAACCTGGATATCTGGCACGATCTACTGAAATGGAAAACCTGGTTAATGGTCGCAAAATCGCCGGTCCCTTGAGATTTCAACTATCCAGATTTTACTGTATTTTAAGGTAGAAAATCTACACAACACATAACTATGCACAATAGGGTCAGGATTCAACTGGTTAGCTCGAGGCGGCAACTTGCTCGCGGTCCACGCTAGGAATGGCGGCTTACTGTTGTTCTCAGGCTCCGAGCTAGCTCAGATATTCGGATATTGTATTGTGAACGAAGTCAGAAGGGTATTGGGTTTCCTTTTACTAGAGTACAACTATTAAAGGAGCGATCGATATTCGATATACAATCATAGAGGAATTCATAAACATAGAGTGCTCACGTCATACTGGACAAAAACTCATTTATAATAAATGTATTCTTTGTATTAAATGTTATCTTATGTATTAAAAGAAACTCATTTAGTTTTTGTACAAGCAATAAACATTTGTTAAACAGCACTAAGAAATCCATAGTCCATAATAACTTTGCAATTACTTACCAAAGAACAAACAAATTTATGAAGATAATGAAAATAAACGTGAGTAGGTAAAAAAAATATCAATTTGTTTGATGTTTTTCTTATTAATATACTACGGCAAAACTCAATTTAGGAGTAAACAAAAAAACTCAATTTTAATGAAAAAATTGTTCATTCCCGTGGAAACTGTCGCAACCATTAATCAGAGTAAATTTCGTTCAAAGAAAACCATAATAAATATATCCAAGGCGTTACAACGTAACTTTGTTAGAGCGAAAAGAAATATTGACATTACCGCACCGCTTTCAACGCCTGAATCAACAGAGCAAGATAAAGCCATCGGTGGCAATGTATTTTAAATCTAACGCCCTATGTAGATACTTGTTCTGAGACCTTTGTGACTTTCTTCGTTTGAAGAAGCCTTCTCAATTGCAATTAGCACTTGGCTTTTGCCCTTATGGCAATCACGGAAATTTATCTCAGAAACGGTTGAAAAGTCGGCTGAAATTGAGCGGGGCTCTTTGACTAAGAAATGTTACGTTTCTCTCGATCAATATTTCCCAAACAAATTATGAAAACGATTCAAGCTCTCACGCCTAGAGCCGCAAAGGAATATTAAAGCATGATTTATATCTATTAGACCTAATTTTGACGTCATTGGAAGTCCATCTCGCGAAGCTTTTGGCGGTCGGAGCCCGGGAAACTGGTTACTGGCTACACGCCCGATGCTGATCCGACCTCCCTTAAACTGGCGACTGGTTTGCGACTCGGAGTTTTGGTGTGTACGCCACACATATGCGCTTGTGGTACGGACGTGGGACACCATGGATAATCTTGTCAAAAAAGTGCAGGCCGTTTTTCAAGACTTGGGTCGCTTAATGACATAATTCGTCGGTCTCTTGCCACCATCAATGTGCCTGCACTTCTAGAGCCGATTGGCATTATCAGCGATTATGGCAGGAGGCCTGATGGGGTGTTCTTGGTCCCTTGGAGCTTGGGACGGATGTTAGTGTGGGATACTACCTGCGTAGATACACTGGCACCATCCCACCTCTAACAGACTAAAGTAAAAGCGGGCGGAGCAGCGGAAAGCGCCGAAATTTTAAAACGTAATATATATAAGATTTTCCATTTGGTGTTGAAACTCTAGTCGATGGGGTCCCAGCGCGCGAAATTTTTTTGCAGAAATCGCGAAGCGTCTGTTTGATGTAACTGGTGACCGAAAAGCTGGCGGCTTCCTCGCACAACGTTAGCCTCAGCATTGCGATACAAGGAGGAAATGCCGCCAGCATCCCTGGTACAATGCCTCAAGGGCATATTTTAGATTTAAGCTAGTTATTAATTTAGTTTAGTATTTGTACAGTTACTGTAATAGCCCTGTATTTATCTATTATGTAAATGAAGCATTGCATCTCGCTAATACCATATCGTTATCGTATATATATATAGTTGTCTAAGTACCTACAACACAAGCCTTATTGAGCTTACTGTGGGACTTAGTCAATTTGTGTAATAATGTCCTATAATATTTATTTAATACCTTATTTATACTGCCGTAGTTTTCAATATAGATAATTATTGTTCCCTAATAGTAAATACCTATAAATATTGAGAAATTAAAACTATACAATACACTATAATCCGTCACTCCTCGCACACACCCCGTAATGCATGGCACAAAAGCGGCTGCTGTTTCTCAGTAGGCACTGACAACATTTTTGTTATTATAAAGTACAGCGTGTATTTTTAATACAACCGCAAATTGAAACGGGGCGTACCTACTCGTAAGTTTTTGTGTTATGAAACGATTTTTAAAGATATTTTAAATTTAGCCATAACAGAGTGCAAATAATTTTTGAACATTTTCGAGCGTTATAGCATTGCGTATTCAATGCAACATTTGAGACATCGCGTCAAGTATTTTGAATAAAAACGGAGTAATAAAAAAAAAAAACAAAAATTAAAGTCGTAAATTTTTACTAACTATAACTATAGTAATATATAATGTCACTCGTTTGAAACTTAAAATTCGCTCTACAAGGAAACGATTCTGAAATACCACAAATCAGCTTAGACATGTTTCTCCTTAAGGCGCCGTAAGTTCAGATCCTTGAGGCCTACCGTGAACCACGTTCGACGTGTTGCCTCTCTGTCGCACTTGTAAATTCGTACGTAAGCGGTAGGCCTTCTTTTCTGACTCTCACTAAGCGTGAGCATGAGCGATACTGCTGTGCGTGCCCGGGATCGCGGATATACTCGTAATTGTTTTGAAATGTTATTTTTAGTTAGTTTTAACAAAATATTAAAATTACGCATATTTAGCTTTTGTGCAAAAAAAAAAAAACAAATTTTTATTGGTGTGCTTTAGACCTAAGTTCATGATTTTTTTCTACCGAGCGAAATTTGTTTATCAGGATTCGATACCATGAAGTTACTATTAAAGGCCTCAAGATTGCTATTGTAAGATTGAATCAATGTTTTCGGATATAATGTATATATTTCTATCTCATTTTACTCTAAACTTAATCTTATTTCTATCTCATTTTCAATCAAGCATACTGTCTCTTTCACTCATACATTTCATTTTACACAGTAACTAATGTGCATTACATATCCTCTAAAATATATATGTCCAAATAGACACTCTTTGCACATGTATATTTCACACACCTAGTGTAAACTATTCGAGCGTTTCTTTTTTCACCCGACTGCCAAAGGGAGGAGGTAATGTTTTTCGAGTGTATGTATGTATGTATGTCTGTTTCTTTGTGGGCTCCTGTAGCCTAAACGGCTTGATGGATTTTGATGTATGAGGTATCGTTAGATTCGTCTTGATCACGGGAATGTCATAGTCATATTTTTTTGGGGGTAACTAAAAATTTATAAATAAAAAAAATATTATAAAAAAAAACAAAAAACCCGACTGCACAATAAAAAAGAGGAAAACAAGCCCCACAAGAATATTGTTGTTGATGGTAAGTATCGCAGGCGGGGACCAACAACCAAAATGACTATAAGTAACCCTCTGTTGGTCCCCACCTGCGATACTTACCATCAACAACAATATTCTTGTGGGGCTTGTTTTCCTCTTTCTTAGTGTGCAGTCGGGTTTTTTGTTATTTTATAATAATTAATTCTTTTGCCACTTTGCGACCGTTTTTGCCGCTTTTGTGTTATTTCTAGTCAAGATCGCGAGCCGTTGTCATACTTATATAAGAAAAATAATTCCATATTTTCCATACATTTTTCAAACTTCTCTTTGTGTTACCGCCATACAAAGTTTATAGGGAAATGGTAACACAATAGGGAAAAAACCGTAGGATATTTTTTTTATCTCATTAGAATCGAAAGAAATCGTGATTCTGAGTAGAAAAAAAAACACAAAATTTATGCAAAAATACAAAATTAATGAAAGTGGCATTTTTTTAAGAATCGCTTATTCATATTATTTAACAACCTAATACTCGTAATGATCTAAAAAAGCACCATGATTTTTCTAAAACTCTGCTAGTGGAACCCACTGCACCTTAAGCCACTTTAGCCCTAGCGCAGAGAAACAGGTAGTGGAAAGTTTCCCCAACCGCGAACAGTTGGGATTGATTTTGTTAAAATTATACAATGGTTAGGCGCGGAATTAACGCAAAGTTTGCGGTCCAAATTTACCATAGTGATTGTCGATTCGTGTGAATTGTGAATTTAGATTGGGTATACGAGTATAACTAATGTATAAGTTGTATAACAACCCGCGACGTTACCTAACTAATCGATGAAACAACACTGGCGCTCTTCGCCTGACTTTAACCTAAAAGGGTAGATATAATTTGTATATGTTTTATGTGTAAAAAATATATTGGTGATTCGTTTAATGGCGTATTAGGAAAAAGTAGAAGCAAAATTAAGGCACAAACTTTTTACTTAGCTGATTAATTATTGTACCACTAAATATTTTATTAATGCAAGTATTTAACATAGGTAATGAGCAAGTAAGCTAAAAATTTATAATTTGCATGACTTATTTAAGTCTCGATATATGGACCTGTACTATTGCAAATAAAGAATTTAGTTAAAAAAAATTTTGACATGTAAGATATATTTTTTTCTATGGGGCAAGTCGTCCAAGTAGGCCAAATTTATACAAAGGAGATTTTTTTTTTTTGCATCAAAAGATTTTTCTTCCACTTTTTCCAATTCAGAACACGATAATGAATATTCCCTCAAGCGGATCTGCACTATTTTTGTTACACCCTGTAAAATCGTTTGTAGTAATAACTCGGGCCAAGATGAGCAAGAAAAAGTGTCACAAGACTGATTAAAAAAACTACATTTTTTAATACAAACTCGTTCTTCATCTTTTATTACAAATTCTGAATAGTAAATAAACCCATATTTGTATATATTATGGAAAGATTTTTATTTTGCTGTCGATTTAACGTTACATTTGGATAAAATTTGATTGGTTTGAAGACTCCTTATTCTGGGTGAAATAAATACTATATCGCAACTTGTCTTCAAAAAATGTATATTATTTTCCGTTAAGTTTGCGATTTCTGTAAAATTGCGCTTGAATTAGTACAGAATAGAGGAAAATCGACGGTAAAATTAAGGCCCGTATCTAAAGAAAAATTAAAATATGTCCGTTTTCTAAAAAAAAACACAAAAGTTGACGACCTGTCTGGCCTAGCAGGTAGTGACGCTGCCTATGAAGCCGTTGGTCCCGTGTTCAAATCCTGTGTGATGAACACGGATATTTGTTCCTGAGTTATGGGTGTTTTATTTATTGGTAAACAATACACAAACCTTATTGAGCTAACGGTGGGACTTAGTCAATTTGTGTATTAATGTCATAAAATATATATTTATTCTTTAAAAGTCCTACTTTATCCACTGTCAACAAAGACATGCTTTAGTTAACCCAAGATATCCCACAATCGTTACTGACCCAGTTTACACAGATGGCGAAACAAGTAAACTGCTTTATTTCGTATACCGACAGCTAGACCAGGCAACGGAGTGGACTTCATACATAATTTCCCGTTGAACAAAATGCTCAGGAAAAGTAGGGGAAAAAATATGTATTAAAGCTAGCGTAGCAAAAGATAAACACTACCTACCTCTAAGTGCTCTTTTAGAAATTCAAAGATGATACGTTCGGTGGACCATTCTTAAATTATTTTACAGGAAAACGGAAGGATTAAGACGTTTGATGGTATCTTATGACTCATTTTTAATTTGAATTACAGGTTATGAATTAAATCTGGATTAGTTATGGATATGAACTGTCAGTGTCAAAAGTAAGGTTTTTGGTTGAAGAAATGTCAATTTTGACACTTAGAGTCGAGATCCCTAACTAATCCAGATCTATCTAATTAATAACCTACCTGCGTGGATACCCTGGCGCCGTCCCATATTCCAGGTACCAAAGTTGACGCTGGTGCGGCCGCATCCTCGGCCGAAAGCCTCAAACGTTGCAAGTATGTCACACTAGGTAGTAGCTACATATTTGCGGCGTTTGGAGTGGAAACCCTGGGGCCGTGGGATCCTAGCGCGTGTCGCCTCTATGAGGAGGCTTCTGGTGACCAGAGGGCTGGCCAATATTTTGCTCAGTGGATCAGCATTAACATCCTGCGATGCAATGCGGCCAGCCTTCTGGGTACCCTACCGTGCGACTTCGACTTAGACCAAATTTTTTATTTATAAGTTTTTAATTCAAGTATTTTTATTATGTTTAACGTACTTGTTTATTGTTGTATCAATAATTAATAATCTGTTATTAAAATCAGAATAGGTGTGGCGATTTTGACTTCATGGTAATCTGCAATCTGCAATGCAGCATCGAACTTATTAAACTGCGCGTCGAATGTCCAAGAGGTTTTAGCTCGAGAAACATATTGAGCCCATGAGTGAGAGAGCATTTTTTTGTAATTAGGAAAGGGATAAAAGTAAGGACAGAATATGATATAAATAACTACCTGTGATTGTATGACCTGTATGACACCGTTTGCTACAAAAACCGAAACAGAATACGGCGCTAGACGAGTATGCATCGCGCCTGCATTTTTCCGCCACGGTAGACAATGTGGTGGAATATGTTCGCAAAATGACCCGTTAGTAGCAAAGTGTTCCAGCTGCGATCGCGCCATTTCGTGCTATGTGTCTGTCCAAAGGGCGGCGACGTACGAGTATATGAATATTTCGGCGGTTCCGTGGGCATTAGCCGAATCCAACACCAGAACAGGTAACGTAACAGAAAACTGCGTCGCAAATAAATATTTAGTACTTCTGATTTTTAAATTTTTAATCATATTCATTTAATAGCGATACTAACTACTTATATTAAAATAATAATATGTAATATATATAAATTAAAAAACTTATTTTATGTATGTTAGTTTGTTAGCTATGGGCCTTAGGTGCCTGAAGATAACTGATATTTGATTTGATTTGAATGTTTACCGTGATATCGTGATTGACATGTTTACCGAACAGCGATCCTCATGTTTTGGGTTAACCGCTAAAAGAGCAGCAATCGATTGGGCGCCAATTGTGATTTGTCATGTTGGATACCTCACCTGACTCATTTACATCGATTGAGTCGACGCCGATTTGTTCGCCTTGTTCGTATTCATTGAACCGAGATTAGGGTCACCAGGTGCAAATTTCTAAAGTTCTGAAAATCACTGATGTTTCAAAAAAAAATCTTATCATATTTCTTATCATAGCGTGCCCTGTTATGGTACAACTTGGTATTTATTTGGTTGACAAAATCGTTCTAAAGCACTACCTTTTAAAAAATGGAGTGAATAAATTTTAAAAGATTGCAAATGTTCAAAAAGAGTGTTCTATTATAATTCTGACGGACAAACTAAGGACAAGTGAATAAATGAATGAATGTTATGAAAATCCTAAAACTTCTTCTTTCCTATTGCATTCCTGGCAAATCCCCAAAACTCCTTACATATCAGGACAAGTCCTGATGTGTGGCAACCCTATCCGGGATAAAATCTGCCTGCGGTGGCTAACTGTTTCGGGATTTGCGGATTTCTATGTATACTTTGAATCGTGTAACGATCGCGCGGCGGTCGGCAGTTGTTTTGAATGGAAAATAATGTCAGCGTTGTGGATACAAACATTTCCGCTACAACTTAAGTGGCCTAAAGGCATTGCGAACATCGTGTCCGTGTTTTAAATTCCTTATATTGTGTAGCTCTGTAACTTATTGTGCCTGTATAGTTTTAGTAAAAACAGAATTAAAAAAAAAAAACTTTGCGTTGGAGTCTGCCTGTTTTTACGATTATTGTTAACTTAAATTTGAAATAAATGTTATTGTTAAAACATAATCTTGTAAAATTGAGCGCTGGTTACATTTTGTTACAAAACCCGAGAAAAATCGAAAAATGCTCAAAAATGAGAAGTCGCTTTGTTTTTTCGTTTTCGTAAGTACTAATCTGGGTCGCACTATGAACAATCATTGAAATAATCTCGTTTTCGTGCTAGACCCCACTATCTGTTAACTAACAAGCGTAAATCTTTCGCTATTTACCTCCATTACTAGATCTAAAATAATAAATTGCTAACAAATAATCTCTCATCACCATAAACTTAAAAACGTAGCCCTTGTCAATGAAGCAACTCCATATATTTCTTTTCTTCGCATTTTCCCTGACAGCATGATACGACACGACGTTCACTTTCTCTTTCACACGATGTATACTCATCTTGGCATCTCTCTCTTCCGGTTTCCTTCGACTTTCCCCTCTATGATGGCCTTGATGAATTTATTGTGTCGTAACAGGTGTTCCGACATGTTCCCTCTTCTATCGACGGTTCTTAATAGACATCGCTTTCCCACTACTTCGTGATTGAGTATAGTTAGTACCATCCACGATGACGCGCAGAATTGTCAAATGTAACCTTTAATAACATGACAATACGAATCAAGACGCGTGTCGTTCTGAATGACACGATTTATACGTCTAAAATTATAATAATAATATTTAGGGCCAAACTTACACGGATCAACTTAGCCCCAACCTAAGCAATGCTTGTACTATGAGTACTAGTACATATATATATATATAACACCCATGACTCGGGAACAAATATCTGTATTCATCACACAAATAAATGTCGTTTAGTTATCGATATTTTAAAGATCTTAAACGTGTCATTCAATCATTGTTCGAATCGGGCCGTAAGTGTCAGCGAGATTCCTTCTGACACAAATCGCAGTGGATCCGGCGCATCAATAGGTGCGAGCGGCCGTGTCCTATCAATATCAAAAGCATAACAAATTCTAAAATCTGAATGCGGCCCCAGTCCTGAATACTGGCCAGGGTAACGCAGCAGAACAACGCTGCGGTATTGTAATAAATCACAGGAACCGTTGTCTAGCCGCTGAAGAATGGGTTTACACAAAAATCCCCGCCTGAGAAACGCTTCTGTCGTTTATGTAGAAGGCCCATTTATATTTAGGGCCCTTTTTAATATATGTGGGAAACTCTAAGAACAAATGAAATTACTTTCTATGAAAATAATTTGTGTTATTAGACACACTACTATTTAAACTATAAACCGAAATAAATGTCATATGCGAAAAAAAATTACAAAGATATCCAGCGTCCTCCGTTTACGCAACAGATGCCTGGACCGCTCGGCCTAGGCACTACAGGCCCCACTACAGGTATGTTCCCACTAGATTTCTAACGACACATACGGTTGTTATACGTGGCGGACATCAGTAAAGGCCCTTCCAAACATACCTAGAGGTCCTAAATACCGTTAATCTGAGGAGATTGTCGGAACGACCCTTTTATCTCATTATCTGCTGTCCAGTCGCAGTGGTCACGACAAATCCTTTAATACCTTCCTCGGATCGCCATTTCACACGACTTTCGCAAATTACGCAAAAAGTACAAGTTTTTGCGTAATCCCTCTTATAACTTGATTAAGGTAACAAAAGGAAAGTTAGAATTTCTATGTTTTTTACGGGTTCCGTCCATTTGGCATAACTTCCGTGACCCGAATCGTATCTAGCATAACCTATTTGGCAGAACTGTTTTTCGACTAATGTTCAATTTTCAGAACGCTTCAATTTGTATAATATTCAATAGCCCGAATATTTGCGTGTCCGAATCTTAAATAGACTATTATTATCTTGGCCGAATTTTGATACGAATACTTTTATTTTGGGTTTGTTTAATTGTCCGAAACGTTATTGGTATAATCTGTTTAGCATAATAGGTTTTAGCCAATTGTTTACATTGCAGAAAACTCATCTCTATTCTTTTTATTTTGCATATAACTTCTATGACCTAAAACGCATCTGTTATAAGAAAGGTAGGTACATTCACAAATTAAAAGGTCACCAAAATGTCAAGGTTATCTAAAACCGAATCACAGCATCCACGTGGTCTTGTATGTCCTACCCCTAGAGAGCAATTGCGGAAACGGAGACGAGGAGGCTGCAGGCTGCTGCTCTTCCGCGGCGCCGGACCTACCCACATCCAACAGCTTCATGCATGTAGTTGTGAATTGCGAAATATTCGGCAAAATTATTTCTGACAAAAAAGAATCGGCCTTAACATATATGACTCTTGCAAGTATGCAAAACTTTTCTATGCCATAACGGTTTATGCTTAATAGCGAATTTTGCAAAAATAAATGATTACAAATATAAATATGCGAAATGAAACAGGTCTCAATTCAGACATTAATTTTATGCCAAAAAATACTTCGGTCAATAAAATTAACCGTAGTGTAGATATGCGCAACTATTCAGTACCAAGTGAGTATACGCCAACATTATATTATGCTTAAAGCTATTATACAGAATAGACTTATTACAAAAAAAAATGCCAAAGATAGGGGAACCGTTTTTTACTCGATATTGATCTTTGTTTTAACCTAAAAACAACACGTGTGTCAAGTTCTGCCTCACTTGGCATAATAACCGTCAGCGTTATTAGTACAGGTGAAGAATTTACTGCGCGTGAACACTATTAATAGGACGGTATTTGATGAGTTTTCTAATGTCACTCTACAAATGTTGTTTGATCTGTTATTTTATGATGTCTTAGTTTTTATTTTTACTACCTTGCAGTTTACATTCTTTTGAAAACAAAAATGATATCGTCACCCTTTATTACGTAATTTATGTCAAAAACATAATTATTGGCCCTATTATTTTCCTAAAAATTATTAGGCCAACCATTGAGCATCAAGGATGCTTGAATTCACACATTTTGCACGGTTGAATTATTAAGAGGCTGATAGACTTGAGCATTCACTGGAGCAGAACAACGAGCACCCGCAATTTTTAAGCAGATTCGGCTAATCGTTCGACAAACGCTAATAAATTCTTCTGTTCGCGAAAATTATCATTATAAGTGAATGGTCAAGTCTACCAGCACCTTTATTGAGACGATTTATGCATTCCTATATAAAACAATATAATAACTATATGATGTAATAACGATATTACCGAGTTATTTTAAACTACCTTTAAAAGAGTCCTCCTAATCAAATTTATATTTTTCATGAAAAAATATGTATCGTAAACCTGTCTCTGTTTTAAATATCAAATAATAACCACGAACATGCCAGAAACAATTCATTAATTATTTATTTTGTTTAACAATCGTTATGTTTCTGTTACGGCGATATTTTGTTTTTGATCGCATCAGATAATTGACTTAAATTACAGCAATTATATCTACTACTACTACTACTGATTATTCGGTATAATTAAAGGTTATTAAGTACAAATTACAATCAAAATTATAGTAATTCACGGACGAGGCGAAGGGAGGGGGGTAAAAATGGATTAAAATAGGGTTTGAATGAGATAATAATACCGAACTCCACGCTGTCAAGAAATAGTTATTTGTACAACAAGAGAGCAAAGTTTGATATTTCTTCGAGTGATTGTTTTGAGTCCCGTGCAAGCGAAAGATTCTATAATAGATTTTAGAATCTTGAGCGTAGTAAGGGACTCAAAAGCGCATGAGATGTAAATAACTTTGATCTCGTGTAGTACACAAAAAATTTCACGTCAGTCAGCCATCAAAAAATACGACCTGAAAAAATTTAATCCGCCCACAACACTATTTCACTCATGTTTTCTGAAAATATTCTAACAATTAAGTTTAATTACCGCAATAAAACAAAACAAAAGAAATTTCAATAAAATAATACGAACGTAATGAATTAACGAACATCAATTGACAGTTCAATCGCCAACTTTTTTTTTGTAAATAAAAACTTTGTAAGATCCGGTCCGAATTGCGGATACTACTATTTGTGAACTATAGTAGAGATCGTTAAAAGTAGTTAAGTAGAATTATTTACTGCGTAACAATTGCGTAAATTTGCATAAGTTTATTGTTTTCATTGTATAATAAAATATGTATAATATGGTGTTTTTATTACATTTTAAACTTTTATTTCATTAATTAATTATTACGAATGAAGACTCGTGTGGTCTGACTTATTTCGGGGGTCTATTATAAACCGTCAATATACCGTTGAATTACGTATGCACTTTTTTGTCTCTTTCTTTTTGCTAATGACGTGAATGGGACAAAGACAATAGAATCCAAATACTTCGAACTTGTATTAGGCCCCGCACGTTGAAATGACATTCGAATATAAAGGTCACTTGAATGTTATTTTGTCTCACTCAGTGAGCAAAATCGCATTTTGCTCACTGTTTTTAAGCAGCAAATTACCCTTGTTCTAGCTGCTGACGTGAAAAAGCTTTTAAAAAACTGTTGTATCTTAGCTTCAAAATTTGGGTTAAAATTTACGGGTACCTATTTATTTGTGTGGTGCTCAGGTACATTCTTGCCTAAGTTATAACTGCTGACATCTTTATATATATTTATGTATCTCTACCGTATGTGTAAAGCGCTATTAAGCGTAGTTAGTTACGCTACTTGATATTCGCTTCAATGTATATTCGCTTCAATTGTGTTTACTCTGAGAGTACGTCTGAATGTCGTGAATGAAAGGCTGTCCAATATTTCCGATTGCTATCGTAGGTAATAATTATAATTCACTGTCTCACATCACTCTTGTTATTAACTACACAAATACAGCCACGTAGGTATATATTTTAGTAGTTGGTAACCGAGTTCTAGCGATTTAATGGACTCACTCGTCAAATCCTGGGAGAGTCGAAAACATTAACTAATAACCCGGTGCGCGGTAAGGTGCATTGGGGTAAATGCCGTTTTTTGTTGATAAGTAAGTAGTGTATTTTCTTATGGGTGAATTAGTTTCCCAGATCTGCCTACATACACAGGTGTCGTCTGATGGGAACAAATATAATATCCCATAACCTGTCAATAGTGAAACTTTGCAGCTTTGTCTTAAACCCTTTGGTCTGCGACACGCTTTTGACACCGCTAGGGTTGCAAGTGTCTAATATAAGTTGTACCTAAGTGGGTACTTCTTTTTGACATTAGTGGTCCAGAGGAACAGAGAATGTGCATTGCAGTCTCCTCTAACTCCTTTCAGAACTTGCATGTCGCATCTTGTTTCTTCCCAATTTGAAACATGTGTTTGTTCAACTTACAGTCTCCAGTCAATATTCTGGTCACCGCGCAGGTTTTGTGTCTTTTGAGCTCTAAAAGCTCCTTAGCAAATTTGTTGTTGAACCCTTTGACTAGAGCTTTCGAGTGTTCTTGTCCTTTGACGAAATACTTAGCTACCTAGCTACTAAACGAAATACTAAACCTACCATTTTCGTTGCCCCGATGACCATTCTAATATCAACCGGATAGGCTGAAATTAGACTAAGGCAAGTCATAATTACCTGAAAAATAAATTTTTTTAGACATAGTGCAGGCGTGAATAATAAAACTAAACGTTTGACACTTCTTGAATATAAAATAAATATTTTATATGATTAAATTCCAAGAATGTTAAGAGCATTTCATATAGGTACCTAATTAAAATCTTCCGTATTTTGTGGAAGTCCAATTAAACAAAAACGACGTTAGATGTAAGAAAAGCTTTATATTTTCGACTTTCAAGTCTTATCACGAACATACCCGCCCAAAAACTGGTCGAAATTATCCCAACATACCAATCATCTAGTCAAATTCCACAAAATCCCTCTGTCCACGAATATGTGCTTAAGCAACCAAAGGTACATGTAACACTGAGTACCTACTAACACTCCAAAGGGATTCACCGAAACCCCAAAAAGTTACATGTAGCTTAATCCAATTTCCACCCAATCTGTAGCTGAAATGCCTTTTAAATTGGTTCGGCGCCTTCGGGTAGGTATATTTATCGTATATTTATTTGCGTTTACTTTTTACGTACGGGCGAATGTTAAATGAAGTCGCATAATTCATTTACGCGATTAAATATTTTCCGGGTGCATTGGACTTAAGAAATCGCAATGATTTCTTAGATTAGAAGCGCTTTGTTTATAGTGATCCTAGGCTAAAGGGGAATAAATCACTCTGTATCGAGTTAAAAGACATACGATTTGCATGTAAACGCAGTGTGTGCGTGCAAATACGTTACCTTTAACCGCGCGAGTGCATGTTAAACACGCATAAAATAGTTTGCTGTACGTAACATAGTTCACGTACGTACTTATACATATGTGCAAACAAATCAGGCATGTAAAATAACCTAAGAGACGGAAGATTAACTTCGTCAATGTCCAAAAATGAAACTAAAAGTGAGCGTTCCAACTTAACATGATTTATTCGATTTGAGTGACTTCGAGCCACGGATCAAAGACTTAAGTGCTCTCGTCTTCGCTCGAAATGTTACGTAGGTCGGTATTATTAATGGAGAATAATAGCTGAGCGGATCCTTAGCCTAAAAATCGCCGTGTTTTATAAAACTAACGGGATTATTTTGAGGACCAAATCAAGCCCGCTTTGAGCCTAAAACCGGCCAAGCGTGCATCGGATGTACGAAGTGTTCCGTTTTTATTTTCAGAATTTAGTTTTTCATTTCTCTGTTCAACCGTAGTTTAGAATTATGAACATAGGTACATTGTGAGGTGAGGTAGTATCTCACACGTATTTTAAAATATTTTATTCACTTAAACTCCATTATAGGCCGTGTCTTTATAAATCCTTTAAAAATAATACGACTTTTAAAAAATTACTTCAGGTTTAACATTAGCCTTTAGTTATCAGAATATAAAATTTGAAACCACACCAGCTGGTAAAGGCTCTATTGATTGTTTAAAAACGGATGAGAAAGTTGCATTTTATCCACAGGCGTGGCAAAGTAATCTGACGCAAATTTTGAGTTGTTTCCTTATGTTAGCTGGTAGACTGATTAATGTGTGACTTATTAATGGTCATTTTGAATGATAAATATTTAATAACGTTCATTTGGTTTCGATTTTGTTTGATATTTTAGTTACTATTTTCCTCATATCGGTGTAGTGAAAAATTTTGTGTTTCTCTCGGTGGCAAAATTTGTTTAGCCCTCGTGCCTTGAAACTCTCGCAACGCTCATGATTCAACTTTTCGAACCACTCGCTACACTCGTGGTTTAATTTTGGTATATTTTCCTTCTCAGCCCGCGTAGCCAACGTGCCTATCGTTCACCCTCCGTGGCGAACGAAACGCAACGGTCACAGTCGCACTAATATGGAAGAGTGATAGAGAGAGATGACTACGCTGCGCTACGGAGCGTGATTGATTGTAACGTTGGCTACGCGGCCAGGTATCAATAGTGGCACAAGCGGTTAAACAAAAACTTTTCCCCCTTGTAAAACAAATAACTATTAAGGCGTTCAAATAAAGAGTTAAAATATCTACGGTGAGCCAGCTGACTGACTGCTAGCAAGCCTCTTACGCCCATATTTGATGGGAAAACTAATACTATCTTATACTTTATTACGCGAGAACAAGGCATACATTTGTACGGCTACTTCTGTGTAACATTTTTTTACGCGTTTCGTTGGATCCTTTTGGATACCTACCTCCGGAGCGTGTACAAAAAACTCACCGCTTTTAAAACATCAGCCCGCAAAAGTAAACCGGCAATAAATAACGCAAGCTGAAGCAAGCAGATCGGTTGCAATACAGCTCGGACAATCAACAACTAGCAGCCATAACCTTTATCCGTTTTGCAAAGAAAAAATATTACAAACGTTAGATTTCCATTCGGGCCACGCATGTGAGGACGTGCCCGGTGTGCCGATACTTGAAACTATGCCAACTTTGACGGGGAACAAATCAAACTGTACTCGGGGATACGACTTTAACTAGAATGTTGGGTAAATGCTACTTGAATTCTTACTTGTGATGTATAAAAAACGCCGTAAGGCACTTGTTTTTTTGTTGTTTGCATCTCTAGTATGTTGCATTTGGTGTATAGTATGTTGAAGAATAACTCACGCTAGAACGGTCTGGGTCTGATTCGAGGCTTCCGTACCTTCAGTTTTCTTTAGAAAGCATTACGTGATAACTGATCACCCGTCATAGAAAACGAAATGACTGACGCCTGGGATCGGACCTGAGCCGTTCTAATGTGAGTGGGTCATTATCAAAAAATATGTCTGCGGTCTAATCACCGCAACCCGTACAAAATGTCTGAAAAGAGTCGTGGCAATTAGATGCAACCGCAGACATATTCTTAGAGAATGACCCGAATCATCTTTAAAGCGATGAAGTCCAAAAAAACCGGACCAAGTTTTAGGGCCGTAGCCATAATAACAATCGTTTGTCGAGAAACGTCAATTTAAATATGTTGAGTTTTCTAAAAACGATAGTCGCGTATCTAGGCCCCCTAGGCAACCAGAAAAAACCTTAAAGCAACCAAAGAACGTTAGAGGAAAAAAAACAACGGGTTATCGAATTTTCAATCTGTCGAATCTGTCGGTCACGTGACACCTGTCGCGAGTTGAAAATTTTTTCCACATCCCAAAAAGTGCACAGCGCCGCTAAAGAAGTTTTCACTTCAAAAATTGAGAAAAAGGACATTGCGCCACATCGATAAGTCAAGTACTATTTTTCATATTCTTTGTGAGAAACATGCCACTGATTGAGGGCAGACAGAAAACAGTGGATACTTAAATGTCTCCTGCACAGCCTTATGGCCGGGCTACACATGAAAGTTCCCGAGGTACCGAAACTATATCAACTTTGACAGGAGCAAATCAAACTGTACTCAACCAATGGGGCTTTGATAGATAGAAGTTAGGCGGTAGCTAGTTAAATCCTCATTTGTCTTGGAGCCAACTCTACAAAGCTAACTCTACACAGACTTTGCAATTACAACGTGTGTAGGTGTCATAATCAGCATCACATTTCTATAAATATATAATATTTATTCTGGCAAAGGTCAGAATCTTCTGCCCAGGCATGTCTAAAGTATTTTACGTTATCTTATTATAAGCGCCGTGGCATGGCATGCTGCTCCTAAAAATTATCCCACTATACTTTGCATCATGTATATTCAACATACCATGTTTTTAAGATAATAGAAGAACGCAATAAGGCCTAGTCTTTCCTCTGGGTTGGAAGGTCAGATGGCAGTTGCGGTCGTAAAAACTAATGTCTACGCCAATTCTTGGGATTATTTTCCAAGCGGACCCCAGGCTCCCATGAACCGTGGCAAAATGCTGGGACAACGTGAGGAAGATGAGATGAGTAGAAGTGCGCAATGAAGCAGTGAAGCGAAGTGTTGTACATGTAATTTTAATATAGAAACATTTCAATTATTAAATTAAGTAATAAATTCCTAAATTTTGTCGGGATTTAACTTACAAAACCTTTCAGGTTCACAGGTCACAACCACCCAGTATATCTTATACTTATTATCTTGATATTAAGAGTCGCACAAACCCGCCGCCAAAAAGCCGCTCCCATACAAACGAATTCTCTCTCATTTTAAAACGACAAGCATAAATTACAGGAAACTTCGCATAAACATTTACCAGTAAAACCAGTACCAGACTACAGGTTTGAAAATGGAATGTTGAGCGTTGCGAGGGTTTCAAACAGGGCTCGGAACCGGTTTTTTTTTAACCCGAAATTGCCCAATATTTTTAATTATTTTATGTTTTTCACGTAGGATAAGATTTTTCCATTAAAAATGAAATAAAAAACCAAAAATATACCAAAATAGAACCGAAATTCCTAGCCACAGCAGCCCGCTACCTCCCCGTCAATATCTGCACCCACAACTATTAATATTAATTAAATCGAGTGATAAGCTTAGTCTAATTAGTTTTAAGTATGTATTTAACCCATAACTTGCATGTCTGGTTTAACTGTCAATGTAAGTTGGTGAATAAATAAAATAAAAACAAAGAACAAAAAGGACGTAATAGTACCTACCGCTATTTTTATATGAAGAATAACCTGATTCTGAGCCTTCGTTTCAAGGCGTGGGGGTTAAACAAACTTTGCCACGGAGTGAAACACAAAATCACCACACCAAACAGAATATCCATATATATGTATAAAGTTTACGTCAAATTTCATATCATTTTAGAATGTCGTTTTAAAATTAGAACGCAACTTTGACTGTATTGCGGCGACCAAGCCGCGTAGCCAACGTGAAAATCGTTAACGCTCCGTAGCGTATCGTAGTCATCTATCTCTTGTACTAATGTGGAAGAGTGATAGAGATGACTGCGATACGCTACGGAGCGTTAACGATTTTCACGTTGGCTACGCGGCTAGGTTCATGTGACTCTTAAATCATCGTAATCTTGAAATATCTGCAATATATTAAGCTACAGCGAGCTAACTACGCCCAACTATCTCACGTCGGCTTTTGTTGTCAAGTCACGGAAATGACAATGGGTTATCGCATAACGTCACGTATACTACGTAATGTACGTCACGTGTATTGGTGATATGGACTATCTCGATTAGACTCGGCATTGGGTCCATAGTGGGTTGCATACAAGTTTAAGTCATATCTTTGATACGCGTAACAACTTGTGTCATAATCATTATTGCGCATACAAATGAAAAGTCATATTATATTGTGTCATATTAGTTGACACATCGTTTTTGTGCATACCTGACGAACCTAACCTAAAATTTTATGCGAATTAAATTGATGACTATAAAAATTATGACAATTATTTTATGACAAAAACCCAGTTATGCGCAGGAATAATTCTGACTTAAGATTTTTATGACTTTCAATTTTATGCATAAAGTGTTATGACAATTAAAAATATGACAAAAGTGTTATGCGACAAGAGGGAGTCCCCTCGGCATTACAGGTTGGCCAAAATACGTTAACATTCAAAGTTTAGGAATTGTTATTTACAAGCCCTTTACAAAATGTTATTATTATAAAATAAAACTTGCAATCGTATAACTGAAGCAAAAAATATTAAGATTAGGTATTATAAGAGAAACTATCGGCATATATTAATAACATAAGACCCTACTCGTAGTGTTGTCTTCCTACCGGTAAGTAAGATTGCCAGAGCTCACCGAGGGTGCGGGGTGTTAGGGTCGGCAACGCGCATGTGACACCTCTGGAGTTGCAGGCGTCCATAAGTTATGGTAACCGCTTACCACCAGGCGGGCCATATGCTTGTTTGCCACCGTAGTATTAAAAAAAAAAGATAAACAATTCTTGGGAAAAGAAACAGATATACTTAAAGATATAAAAACCTAAATAGATGATAGTACCATAAATAAAACTAATGCATAAATATAATTATCTTAAAAATATTTACGTAAAGGAAGTTTCCTCGCGGCTTCACATGCCCCGAGAAAAATTAAGTATGTTTCTCATACCCCACTTATCTTCAAAATATTCTCATTTGGCTTCAATACACAAACGTAAAGCTTTGTTAAATCTATCAACAAAAAGCACAAAAAAGCCAACGTATTTTGGGCCACCGTATATGAAGTTATTACGGAAACTTGCAGTCACCATAATCAATCAGCAGCAGTCAATTGCATCCTACAACCTATTGACTCAATTCAAGTACCCATATTTACTCCTAGATTTTTTTTTACATACATAGAAGTAGAGGTATTTTTAACATTTCATCTTAATATGTGTGTCTTGTATTTAATCTCGCGCGCACAGCAAACAGGAAAAAAACACTCAAATGCGAGTAACATTTTTAATTACCTGTAATCTTCCTACCTGTAACCTGTTATCTCTGTTTTTCTTGCTCTCTCTCTAACTCCTCATATTTGTAAAAAGGGGCAGGTTAAAAGTACAGGTTACAGGCCTTTCATGAAACGCAACCCAGGACTGTACGTGAATGTAACATTAGTATGTATGGTACCACAAGTACATACATGCTTTATCTAATGGCTAAGTGATCTGTGATTGACGCGAACGTTTTCACCGGTACTATAGGTCAGATAGCCTACATAGATTGTACGTGACTTAGATTCAAAATAGCTTAAACAAGCCTGGATATAAACTTAGTACATACTAAACTAATTATTTATCAACGAGATACCTCAACGAGCGATACTACGAATTTTTATATTAAGGGAAAAAATGTTGGAGGTCGCTTTGTCGCAGCCAACTGGTTAAATTAGCCAGCTAATTAGTTGGCTGAAGGACAACCAGCCAAGTCATTGATCACAACGTTAATCCAGATGGCTGAACGTCGTGTAATCATTTAGTTCGATTAGACATTGATGAATTTGATGTACGGTTAGGTTAGTATTTTATTGAAAATTTATTTTATCTATATAATTTTTAAGTTTTTAGGTTACTTTTTAATCACTTGGTTGAGTGAACCAGTCGTTTTCAAAGAACTGACTTTCAATACGCCGAGTTGTTAAACGTTGAGTGATTTTCTATCGGTCTAGGCGACTAATTAGCTGGCTAACTTAACCAGATGGCTGCGACAGCTATAAGGCATGTAGTCGGAAAGGAAGAAAGGAAAGATTCGCCCGTTTCTGGTAAGCTTCCAAAGCTCAGTTGGTATGCCCGAAAAAAATAAAAAAATGTTAGTACTTACGCACTATTTTGGAATTCGTTATTATGTCACCATTTATAAATATATAAGCATACATATAAGTACAGTACCGGCCAATAATATATCACCTTTGTATTTTTTCGTATGTACTTATAGAGTAAACAATATACTCGTACATAACATAAGTTAGTTTATAGATTGCATATTTTACATTTTATACAAATACATGATGAATACTGCAATGAAATACTGTGAATTACAATAGGAGACTAAGCAAATTACTAAAAAAAGTTCAAAAAAAAATTAATTTGACTATAGGGTAAACCGTCTATTACCAGCCAATTAATATTAATGTCCAATTACTGGCCACCTTATACTAAAATGGTTAAAATAAGAATTATATTTATTTATTTACACAATTCTAGTAAACGAAAGAACTATCGTTCTGATGATTAACTTAGATTGTGTGATTATTAAACAGAAAAATTTAGTATACCTAAGGTGGCCAATAGTCAGTAATAGACGGTTTACCCTACATTGTCTTTTAAAAGAAGCTCTATGAAAAGCCATTACATGACTCTTATCGCTTGCACAAAGACTACTACTAGACTACCTAAAGTGAGATGGAAATCACTTGCAAATAAAAAATAATAATATTGGCCGGTAAGATTTATATACTTGGGTAAAGGGTTGTAATACCAAAAGGAAATGTTCAAAACATTCAATTTATTAAATTAATCTGTATTTCGGGATTAAGTTATATTTCTCGTGGTTGCTGGCTTAAGAGACAAATCCGACGAAACACTTTACGCTTCTTTATCATTTTATTCCTTTTCTTTATTTTATTTAGAAACTCCATTTTGCTTTGAAACATACGACTTGCTGAAAATAAAGTAAATCGAAATCAGTTGCGGCATTAGTGTCGATATGTGAGCATTATGCTGCAACACACGGACTAAAATACAATGTAAAAAAATCAGAAATAATTGTTTTTAAATATGATAAGGGCCCAGATTTCGTTCCACCTGTTAGGTTAAACGGGACAGAATTAAAATGTGTAAGTAGTTTTAAGTATCTAGGGCATGTTTTGACAGAGAGATTAAAGGACGATGACGATCTCGAAAGACAGCGGCGGGCCATAGCGATGAGAAGCAACATGCTGGCACGTCGGTTTGCTCACTGTTCCGACCAAGCCAAAATAACTTTGTTCAAGGCGTACTGTCAGGCGTTCTACACTAGCCAGCTGTGGTACCATTTCACGAAACGATCGTTCAATAGACTTCGAGTACAGTACAACAACGCGTTTCGTGCAATGTTACGGCTACCGTGGCGGTGTAGTGCGTCTGGTATGTTCGCCGAGAACAGAGTAGATGACTTTTACGCTATAATGCGTAAAAGGCACTGGTCGTTTGTCGGGAGAGTGAGCGAATCGACGAACAGTATTGTTAAAGTAGTGTATACAACCTGCTACTGTATGAGCAAGGTTTTCCCGCTGCACCTATATAATTAGCCTTAATTTTAATTGTATATTTTATTTTATTTTATTTATTGTATTAGAACTTTACGTAGGTACAGAACCGGCACAGTATTATTGAGCCTTGTGTTGATTTGACAACAAACCATAAAAGCGGAGCGTAAATATGGCGACCTAAACGCGTAAGCGCCATGAATTTTACGGCGCTTACGACGTTTTGATCGCGAGGTACAAGATGTGATTGCGACTATTTCATTGTTTGGTATGGCTTCTCTATAGTCAGCAAACTCAATGCTCGTACCGCTTTATGATTTTATTTACTCCTTTCCTTTATTTTATCTAGTAACTCCATTTTACTTTAGAATATAAGACTTGCTGAAAATAAAGTAAATCGAAATCAGTTGCGGCTTTAGAACTTTAAAAATCTACTTTACCCATAAAACAATTTACTGCGTATAGAACCGGCACAGAAAACCAGTATTGCACCATGAGTTGTTGTTTTTTGACAGCAAACCATAAAAGCGGAGCGTGAATCTCGCGACCTAAACACGTAAGCGCCATGAATTTTATGGCGCTTACGACGTTTTGGCCGCGTGGTACAGGTTACGATTGCGACAATTTCATTGTTTAGTATGACTTCACTATACTTTTAATCATTTAATGCTTGTACTGTATCTCGCTCGCACCATACGATCTAAAATAACAATAGAATTCTGACTAGAGCCACAGAATAAACAATAGTACAGTCAGCATCAAAAGTAGCGGATGAAACAACGCGCCAAAAGTATCTGATATTTAGGATAACTTTTCCAAATATAGATAAATTTCTAAAATTCGCGCTCAAAAGTATATCTTTTACAGTCTTAGTTTTTCTATATTAAAGACATCACTTTTTGTAAAGCTGTTACAGAATGGTAGATACTTATGAAACGTTATTTGATCCGCTACTTTTGATGGTGGCTGGTGGTAGTGGTGGCTACAAAACCAAAGTGTGACAGTATTTTACACAGCGTAAATTATTGACAGCAAAATTTGTATGGCACTTTCAAAATTGTTCACACGACTGATTTTCCCGCATAGACGCGTAAGCGTGTACGGTATACGATAAGAAGTTACGCCGTGTAAACCTAGCCTATTGCTTGATTCCCGCGAAATGCATGCAATGCACAGAACTGGCCTCCCTACTTTGCTACGTATTAGTTATTTACGATACAAGTGCAGAAAATAGAAAATTCAAAGAAGGGAGTGTTTTAAATCGACACGAGTTGCAAATTACCTATTCGCACGTGTATCGTACAACGTTTTACAGTACATATGGCTCTTTAAAGTTTCGACATATGCACGGAAAGTGCTCATTCCCGCACACGCACCTTAAGTACTGTAATATATATTATATGATATATGTTGTTGTGTACGGCGTAGCGCGCTACAAAAGAACTTCGTAGCAAGTTAGCGCTTAGTATTGGATTTGCTACGAACTTCGTCGTAGCGAACTATCATTTTGCTTATAATCGCGATACGACATACTTTTGAAGGGACCGTGACATTTTGATACTTGAAATATTCCTTGGTATGTTTTTAAAATATCAACTGAATTCAAAGTTAATCTAACAGCGCTTCTACATAATTTTGTTTTTCGTTATTGCAACTATTTTCTAGCCATTGCCTCTAAAGCATAAACTACACTTTTGTACTTAATTATACTACAGATGATGTGTATTTAACGTCTAGCCATAGGTATGTAAGTCGGTCGACTTAACAATTTTGACCATGAGACCAATAATACAGTAACTTTATACATTTAGCGTTTGCGTCAAATCCGGTAGTTCTGATTTTTTGCAGACTTGTTTATTGAAATTTACTGTTTCAATACATTTTAGCTGAACGAATGTTTATATTTTGTATGGGAGAGTCTTTTTTTTCGCAATTTCAGAGTTAAGTCCCACAGTAAAAGTTGCTCAGTATGACCTACATATCAACAAAATAAAAAAATATTATTATTAAAAAAACAAAAAACCCGACTGCACACTAAAACAGAGGAAAACAAGCCCCACGAGAATATTGTTGTTGATGGTAAGTATCGCAGGCGGGGACCAACAGAGGGTTACTTTTAGTCATTTTGGTTGTTTGTTTCCGCCGGCGATACTTACCATCAAAAACAATATTCTTGTGGGGCTTGTTTTCCTCTTTTTTAGTGTGCAGTCGGGTTTTTTTTTTATAATAATTTTTATTTTATTTTTAACTTTAGCCCCAATCTATGACACTCCCGTGATCAAGACGAATCTAACGATACCTCATACATCAAAATCCATCAAGCCGTTTAGGCTACAGAAGGCCACAAAGAAATAGACATACATACATATATACATACATACACTCGAAAAGCATTACCCTCCTCCCTTTGGCAGTCGGATAATAATAATATCCTGTATAAAACGTTGTTGGGCAGGTTTTAGTTTGACAATATTCCGTATAATTATAAACTTGAATCCGAAATAGATTTTGATAAATATCAAGTTTAGTTAGTCGAAGTCGTATAAATAGAAACTAAATAAACTGGATTGGATAAAAATAGATTAACTATTAATCGGTACGAGAAAATGATTATGAAAATTCGCTTAAGACTTTACTGAAAACTTCGCCGAGATACAGAAAGAAAAACGAATGATTAATTCGATTTATAAAACTATTTTTTTCTACAAAGTGCTTAATTCTATTCAGAGACAAACTAGAGTCGGGGGCCTATTTCCGTATCATTCGATACCAACTAACATGCGAGATATGTCAACATTGTATGCAATTGACATTTCATTTCGAACAAGAGGCATCTCGACTGATATTAAAATAGAGGTCAAATCGAATTGCTTTTTTTTTTCAAAGATGTTCCAAATTTGAAGTCATAACCAAATCGATTTTGATGTAGTTATAGCAATTACCTACAACATCATCACAGATAAGAAACTTGTTGTAACAAAACAATTTATCGTAATGTTGGCCATTATTTACGGATTTTGAAGGCATCATAGAGGGTTTATGATATGTGTGTAGATAAAATACTTTAAAAGATTAAATTTTCACTTTTACCACGAAGTACGGAGTTAAACAACACTAATAACGTATATTTCGCTGTACCTACGTGGCCACAAGTCACTTAACGTAATACGCTTTAAGCACGTTGTTACAGCGTGACCACTTTACTCGATCACAGGGCGTATACTCTATACCATCGCTACAAGGTTTAAAATTGCTTAATTCCACTGCATTATATTTATGGTTCTTTTCCGCTTAGACAACTATATTAAAACGTCCGTGATGGACTTTATGACATTGGTTTAGCGTCTGCAATTGCTTGTGTCAGACGTATTTGTTTGTGGTCGTGGTATATGCGATATGACACGTTCGCTGAAGGGAGCACGTGTGCGCTATATTAAAAGAAACAGCGACAAAATAGTTGGATGCCGTTTTTGCAGACTAATATCGCGATATAGTTTTATTTAAAAGAGTCTAAGTCCATTTGTCAAGACTTATAAAGGAAATGGGAAACTACCCGACTTATAAAGAAAACAGGTTTAATGTAAGATTTCATACCTAGCTAAAATCATGCGATCACTAAAATTAAGCGGAATTTAAAATATTATTTATCATTTGCTTTAAAAAAAATGATCCGAAAATTCCATAGTTTTTCATGTATTTGGTGATGACCCGGTGGGCTTTCGAGGTCAGACACTTGAATTTAATAATTAACATGCAAAAAAACCAGCGGACCCTTACTTATTTAATGCAAGGTGGAATGTAACAATTAAATGGTTCATGACGAGTCTAAAGACAACTAATATAACTAGGTAATTACCTAATTAATATCTATCTGAACTTGTGTCCAACTCGATAAACACTTTTAGATTCGACTTTTGAAACCTCATAGCCAGCCTATGCCAGAAATATTTATTAAAAGTGTATAACTACACACATATCATAAACCCTCTATGATGCCTTCAAAATCCGTAAATAATGGCCAACATTACGATAAACTCTTTTGTTACAACAAATTTCTTATCTATGATAATGTTGTAATTGCTTCATAACTATATCAAAATTGATTTGGTTATGACATTCAAATTTGGAACACATCTGACAAAAAAGCAATTCGATTTTACCTCTATTCTAAAGCCCGACCAGAAATATATGATCGTTGTCAAGAGGGCGCTATATTCTCATGTAGGTATAGGGTGACAGTTCAGTTTAGTATGAAAAATTTATTTCTAATGAAATTCCGCGATATGGCGCGTGATCATATATTACTGGTCAGGCTTTAATATCAGTCGAGATGCCTTTTTGTTCGAAATGAAATGTCAGATGCATACAATTTTGACATATCTCGCATGTTAGTTTGTATCGAATGATACGGAAATAGGCCCCTGACTCTAGTTTGTCTCTGAATTTAAAAAAAAACTACGAACGAGTGACATGCATGAAAAAAAGTTTTAATTTACCGCCATTTGAAGTAGAGTTTATCTTTTAATTAGTTTTAGGTATAAAATGAATATGTTTTGTTGTTATTAAAGTAACTATAGCCAATTTCGTGTAAAATGAGAAAAAAAATTCGGTAACGCCATCACATATCTGCGAGTTCCGCCAAGAGAGCAACGATGCCCCAACGTTGTCTGTAATTTGGGTTAGTGAATATATCATAGAAAGTTTATAATATGTGTGTAGATAAAATAGTGTATGTAACTGTACATAATTTGGCATTAAAACACTCGTGTGATCCCTTTAAGAAACACTTCGTTCGTTTCTTAAACCCACACTCGTGTATTTTAATGCCTTTTATTATGTAGCAGTCACATAAACTACTATTTTAATATAACTCAAGTTTCATAAAGCATTGTTTAAACATTCAATATTGAATATAAATAACAATGGCTATGCAAACTTTGTGTGACACACGTCCTTTCTATTTTAATGTGCACATATTTCATGACGAACGTCCGCCATGCACGCAAACTTATTATAATGGAGTTGTCTAACATGAATTTGGGTCACATACAATAGTCGTATTTTTTTGCCATCAATTTGGCTAGGTATGTGTACAACCTTGCTTTGCTTTATGTCAAGGGCTTAACAGTTATTTGAAAGTTGACATGAATACATATAGGTATAATCTGACCAAAAATAGGTATCTGAATATAGGTATGTAGAGACGACCGCGACAGTATCTGACCTAGTGGGTCAGACCCAACACACACACAACAGTGGGTCGTTAGGTGGGGACCCTGCCTATGAAGCCGATGGTCCCGGGTTCGAATCCAGGTAAGGGCATTAATTTGTGTGATGAACACAGATATTTGTTCGTGAGTCATGGGACTCATGGGTGTTTTCTATGTATGCAAATAAGTATTTATCTATATGCGTATGTATACCGTCGCCTAGTACTCATAATACAAGCTTTGCTTAGTGTGGGGCTAGGTCAATCTATGTAAGATGACCCCCCGATATTTATTTATTTATTCATAATGGGACTTTGGACCCTCATTGCCGTTTCATGTATGGTGGCTAGACCAAGTTGGAACAAGCATTATTCTGCTTTTAATTTGATGTCATTATAGTATTTTATGCATCAGTTGTATAAGAAGGGTCAAAAAAGGCGAGTGGCGTGAGTTACAATGTGAGCCGGAGCCGAAGGCGTAGGCGAACATTGTAAAGGAATACGCCACGAGAATTTTTTGACCTACTTATACAACGTTGCATACAATATTTTTCCTACGAGTCAACAAAAATAAATCTTAATTTAGGTAAACAAATGACAGCAAAAGTATATAGCCAAGACGCGCGAGCATACCTTGTTACGCGCCCGGCCCGCCCCGGGCCGCGGCCGGCCGGTCGGCGACACCTCCTCGTAACTCATGAGGCCCTGGTACTCGCTACTTGCTAAATTAATTTTTTGGACAGTTTTTTCTCAATTTTGGCCACCGTAGCCTACGGAGACTAACAAGCAACGCTAAGCGGTCTTCGTAGTCTATGGGTGTTGCTATATTACGGGTGTCACATGCGTGTTTCTGACTTATGACGTAATTATTTTTACTATGCAACCAAATGAATATTTTGTAAGTTGGCATCAATGCACTTAGTTTAAAACTGTATTCGTTTTGGTTTTGTTAGGTTGGTAGCCATTAATCGCAGTAACATTATAGCTTATAAAAGCACAAGAGCTTTTATGAGGAATAGACAATATAGACTTTTCTTGAAATCTTTTATGTATGTTCTTATATTCGTGTTAATGAATGCATAAATGACAGATAACAGTAGAGGAGTAGGAAAAAGGGTATATATAACCTATAGATTACGGTATACTTCGTACATCATAAACTTTAGGATACAACACTGCAAGCTCTTTTTACATTTTTACCACAAGGTCGTCGAATAACTAGTCGACTTTTTACATAATCTATGTAATAGGTGTACCTGCTCACTCGTAATAAGACTTGACACATTCGATATTCACATTATTTTTACTTACAAATACGAAAGTACATTATTTTATTACATGTAACTATGTTATGGTCACCATAAATAAATAGTCAGATGTTGATGTCATTAAAGGGTATATATAACCTATAGATTACGGTATACTTCGTACATCATAAACTTTAGGATACAACACTGCAAGCTCTTTTTACATTTTTACCACAAGGTCGTCGAATAACTAGTCGACTTTTTACATAATCTATGTAATAGGTGTACCTGCTCACTCGTAATAAGACTTGACACATTCGATATTCACATTATTTTTACTTACAAATACGAAAGTACATTATTTTATTACATGTAACTATGTTATGGTCACCATAAATAAATAGTCAGATGTTGATGTCATTAAAGGGTATATATAACCTATAGATTACGGTATACTTCGTACATCATAAACTTTAGGATACAACACTGCAAGCTCTTTTTACATTTTTACCACAAGGTCGTCGAATAACTAGTCGACTTTTTACATAATCTATGTAATAGGTGTACCTGCTCACTCGTAATAAGACTTGACACATTCGATATTCACATTATTCTTACTTACAAATACGAAAGTACATTATTTTATTACATGTAACTATGTTATGGTCACCATAACATAGTTACATGTAATAAAATAATGTCAAAATCTGAAGGGTGACTATGACTTATTTACATAACTGTTATTTACTCGTACCTTATTGAAATAAAAACAATCTTGTTTCTTTTTTCATTTCATTCCTTGTAAATTATCGGTTATGTTTTATGTAGTCGCTATGTGTCTTGATTTCACAATTTTTTTTTTATGTAATAACTGCAGGAGCACCTATTATAGATGCTAGTTTTAAGGTATTCATCTATGGGCCCATAATTGCCTGAAAATAAAAAATTTCATATCCATAAGATTTACTCGTAATTTACTCAATACATATGTTATATGTGGTTAGTAGATATATGTTAGAATGTGTTACTAATATAAAAATGTATAAGACACGGATGTTACGTAAGTATACGTTTTTACAATACTTGTTTTTTATTTTATTTTTCCATAATAAAGTAATATAATTATAATTTTATAAATTTCATAAAACTTGCCAAACTGTGACGTTTGATGGCGAGGTACGCTCATTTTTTAATAAATAAGTTAATCTATAGTAAACACCCCTATAATGGTGGTGGATGGTATAGACAAATCCTGTAAAACAAGTATTTACCATCAGTTTTTAATTGCTGTCAACATTTTAATATAAACAAGAGCCAAAGAGCTGCTTAAGTTTAATTTTTCATTGATACTAAGAATAGTATACATCCCATCATCATCATCATCATTTAAGAGCATGGCTCTTGTCGGTGGAGTAGACGCCAGTTTTCGCGGTCCTCGGCCAAGTTCTTTAGGTCCCTGTAAGACACGACATTTACTTTTCCTTTTAGTTGCTGCGTGTAACTTGCTCGTGGTTTTCCTCTTCCTCTTCTACCTTCGATCCCATGACTGGAGCAAAAAAACCATACTTTTAATTGGTTAATAATATTGAAACCAATTGAAGTAGCTTTCATTCAATAAATAGAAAATATAGAGGACGAATTGGACATAAAGCATAAAGCGGTAGAAATTTCACAGATGTCGGTGAAATATCAAAAATACTCCAAATTTTCTCTTAAATGTCCCATGATTGGTGCCGTTAACATATTTGGGTAAGACACATTTTATTATATGGTTAACTCGTTCGCATTTTTCCTGTAGACATCGCAAAGTGAAGGGAATCTAAAGCTCGATTAGCTTTATGCTGGACTGCACTCTTACAATCGGGATACATTTTTTAATTAGTACGTGAGACTCAAAAAAAAAAGATATAAATCGGGATATATATGTATACATACCTATTGGTTATTTAACTTATGGGAACAGCAGACTCCGCAAATTTTAAAGTGAGATACCTTTTCGTCCCTATCTTAATAAAGATATTCTGCTCCAGAAGTACCTGATGTAGGTGGAGCCTTACTGATAAATTATCACTTAGATAGGATTTGTGGAATAAAATTTATCTAGTGGACATAAATTACGAACTGGCCCTCGACTTAAAGGCTTTGATTTAATCTTAAAGGGGTACTCTCGGTGTCAATGGTTACTTTGTTTCTAGCCATTATGTAATTCTTACTCAAACCATTTCTCTCCGAGATGCTTGTGTACTTCGTCAATTGTACGTCATTACCAAATTAAAATGGAGCTGGTCGGGACATGTTGCCAGGCAGAGTGATGGTAGGTTTTTTTTTTTTTATATATAACGATAGGCAAGCGTTTGACCACGATCTCACCTGATGGTAAGTGATGATGCGGTCTACGGTGGAGCACGCTTACCTATGAGAGACCCAGATTGTACTCATGCGGAAACACAGACTCGGGCAGGGCATTCCACTTGAAACCGTTAGGGTGAGGTCCTGGTGTCGAAGAAAACCACGGATTTTAATACACTTTTAATAGCAAGAAAACACGCCAGATATAAACTCAAAAAAAGTCCAGAAAACAACATATATAACCGAATATCACGTGATACATTTTTGCACGACTACGTGCGGCCCCGTCCGAGGATGCATGCAGACTGGTGGGGCGCAATGATGTTTTACTTAGGTAGCAATTTGCCTATGCAATTTTATATATAGTTATACAGATACATTTGGTTTTAACAATATTTGTGAGCGCGTCGCTAACATAGCCCACCCCTAGTGCGAAGCACTATTCTACAATAGGCACAGGAGCGACGCGTGCCGCGGACCGGCGCAGCACTCCTCTTTGAGTGGTAACCTCGACGACTCTGACTCGTCCATCTCGACCTGGAAAGACAGTTTTTACAATACCTCGTGGCCACACGTTTCGTGGCGAATCAGGATCCACTATCAAAACGAGGTCACCCTCGCGCAGGGGTCTCTGATCCTGCTGCCACTTCTTACGAGGTAACAGCAAGGGCAGAAACTCCTTCAGCCAACGGCGCCAATACATATCGGCGAGCCTTTGCGCAGTCCGCCACTTTTTCCTTAGGTACAGATCGGAATCGTCAAACTCTCCAGCTATAGGTAAATTCGCAGAGGAGCCCAATAGAAAATGGTTAGGGGTAATTGACTCAGAACTACCAGGTTCGACTGACACGTGTGTCAAAGGCCGACCGTTGACCATATTCTCCACTTCGGCCAGCAAAGTCAATAAAACTTCATCTTTTGGGGCGCGTTCCTTAAGGATGACGCCAAGCGATACCTTTACCGTCCGAATTAGGCGCTCCCAAGCGCCACCCCAATGAGGAGTCCTAGGAGGAACAAACGTCCACTGGGCGCGATTGTTGGCCGCCTCTTTTTTTAAGTCCTCATTATTTATTTCCTTAATGGCGTTTTTTAGTTCGGTGTTAGCTCCCCGAAGGTTTGTGCCATTATCCGAAAAAAAATTACTAGGCCACCCACGCCTAGATGCCATTCTTCGAAGGGCTAATATCAGCGAGTCAGTGGTAAGAGAATGCACGACCTCAATATGTATCGCCCGAACAGTAAGGCAAGTAAAGAGAACGCCATAGCGTTTCTCACGGCGTCTGCCGACCACTACCTCCATTGGACCAAACAAATCTAATCCACAAAATGAAAAACAGCGCTGATGATGAGCTAAACGTGCTGCCGGCAAATCACCCATTCGTGGAATCAGCGGCTTAGCCTTTCTCAATCTACACAGCATGCAACGTGATGCAACATATTTAACGGTTGGACGCAATCTCAACAACCAGTATTTTTGTTTGAGGTCGTTGACTACTGCCTCCTGGTTCCCGTGCGCGGCCTTGACGTGCAGATGGCGCACCAGGAGTCGCGCCACCGGATGCCGTCCGTCAAGGATGATGGGCCTCTTTGTCGCCAGCGGCACATCCTGCGCGGCGTCAATGCGACCACCAACGTACAATAGACCTTCGTCACCTAAATATGGAGTCAATGTCAACAACCTACTATCGCGTTGCATGTTCTTACCATTTTTTATATCGGCGATCTCATTGGCAAAGGAGTCCATCTGTGCCTGCTTTAAAATCAACAGCTCCGCCCGGGCCATCAATGAGCAGTCGTCATGGGTAAGTTTCTTACATTTAAATATGAACTTAAGTACAGCAGCCGTTGACCTAAGTAGCCGAAGCCAAGAAGAAAATCGTTCCGGATCTGGAATGGGTAAGTTACACGACATATTTTCTTGTGTGTTTACAGTGACGTGCCCAGAAAATACCTCGGTTGCCTCAGGTTCAAAAAGGTTAAGCGGCCAGGACCTTTCGTGTGAGTACAAAAACTGGAGACCCTTAAACCACTCATTCATAAAAGATTCGTAATTGAAAACCTCTCTAGTCGCAATATCGGCGATATTTAATTTTGTAGGCACATAACGCCACTCCGATATATTCGTAAGGCTATCGATCTCACCCAACCGGTTCGCCTCGTATGCTTTGTAGACGCGCGTATTATTATTTAGCCAGTGCAACACGGTAGACGAGTCGCACCAGAAATAACGGCGCGCGGCGGATAACTTATGTTCTCTTCTTATGGTGTCCGCCAAACGTGCAGCCAGCAATGCCGCCTGGAGCTCAGCACGAGGCACCGTCAAGGGTTTAACCGGCGCGACGCGACACTTACGGGCTACAAATGCGACGTATATTTCGTCATCCTTTATCCAGCGAAAATAAGCCACCGCACTCATTGCCTTAGTAGATGCATCGCTAAAAATATGTAACGATAGGTTTGTATAACCATCAGTAGTAGTTGTAATATTATTTTGTATCACCTGTGGCGGCGTAGCACCCGTAGCACTGATGCCGGACGCAGCGCAGGCACTCGCTTGCGTCACAACGTTCGTAGCGGGACAGCGTAGACCATCTACGCGGCAGACCGCGACGGCAGATGCATTCTCCTTCGCGCTCCCACTCCCTGCGCTGCGTTGGTACCATCTAGGTATGCGAATCTTATCAACTACCTTGAGTAGTTCGATCCATTCGCACCACTTTTTATAAATACCATCAGGAATGTCATCATCCCAAGAAATATTCAGACGCCACGTGTCCTGAAGCATAATTCGACCCTGTACTGTAAAAGGCGATAAAAACCCGAATACATCAAATATCGACATAATAACGCGTAACATAATACGTTTTGACGGCCTTTGTTTATGTCGAATTATACTATCAGGGATGCGTTTAAGCGAGACGTCGAAACCTAATTCATCCTTACCTGGGAACCATAGAAGCCCAAGCGCCCGCTCGCCTTGGAACTGCTGGCCGACTTTGAACTTTACCGCAACTGTGCCTAAAGTCTCTTTTGGAATGCTATCGAGAACAGCGATGCTATTACTTGTCAAGTTGCATAACTGGAAACCACCTGCTTTGTGTATGTCAGTGACATTTTTAACCATTTGGATAGCTGTATCTTCGTCAGGGAGGCTCTGTATATAGTCATCGACATAATGTGAATTTACGATCGCGTCGACCGCGGCGGGCATAGACGACTCATATCGCGAAGCATTTTTATTTTTTATAAATTGTGGAACAAAGGGTGCGCAATTTGCTCCAAATATTAAACTAGTCATAACGTATGTCTTAACTGGTTCCGTAGGCCTGCTTCTCCACAAGAAGCGTAGGGCGTCCTGGTCCTGGGGTTGAATCTTAACGCGTAAGAACATGTCTTTTATATCGCCGGTTACGCCTACGCTATGTTCGCGAAAGCGTAACATAATACCTAGTAAAGAGTTAAGTAAATCCGGACCTTTTAACAGGTAATCATTTAGGCACAACCCTTCCGATTTGGCCGCAGCATCAAAGACCAGACGCAAGCGTTTTTTGTTTACGTTGTCAACGCCGAAATGTGGTAAGTACCACGTCCTTTGAGTACGTTGAGTTTCCTTCAGTTCTGTGGCGAAATCATTATTTAATAAATGATCCACGCGTTCGGAGTACCTTTTAGAATAACCAGGATCTCGACTCATTTTCCTCTCGATGCCTTTAAGCCTATTCAGAGCGCTCGGGAATGAGTCCGGCATCGTACAGTTGGGGTCCTTCCAGGGCAAGCCTACTTGCCAGCGCCCGTCGACGAGACGAGCGGTGCGCTCCAGCTGTTCGACGGCCCGCACGTCATCCACGTTCTGTCGCGGCTTACCTGATATTCCAAGGGCGTCCAGCGCGAATCCGCTCTGCACCTCCTCGTGAAGGTCCCGTAGCGCTTGCTCCTCGCGGCAGCACTCACTCACGAACAATACCGCCGCGCTCGCTTCGCGCCCGGCGGGGGCGTCGGCGGCACGCGTCGCTCTCGTGACGCGCATGGGTCCATGTATACACCACCCCAGGGGAGACAAAGTAGCAGACGGCTCATTTTTCTTACCTAAGATAACTTTTAAAGGCACTAACAAATGGTAGTTATCTTGTCCTATAAGTACTTCCGGCTTTAGATCATTATCATTACACAAGGAACTTGCAATATTTTTTAAATGTGAATATTTAGTACAATCGGTAAATGATAAGCTATTCGGAGGCAAACTTAACTCGGAAACACTTTTTGCTTTAATGGAGTGAACCTTATTGTCCTTACCAGAAAGTTCAAATTTCACTACCATACTGTCGCACGTTATTTGATTATCTTTCCAAGGTCCTTTCACGCGCATTGTTTCCCGATGACCGCGGAGTCCGGCACGGGCAGCTAAGTCAGCACTTATCATTGTTACGCAAGATCCGTCATCGAGTAACGCACTACAGTTTATCACTTTACCGTTAGCCGTATACACACGTATAGGGACCACTTTAAGGAACACTTTGCAACTACTCGCGTTGATGTTTGTAACAACCTCCGCCGTCGGTGGGTCCGCGCCTGCGGCGGGTTCCGCCGAGTGCTCCTGGGGCGCGGCGGGCTCCGCGGCAGCGATAGGTACCTCCCGGGCCGGCGCGCGGTCGCTAGGCCGTCGCGCAGTGATGTTGTTTACAAAGTGAAGTAGCTTGTGATGCGCTTGGCCACAATTATCCTTATCGCACACTGGTGCCGGGCAGGTTTCTCGGCTGTGGCGGGAATCTAGGCATTTGTAACAAATTCCATTACGTTTTACGTATTGCCAACGTACCTTGCGAAGGGCCTTTCGGAATTGTTTACACTCTGATAGTTTGTGTTTTGATCCGTGGCAGAAATAACACTTGTCGGCATTATCTTGCTCAGATTGCAGGAATACATGTTGCGGGCGCGGGTTCTTATCGTAACCTTTAGTTTTTACGTTGTCAGCACGTTGACTCATAGTATAAATGTTAGAAGTAGTAGATATGCGTATAGCTTCCGTATTCAAGAAGTCTGCTAAAATATCCAAACGTGACTTCGAGCTAGTTTTAATAAGAGGAAAGCTATAATCCGACCACTTAGATAATAGAACAGTAGGTAATTTAGATAAGATTAGCGGCACTAAGCTCATGCCCTGTAGGTATTCTTCACGACCCACTGACCTTACAGCTTCTACGAAGTTCTGCACCTTTACAGAAAATTGCACTATATCCTTTTGGTATTCTGAGGAGACGGGTTGGATCCTTTTAATATCTTGCATGAGCTTAGAAATAATGCAGTCTGGATTACCAAATCGTAGCTCCAGCGTTTCCATAATACGTTCAGGCGAAGTTGCACTGATGAGCAGAGCTGAGACTGCATCTTTTGCCGCTCCACGCAGACATTTACGAAGCCTCCACAGGTTTTCTTTGGGGCTAAATTGGCACACTTCTGTCGACTCCTCATACGCCCTTTTAAATTGCAGCCAATCTAACGGGTCTCCGCTAAACTCGGGTAAGTCTCGGGGTGTGCAGATGCGGCTCAAAAGGTTAGTGTTAGGTTTGTTCTGGACAGAGGCAGCGGCTAGGGTCTGGACTGTTGCAGCGAGCATTTGGATCGTGTCGCGTGAGGTACCCGCAACGGGCTCATTCTCAGCCGGAATATGCAGCTTATCCAACTCCTGCTGGCTTTTCTCCATCCAGTTCTCGATGTTTTGTGTGCGATCCTCCTTATCATGTGAACTGTATACTTCCTCCTCCTCCTCCTCTAAGTCGGCTAGGTCTGCCTCTAGCTCTTTATCAATAAGCTGCATCCGAATTTCCGCTTTTTGCTTTTCCGCTTCCAACAACAATCTTTTCTTACGTGCTTCGATAGATAATACCGAAGATCTTGATTTTGATTCTGAAAGCGAGCGCGCACGGCGCGACTCGGGTTTTATAGCACTACCCGCCGCCGCTGGTTCTGTACGATGACTCGTAGTTTCTGGAACTTTCTTTGTTTCTTGTTCGGCATGAACGATATTTTCTTCACCTTGTTCTTGGTTTTCTACGCGCTCTTTGCGTGTAGCCCTCCGTGTCTTCATTTTTGAAGTATGAGACATCAGATCCGGTTCGAAGACCACTGAAACCGTTAGGGTGAGGTCCTGGTGTCGAAGAAAACCACGGATTTTAATACACTTTTAATAGCAAGAAAACACGCCAGATATAAACTCAAAAAAAGTCCAGAAAACAACATATATAACCGAATATCACGTGATACATTTTTGCACGACTACGTGCGGCCCCGTCCGAGGATGCATGCAGACTGGTGGGGCGCAATGATGTTTTACTTAGGTAGCAATTTGCCTATGCAATTTTATATATAGTTATACAGATACATTTGGTTTTAACAATATTTGTGAGCGCGTCGCTAACACCACTCCTCCTCCTCCTCCCAAAGAGTGGTCCAAAATGCTAACGGAATGGTGGCCGCTTTCAGACAAAAGGAGTGCCTAGCGTCCGTTGGCTCGTTAGGTGGACGACATTCGGAAGACTGCGGGTCACTTCTGGATGAGATTGGCTCGGGACCGGGATAAGTGGCGTACTAGAAGAGAGGCCTATGCTCAGCAGTGGGCGATAAAAGGCTGATATGATGATGTATGATGATGATGACGTCAAGAGAATGGCTTAGGCGGATTATTTAGTGGCCCCAGGTCAATTCAAACTTATTTTCACAATACATGATATCTGTACGAGTATGCGCATAAACGCACGCATAAAATTATAACAAAATGTTTCTATTAGATATCAAGATGTAAGTTAAAAATGGCATCCTTCTCAAAATTATGTATCGCATAAGTGTACCTATCCATCATAGTGACCTCTGTCAACATTATGCCGTGGTCTTCGGGTTACTTATCATCAAGAAACCACAAAACCACATACCTATAGTCCAACAGCTCCCACCTTCATTTTGAAATTCGTAGTGTTGTGGCAACATAAATTCAGATAAAACCAAAATGAACTTTGGTATTGATACTTTAGTAAGTAAGTATTAAGTAACCAGCGATATCATAATCGCCTTTTTGTCACTTGTCATGTCATGCGTCACTTTCGCACTTACATATTTGTTAGAACGTGACAGACATGATGACAGATGATAAAACACCGATCATCTTAGCCACTAGCTATGTTCCACAAGCTTTTGCCATCAGAATATCGTCTTGATATTAGAAAATACATAAATACATTTAAATCGTATACAGGGCGTCCCAAGACTACGGGACGTGAGCTTAAATATCGTGGATAGGATATTTTCCTGAAAGAAGACTTTATGATGCCAATCGAAAGAATGGACAAAAATAATATTTCTTCTTAAGTAACATAGTATTTTAAAAGAAAGGAACAACGTAAAATGTTTGAGTCAAATTTTAAGAAAATTATTAAGTCCGTTCGAATCCCAGACGAAGCAAGTAATTCTTAGAAAATCATTAAATGCAGAATTACTGACTTTTAAAAATAATGTAAAATCTTCTTTCAGCAAAATATCCTATCTTCGATATTTAAGGTACTTTCCCTTGATGTCCCATAGTCTTGGGATGCCCTGTATACCCTGTATAACTTTATTTGCATGTACATATACTTAACGCAAATAAAAATAATCTGAATCTGAATCAGTTAAGTTCAAAGAACATGCAAAACTGATTAATCTCTGAGAAATAGATGTTGTCATTATCACGTTTGAGATATCCATCCAAGTTATTAAAGAAGTGGCATAGAATATACTTTATACATTCAAATAAGTACACTTCAAAAAAATTAGGGAGCGATTAATAAAATAAATAGGTACAGTTACTTAAAATTCAAATGTTCTATTGCCCCTTTCACGTTAAAAATCATCGTTGCGTATCGTTCTTAATATATCTGCTTAATATTTGTGTACTTACGTTATTTAATAGACGGATTTCAAGTTTTCATGCACTAATCTGTTTTCCACATAAAGAACGATTAATCCATCTACTCGTAGCAATCGCATCATGCACACTACAAATAAACTGTTACAACCAAACAGTTATATTATAACAAATTTACAAATTCGAATACAAGCAGAGAAATCCCCAATACACAACAAATATGCATTACTAGTGCTCTTGAGAAACCAATAGTTGAGTCTGATATGAATAACAACTGACTGGAGCGGGTAAGGGAGACAAAATATTGAGACGGCCATGAAATAGACAAGGAAAATTGATTTTTCAATTTAAAATATGGCTGCATTTGTAGGGATACCTATGGCGCGCGTCTAGAGCTATTACCGGCGTTATTGGCGAAATGCTTTATATAATGTTTATGGCTCTTAAAGTATATAAATATACGAAGGAAAATGACTTGTTTTTAAACTGCGTGGCCTGAGAAAAGATTAAACTAGCTCATTAAGTACTGCTTCAATAACTCCTAGTGTATATCTACAGTTGGAAAGACACAGACTAGTTGTCTAGGTAGTCGATGCATGTTCCTCTTTCATAATTGGGGCTATTTTTTTGTCATTCGGTTTTTTATTGAAATTTCCGCTCAAATTTTTATAGCATTTGACATAGTGTTATGTCAAATGCTATAAAAATTTGAGCGCACAGTAGTTCTCACTTTGCCTATGGCATGCACTGTTGTTTTACCAAAGATCCAAAACATTTTATCTATGTTTCTGTTTATTCCTATCATAAATCTTCAGGATTTCCCTATCTTCGTCAAGAATTTACTCGCATATGTTGCCAGGCAAGTATCATTTACAGTAATAAACACATGCTACATTATAAACATAGGTGTAGCTTGAAATCTGGTGCGGAAACACGGCTGCACGGAACTTCGGCTTATTCCAATTCCTACTAAGGACAGAGTCGATGTTCTGCCTTCTGTCGAAGTTTTATACTCTGCATTTCACTTGGCAACCAACGTTCGGCAAATTTTCATTATGATAAGGTTTTACTTAGCAGAATTATTGTTAAAGTAGATTATTTTTATGACATAAAACATTTGGAATAAATTTGACTCGCCAAATAATTCAATTCGCCAAATATTTATTAATACAATAACGCTTATTTAATTAGACGGAGTCAAGATAAGTGCGACGACGAGCGAAGCGAGGAGGAGCGTGTTAGGCTAACTGCGTCCAAACAGCGAAACCAAACAAGCGTGCCGCGGCAGCGGCCGGTGAGCGCCAGAACCGACTTTTTTGCATCGTATGATATTGAATTACAAAAATAAACCTTTTACGTTTTGTATTTTTTAAATTAGACTTGGGATGTCATTCACGTTGCGTTTAAAAAAGTGTATTTTAATATTGTTTGCCAAAGATACAGTTGCTGGTAGGTTGGAATGTTAAACGAATTACTCGTATTCTGTTGAGTTGCTACTTGATCATTCGGCAAAATGAAATTATGCGAATAATTGGTTGAGAAATGACATTAGGCAGAATTACTTTCGGCAGTGATTTACAGAAAATGCTCAGCGTGACCAGTATAAACGCTCCACTAATATAACTAATTTTATTTTCCTTTGCTAAGTCATCGCTACACGTCCACTAAGCAGAACATAGAAGAATTATTTATTTACAATAACAATATACATAATGGATAAGAAGATAACTATAACTAGCTTAAATCTAGCAGAACATTATTTTGGATTTTATCCCATTTCTTGAAGGTTTAGCTGTTCGAGGCAGGAAGTTACCGGAGAATTGATGTGGTGGTGGTGGGGGTTTGCTAACTGGCAGATAACAATGTTGACGACGGTGAGTTAGAACCGTCCCTATATTTAACATAGAAAACAAAAACTCACAATACTATATCCGACAAAACTTTCCCATGAGATATTTTGTAGACGAGACGTTTTGGTTAGGGTATTGAGAAGCATAGTTAGCGTAAGGGATACTCGTAAGGACATTTCACGAATCACAAATCGAGGTGTCATACTTAAACTGGTTTGCGTGTGTAGAAAGCAAAGAGAATACACGGAACAGGCATGCCCGGCCCAGTTAAACCTTTGTCCTATGAAAACAGTTTTCTTTGCTGTAGCCTAGTTTCCTCCAACTATTACAATCACGTCTTATTTTGTTATTTTAGGGCTTCTGTAGATTATTAACGAAATTATTATCGGATCAATTTTGATCCGCTTATTTATTCAGAATATTTTTATAGTAAGGAAAAGATTTGTTGGGCTCATTTTTATAGGACAAGGAAATACAAAATGAAGTGGATTATATATGTATATTGAATTAACACATATTTTTCACTGGTTCTTTGGTAAATATAAATAAAAATGTGACACAAATTTTCCATGTCATTATTTAAAACTAGAAAACGAATAAACCAAATTGCCTGAAGGTTTTAATACCGAACTAGTTAATTAATAAAGTATTTTTTTTTTCTCAGAATTTGATTAAATTTGGTGGATATATAGACTCCCCAATTCTATACTCGTACAATGTGTATGTAAGCGCATGTTTACTTTATGTATGTACTGCATAACCTTGCTATAAGTTACGCAAACGTATGGTATTTGCGTAACTCAACGGATAATTACATAATTTTATTGTGCCACATAGGGATTTAGTGTTTATTCCGCCTCCGCCCAAAATGAGGAGCTCTTCAAACTTAACAAATTTTATCAATATTCAAATCTACCGTAAAATACAACAAAATAAAAATCGGCCCACCAAAATTTGAAGCTATTACTTTCAGGTCGTCGTACACTCGGTCGGGTACATTCGGGTGGGAACTGCAGCAGCGGTGACTGTTGCGGCCTTACTGCTACCAAACATCTGCTACGGTGTTAATGAGAGAGATGTCACCATCAATTTACTTGATTAAATGAATAATTTTATCAAGAAAATTGTTGGAAGGAGTCGTGTCATGCAGCTAGAGTTGCCATCCGAGTGTCACCTTTACTTATTTATTTATTTACTTCACCTTTATTGCACTAAAGAAAACCTCATAGTAGAAAAGGCGACGTAATGCCATAAGACATTCTATTATGTTTATATGTTGATCAGATCAAACTAGAATTAGCAACAACACGGCTGTCCCTAGTTAATTATTTTCAAATTTCCAATTACTATTAGACCACGTCGCGCCTTCAAAGTATTTGGTTCCAGTTTCTGCCCAGAATTAATAATTAATTTAGAAGCCAGTACCTAAATTACTCTAGAAAAGGGTTGGTAAGCCATTATCAAAAAAGTATTAAGCGTAGGCGGTACTGGCGTTGGTTTTGTGCTAATCTAGACAACTTTAATGTGAAAATCAGTTAGGATGTAGACTGTTATTTTCAATGACCTCCTTAGGATGTACTAGTATGTATGTATGTATGTCACTTTATTGCACTTAAACAGGTTAACATAAAACAGACAAAACTAAACAAGAAAAACAAATGTTATGTACAAAGGCGAACTTATCCCTAAAAGTACTACTAGTACTAGAGTACTACTAGACTAGTAAATGAAAACTCAAACTTTTTGGTATTTCCCTTGAGATTTTAACACGAGAGTTTTGGTGATTTGTTTTGAGATTTGTGCTATCAAAGTTACACTGTAGGATATATTCATTCTACTTATACCTGTACCCCTAGTGTAAATAAATTCGATTTCGAAACGTGACGTACGCGTTTGCGTTTAGTCTCATTTTGTATGTGATTTAGAAAGAGCGCGCCAAGCGGGACGTATTGGAAACTCAAAATCCTATACAAAATGACACTTAACGCAAACGCGTTCGTCACGTTATGATGTCGATAACACTTACACTAGGGGTACAGGATTGTATGATGATTAACGCGGGTTAAATGATGGTCGGTTGATGATATGACAGTTCATTTTTATATGAAGTAGCTGTCACAATGTTGTAGACATTTTTTGGAAGTTTAGCAAACTGATTTATTTAGAAACGTAACACTTAAGAAATACGGTAATAACATATTTCTTTTTATAACGCTAACGTTAAATTTCGCCCAAACAAAAGAAATTCGACGTGAAAGGTATAGGTAGTAAACGTCTGAATCGAATGTCTACCGTTTCCTGATGACCTCTACGCGGCAGGCGTTAGCAACAACCCTGCCTCTGAACGGTAATGACGGTTACAAAGTTCGCTCAACATTTTCAATGGTAAAAACAGCCTGGTCATTATCCCTTTTGACAAACAGTTAATCCGGATCGCGTGATGCGCAAATACGGGTTCAGTTAGAACCTTGCCGCTTCGACCGGCCTCAGGCGGTGTGGAATAAGTATCGTGGATTATAATGCTTTATATTATTGTAGATAGATACTTGTTTTAACTCGGACGAAACAGACACTTTATTATTAAACTGCTTTATTATTCCAAACTAAAATGGAGTTGGGTGGGACACGTTTCTAGGCTAGATGGCAGGTGGACCAGAATGTTAACGGAATGGTGGCCACTTTTGGATGAAAGCAGCTCCTGGCGTCCGTTGGCTCGTTGGGTGCACGATATTCGGAAGACTGCTAGTCATTTCTGGATGAGACTAGCTCAGGACCTGGACAAGTGCCGTACTATAAGAGAGGCCTATGCTCAGTGGTGGACGTTAAAGGGACGTATGATGATATTATGAAGCGTTTACAAAGAGAGTGACGCAGTGGCTTACTTGATCAAATAACTCTCGATGCGACGCGGCGCGGCAACGGCATTCGCGTTCACAACGAGATCGCCCACGCAGGACACTTCCATAGGTATCAAAGGATTGAATTCACCTGCGCCGCGCTGCGCTGCGCCGTTTCGCGTTCGCGAGTTATTCGCTCACGTAAGCCAACACCTGAGGTCACACATATGTAGGTGTAATATAACAGGTAAAATTCTACACCGCTAACAGCAATAGATTCTAAGTTGCATCTTCGGTTATTTTATGCTATAAAAGCCTATGATCCCCAGCTAAAATATTTTGTATACGTGTTGAATTTTCACGAGCACTGGTGGACGTAATTAAAATAAATGATGGAGCTCCCATACAAAATTTGTATAGGAACATCTATGTATAGTGACCACGAGTTGCCTTATATCTTCTTATGTATACTCTATCTAGCAGTTAAGGCGGTCTGTGGATCGGCTCCTGACCTTGTGGAATTTATCTTGGATTATAATGATTGATATAGATACTATAGATAGTAACTGGGTCACACACATTTTATAGTATGTATTAACTCATTCGCGTCTTTTCTGAAGAGGTCTTAAGGGAATCAAAAGCTAATTTTTACGCTGCACCCTTACATGTATGATACATTTTTTTAGTACTTGAGGAACACGGGATATATATGTCCCAGAGTCGTAAACTTTTATTATTTTGTCCACAGAAGTGAAATTTTTCTAAAATGTGCTTGATCCAACTTTATGCTTAAATGTGGAAAAGCGTGAAATATTCGTAAGAGCTGGGAATGAAGTAATTTTACAAGTAATGTTATTGTTCAATAGCGAGAGAGTGGACTGTAATTCGAAAAAGGGGGGCGATAGGGAATGAAATTTAGGGGCCGGTTGAGCAAGAAAGTTGTGACATATTAAAATTAGAATATTAAATTAAAACTAAAATGTGAAATAGTGTAGGGCGAAGTTACCTTTCAGTCCGGGAGTTGTGGGGCTGAATCGTTGGTCGCCGTTGAAGACCGCTGGTGGTGATTCTGGCTGTCCTTGTCGCCAGCTAGAAGTAAGCTCAGAACCGTTACCTTGAGTCGTCCAACTTAGACCTCGGATTTTCCACTTCGCGGATGTGCCTGGTGTCCTTCGTCCACACAACACTGAGTCTAAATGCTAGAGACGTGATTGGCAGTAGTGCTTTCAATAAGTTGCGAAAATTAGCGAGAACGACGAAATACGATGTTAACTAGTGGTAGGTTGATGACACACTGACTCTGACGTGTCTATGACAGAGCAATATTCAAATTCCAACTGTGAGCTGGTGTTGCCACAGTAAATACGAGAAAATCTTATAGAATACAAGGCCAAAGCTGGACATTCCGCCCACCAAAATGCATTTGTATTTTGACTAAGCGAAAAGAACAATAAAAGTGAAACAAGTGCGATAATATTAAAGCTAAACGAAGAATGGACAACACAAATGTAGCGCATTAAAGCGACTACGCAGGTAGTGGACACAGCTTGACCACAGGCCGTTTGTACAACCCTGTGGCAGTGCGCACAGTAACCACACGACAGATCCCGTCAGATCCGGGGTGTGTGTCGATAATGCGACCCAGGGGCCACTTCATTGGGCTCGTCTGCTCGTTTACAACGAGCACAAGTGTGCCAACTTGGACGTTAGGGTGTCTGTCGTGCCACTTCATCCGCTGCTGGAGAGTATGCATATACTCCTTCGACCATTTGTTCCAGAAGTCCTGGTGCATCTTCTGAAGCAACTTCCAGCGTTGGAGAGGGCTAACCCGAACGTCTGAGAAGTCTTCCTCAGGTACGACCGATAGGGGTTCCGTGGTGAGGAAATGACCCGGTGTCAAGGCCGACAGGTCGTTGGGGTCGGTGCTGAGAGGAGTGAGTGGCCTGGAGTTGAGTAAAGCCTCGACTTGGGCTAAGATCGTCGAGAATTCCTCGTATGTCAACCTTTGGTTCCCGACGACACGCGACAAGTGTGTTTTAACAGCTTTAATTCCAGCTTCAGCGAGTCCTGAAAAATGTGGGCTACCCGGCGGGTTGAATTCGAAGTGAATTGTATGGTGTGCGGCAGCATCCTTCACTAGGCGTTGCAGGATGTTGTTCGCACCGACAAAATTTTTACCTTGGTCAGACACTAACCGGCTGCACCGACCACGGCGAGCGACGAAACGCCGAAGTGCGGCGAGAAAAGCATCCGAGGACAACTCGGTGACGAGCTCGGTATGAATGGCCTTTGTTGCGGTACAGACAAAGACGCAAATATAACCTTTGTACGTCTTGTTACCACGTCCGCGACCGAGAGCGATGTCGAAAGGCCCACCAAAGTCAACCGCTGCGCTCGAGAAAGCCTTCAGCTTGGATATTCGATACGATGGTAAGTCGCCCATGAGTGGCGCAGGAGCACCCGGTGGCCGCACCCGAAAGCACTTCATGCACTTCGATACAACTGCATAAATAGCCCGTTTCGGACACATAATCCAGAAATGTTGCGCTAGCAAGTTATGAAGTGTTTGGATGCCTGGATGCATGAATCGCTTATGATAATCATCGATAAGAAGGAAGGTCAGCCGATTGTCGCGAGGTAGAAGCAAAGGATGCTTCACGTCGAAGTCGAGAGAAGCTCGCGACAGGCGACCGCCCACCCTCAAGAGACCCGCGTCATCCATGAATGGGGACAGTTTTCTGAACGCTTTTGGGAGAGAGTTCGAATGATTGTTCAAAATGATTTCGATTTCCTGAGCGAAGCTGCGCTGCTGCACGAAACGTACAATAACCATGAGTGCCTGCTTTATTTCGATAGATGTTAAAGGACCGCGTAGCCACTTCCCGGCCGTTTTTCGGTTCTTCGCGTTATTCGCGAAGCGACAACAATAGGCTAAAACACGTTGAAGTGTTCTTAACGACGAAAACTTCTCCAGTAAGTTGTCGATTAGTGCATTGTCATTGGACACTACGAGGACTGTAATCTTTTGCTCATCATGGAGAACGTCCCTATCTGGCATCAGCACTGACTTAGGCCAGCTCTCAGTGGGGTGCCTGAGCCAATCAGGCCCGTTCCACCAGCAAGTTTGGTTGACTAAATCTTGGGGAAGCAAACCACGCGATCCGCAGTCGGCTGGATTGTCAGTGGTTCTGACATGATGCCAAGAATCGGGAGGAATAACGTCTTGGATATGACTCACACGGTTGGCCACGAACGTTTTCCACCTGGACGGACACGACTTAATCCAGGTCAACGTCACACTTGAGTCCGACCATGCAAAGATTCTGTCTACCGAGTGGAAAGGCTTCAAAGCCTCCACGACCGAAGCCATCAAGTCAGACAGCAGAACCGCTGCGAGCAATTCGAGACGCGGCACCGACAATTTACGCAATGGCGCGACCTTGGACTTAGCACACACGAGCTGTACGTCGACGTCACCCTCCTCAGTTTCGGTACGGCAATAGATTACGGCACAGAAGCCACGTTCTGACGCGTCGCAAAATCCGTGGAGATGTAGCACGTCGAATTTCCCGACTAAACGGCGTTGCACAGCTACAGCACTCAGCGACGAGAGTTGAGTTTTGAATTCCTGCCATTCCAGCCTGATGCTTTCCGGGACATCTCCATCCCAGGAAACGCCCGAAACCCAAAGCAATTGCATCAGATACTTGGCGAGAAATGTTACAGGCGAGAGGAAACCTAATGGATCGAAGATTCTAGCTATCTCCGACAGAATGGTGCGCTTGGTGCACCGACCGTTAGGAGCAGCGGCGACACGAAACCGGAAAGAATCTGATTGAGGTTGCCATAGCAATCCCAATATCTTTAGAGAAATGTCAGTCATTTCTTCGAAATGTTTAAAGTCTTCCGAGTACAGGTCAGAAGACGGAAGACTCTCCAAGAACTCACTACTATTGGAGGTCCACTTCCTGAGGTGGAAAACCCCCGACGACAATATTTTCGTAAGGTCCGCCTGAAGCGAACGCGCCTGCTCGACAGAATCCGCTCCGGTGACGACGTCGTCGACGTAGATGTCACGAGCGAGAACAGTTGAACCACTTGGGTATGCGGCTGCAGAATCACTGGCAAGTTGAGCCATTGTACGAAGAGCTTGGAATGGCGCAGCAGAAACCCCGTAGGTTACCGTTTTAAGACGGTAGTCGCGCACAGGACCGACAGCAGAAGGGCGCCACAAAATGCGCTGAAATTCAGCGTCTTCATCAGAGACCAGGATCTGCCTGTACATCTGTTTCACGTCACCTGTGAAGACGACGGCATGCCAGCGAAAACGTGTGAGCAGATCGAAGATGTTGGTCTGAAGCTTGGGCCCAGCGAGAAGAGTAGCGTTCAAAGACACCTCGTTGGCGTCCTTAGCGCTTGCGTCGAAAACCACGCGAAGAGGAGTGGTGACGGAATCGCGCAGAATTCCATGGTGAGGTATGTAATAGAAGTGGCCTTCACTTGTGGAAGGAGGTTCCACTTCTTCCAAGTGACCACGAGCCTCATAGTCATCCATAAATTCCACATACGCCCTTTTGAACTCGGGGTTGGAGTTCAACTTGCGTTCCAACGACGTGAGCCGCTTGAGAGCAATTTCACGCGAATTGAGGAAGGTAGGTTTGTTCGCGGGATCGACAAATGGTAGTGGAACTACGAACCTGCCTTCTTCATTGCGATAGTATTTTTCAAGAAAATAGTCCTCGCAGCGTTGGTCCTCCTCAGATACGAAAGGTTTAGTCGGAGAACTAACGTTTTCTAATTCCCAAAATTTTTTTATAGAATCATCAAGCGACAAAATCTGCGAAGGACTCGACACGAAAAAACAATGATTTTTATTGTTACGATACGATACGAGAGCGCTTGTTGTGAGCTGACTCCCGTCACACTCACCCATAACGACCCATCCATAGATGGTTTTCAACAGAGTAGGCTGTCCAGGCTCCCCGCGCCGTATACCGGGCAACAACGACGAAACGAAGACCTGTGCGTTAAGTAACAGGTCCACCGGCGCCGGACGGGCGAAACCAGGATCAGCCAGCGATAAATTCCTGATGTGCGACCACCCCGACGAATCGACAGGTTGAGGAGGTTGGTCGGCACATACCGGCGACAAAACGAAAGCTTCGAGTTTAGTACTCAGTGAAGAGGGTTCATTTCCCATTGGCTTGACCTCACATGATAGTGCGCCAAATGTTTGATATGGCGAATTGCCAATGCCAAACACAGTGTGTTGTCCAGAAGTTTCAAACCCTAGCATTTCTGCACAGGATTTTGACATGAAATTGCATGCACTAGCACCATCCAAGAGCGCCCGCACTGGGCGGAAGACACCAGAACTGTCCCGAATTAACACCTGGGCAGTAGCGAAGAAGATTGTATTATCTCCCGCCATAGCAGCTAAAACTGTGTTATTAGTACTACTACTCATGCCATTGCTAGACGGTGCAGTGGCAATCTCTGTGCCCGTGGGAGCTTCCACACTCTTTGTGAAATGCAATAAGTTGTGGTGCGAGCGATTACACACACTACAGCGAGAAGCTCGACAAGTTTTCACCCTATGTGCATTTGAGAAACATAAAATACACAAACCCTTCTCCTTAACAAAATTAAACCGGCCATCATTATTGAGATTTATAAACTTGTTACATTTATCGAGACTATGTTGACCCGAACAAAAAACACAACTTGGTGTTGATGTAGTCGAAACGACAAGGGCCGTTTTGTTTTTGGTTAACGGTTTAACATTCTGAACTTGAGGCCTAACACTAACACTGGAGTTTTCCAAAGCCCTGCTCCGCTTTTCAATAAAGTTTTTTAATTCCTCAAACTTTGGAACTTCAGTATTGGAAGCGAGTTGTAACTCAAATGCTTCTCGGGTAGCGACATCTAACTTTGCCCAAAGCAAATAATATAACATAAAATTCTTGTCGGGGAGGTTAAATTTTGACAAAATAGTTAAATTCTCATTAAAAGTTCTAAAAAACCCTTTCCAAATCCATTTTTGTTTTGACTGGCTCACAATTTAGCAGTTTTTCATAGTACATGACAGCAATTTGCCTCTTCCTATCATAATAGTTGGACAGTGTTTCATATGCACTGCTGTAATTGTCACCTGACAAAGGAAAACTTTTTATTAAATCATGTGCGGAACCCTGAACGCTTGATAGAAGGTAGTGCAATTTCTCCACATTACTAATATTGCTCCGACTATGTATAAGGGAATCAAAAAGCTCCTTAAAAGACACCCAACTTTCCAGTTTCCCATCAAAAGGCGTAATCGATATTTTTGGAAGCTTAGCTAAATTATTCCCAAGCGTTAAAGATTTCACTTCAGGCTTATCACTTATTTCACTTCTAGCCATTTGTCTCAACCTACATTTTACGGATTTTAGCTTACTTTCAAATTCCTTGGTGACTTCATACTCCTCCACACGTTTTTCAGGTTTCAGTGGACGTAAAATCCGTAGTTGTGCTTTGTGAAAGTCCTTTTCTATATCCTTGATGTCTGATTCATCATACCCTTTCAAGTCGGAACCCTCAATATTTTCTAACCGAAAAATAGCGTAACCTCGCGCGACATGGAACATGTCTACTGTCGCGGGATCCGTGTCACTATCACCATGTACACTCATATTGTTTTAAGTGCAATTAAAAACACTAAAACGGCGAAAAACTCAAACTTAATTGCAAAATTAATTCAATAAAAACGAAGTACTACTGACTGATACTAGTGACATTGACAGTTGACGTTAACCCTTGACAACTATGAGAATGTTGCCAGCAATATTAACCACGAGTGAACGAATGATTTACTAAAAGCACTACTACACGGCCACCAACTTTCTTGCTTACCCTCGACTTTTTTATAAGTGTACCCTAAATTTTGAATTAAACAAATGATATGACCAAACAAATTTGAATAAGCAACAAACAACGAGAAACGAAAAACCAAAGGTCACTTTTCAAATTATGCGGATCGAAGGCCAAAATGTTCAATAGCGAGAGAGTGGACTGTAATTCGAAAAAGGGGGGCGATAGGGAATGAAATTTAGGGGCCGGTTGAGCAAGAAAGTTGTGACATATTAAAATTAGAATATTAAATTAAAACTAAAATGTGAAATAGTGTAGGGCGAAGTTACCTTTCAGTCCGGGAGTTGTGGGGCTGAATCGTTGGTCGCCGTTGAAGACCGCTGGTGGTGATTCTGGCTGTCCTTGTCGCCAGCTAGAAGTAAGCTCAGAACCGTTACCTTGAGTCGTCCAACTTAGACCTCGGATTTTCCACTTCGCGGATGTGCCTGGTGTCCTTCGTCCACACAACACTGAGTCTAAATGCTAGAGACGTGATTGGCAGTAGTGCTTTCAATAAGTTGCGAAAATTAGCGAGAACGACGAAATACGATGTTAACTAGTGGTAGGTTGATGACACACTGACTCTGACGTGTCTATGACAGAGCAATATTCAAATTCCAACTGTGAGCTGGTGTTGCCACAGTAAATACGAGAAAATCTTATAGAATACAAGGCCAAAGCTGGACAGTTATCAACGCATTTCCTGAGTCACTTTTATAGCCCCACCGGTGGTAGTAAAAGCCCCAAGAGACATGATATCGCTTAATGTTTACTTTACCACCCTTGGTGTGCATTTCATTGCTGAAAACATTATTATCTATTTTAAATAACTTTGCAATGAGCTTTTTAACGAATCAAAACCTTTAGTAAAAAATATTCAAGTATAAAATAAAGGGCACGAATGTACCAAGTACTTTTATTACGAAAAATGTTATAACCCCTTATTTCATGGGCTTATCTCAATTACATTTAATTGTTATGTAAATTGTACCATTTGGAGCGGCAAATTTTAAGCCCGGAATGGTGAATCTTAACACTACGGATAACTTGCGTGGGCTCCGCACATCGAAAACAATCAATGCAATGGCCTCCTATTCAGTAGGAAAACTATCATAAAGTTAGTATTCCATCGACATGTCTTTTTTATTTATTTTAATACTTAATAACATAGTAGATCAATTAGCTCCGGCTTGCGTATCGCCCGCTTAAATGTTGGATGGCGCCACTGATTAATTTTGTAACTATTATAATGGGTACCACGTACAAAAATACTTTTGTATTTTTCATGTAAATGTCCAACACGTTATTTCTATGGTATTTCCTGTTCGTTGAGTTAAACTCTTTATGAGCCGATCCCTAAGTTAATCAGCTCACAAATATCTGTGTTCATCACACAAATAAATGCCCTTACCGGGATTCGTACCCGGGACCATCGGCTTCATAGGCAGGATCACTACCCACTAGGCCAGACTGAAATAGAAACTGATATTGAAACCATATCAATTTATTAGTCTGGAAACTATTTTTGGAATTTAGATTGTAAATATCAGTGAGTTGATGTAGAAGCCAGGTCCAACCTGCAGTGTGTTAGAGCGCGTAATATGTCACTGATCCGTGATAACGCCGCCATAGAAGAACTAGACAAGTCCCCGCATTCTACTATAAATAGAAGCTGGTATATAATTGTTGGGCTGATTGTATCATTGCGTTGACGTAAATGGCTTCAACTTTCGACTGACATTTTCTGCATTAGATTAGAATGCGGTCTAAATCCGTGATAACACAGCCATAGAGGAACTAGACAACTAAATAGACTCTGGTATCGTGCTGACTGTATCAGTGAGTTGCTGTAGAAGCCAGCGGTGGCAGCATGATTCCATTTTTATCACTTGTCACTATGCCCGTTACCTTTCGCGCTTACATACTTGTTAGAACGTGACAGGCATGGTGACAAATGATAAATAGCCGACCATCTTAGCCCTACAGAAGTAGTGATCCGTGATAACACAACCGTAAAAGACCTAGACAAGTTCCCTATTATACTACAACGTACATTGTATAAATAGGCGATGGTGTCGAGTTGATTGTATCAGTGAGTTGATATATCTAAAATCCAGGTCTGACCAGCACTGCTACAATTCACCTGCCCCTAAAAACTCGGTTACCTAGCATTCTCAGAAAAATCACTAGAGTAGCGTTCATGTGTTACTCTCGTTAGTAATACTGTCTTAATTAATCCACAACAGAACTAATTAGAAACATTGAACCTTTATCCACAGGAATTTATAATGACATTTGCCTGTATAGCGCATTCTGCTGCTCTTTCTAAATCTACTCCTTCCAAAAAATTTACATCGCTGTATCAAATGGCGCTACAGCAAGCCAGGCAAAGGCCACATGCATACTGGATATCCCGGCTTACATCTATGGTAATTCTGTGCCAAAACGTCACTCAAAAACGTCCACGAGTATTGAAAAGCATTCTAGAGCAACCTTTTTCGGAAAATTGAATATCATAATTCATAACTTTCATGATACTACTTTTAGTTCTACCGTTGCTTTCAAAAATGCGCAGTAAGTATACTCATGAACAGACTTCTGCTTTTGAGACTTAGAGCTTGTATAAAGTTAAAGACTTTAAATATTTTATTTATCAACCTTCGGTGGAACGGAACAAGAATAGGGAAAGCAAAGCGGTAGAAACTTGTAAATAAATTACCGGTAAAACGGATACCTGTTTTTCTCATAGTTAATATATACCGGTAGCATACCTAAATGAACAGTAACTTCAAGAAACGAAGTAAGGAAGAGCATTCTAACCCAAAGGCTTTACTTGGGTACTATTACTAGTACCTACACCCCAGAACTACTCATTCACAAGCTTCATCTCATAATTGTCTTCAAACTCTCTGAGTCCCACTGCCGAGCAAACCCTCCCACCTCTTCTAGCCATTTTCTCAAAAAGACGTCCCAAAGTCATCCCGACGTTGCCGACGAGCATATTCGCTTGAGTCTGAGGTCCCGTTATTATAAACCCTACAATGTAGATATTTTGCAGAATTGTACGCAAAGGAAGTCGCAGGCACAGTGTATAACTGAATAAAGCTGCCAACTATAGCTGGCACGCATCTAGTACCGGAGCCAGTCCGGCGGCATGGAGCTAATCCCTTTAGTGGCTAACGAACTGTCAGTACCTGCAGCGTACGTTCACCGGGTTTTTAACCGGTATAACTAGGGTAGAGAATTTATAAAGCGTTTAAAATGTAATATGCTTTTTTGTTCTAGTATTCCCTTATACTCGTGCTCGTAGAAAAATCATTAAAAACATCTAGAGAGAAACTGAAAACTTGTGCGTTTTGTACGCAAATCTAATTATTTATGAAAACAGTAAATAATAGATCGAGAAGAAGAGGTAAATCATCATTCGTGAAAAGTATCAATAACTGAACAAAAGATGTCACTACATATTATGTAGAACAGGTTAAATTGTGACTTTTTGGAAAAGGGTGGCAGATACTTTTGGCGTGTTGTTTTAACCGCTACTGTGAGGCTGGCTTGATTAATTAATATCCTTGGTAGGTACATGCTACATGTAGGATGTACATTTTCAACTATGTCCTTAACAAGAAAAAAGATTTCTGCTAGCGCAGTGGATGGCAGCCACTGGAACAAATGGAATTTTATTAATTGATATTGGATGATTTTTTTATGATAACGGAATCTATTGACTTTCAAATCAGAAGCTAACGGCTGCTGTTAGAATTTCAGCTTTTAATTTGTTCCTTTAAAATACAAAACTGCAATTATAAAGTAAAAATGGTGATGAAATAAACAATCCCGAGTATGGACACGAGTGTGTTGTAAGGTGACACTGAACACAATTTACGAAAAAGTCATTCCATTCACCTTTTTGTAATCTTAATTAAGTATTTTTACAAGATTTTATTAGAACCTAAAGACCCACTTCCCGATTTCCGATTGAGCTGAAATGTGGTATACATGTGTAAATCGGATGACAATGCAATATTATGATGACATGGAGCTGATCTGATGATGGAGACAGGGCGTGGCCCAATCGGTAATAAACAACGCAAACTAATTGTGTTTGAGGTTGTTATCTCGATGAGTATTAGTTGACTGTGGAAAGAAAACTACAGTCAGCGATATAAGCTTGTACCAGAATGATATTTTACCAAAAACTTATTTAAATATTTTAAAATATGGCTCACAAAAGTTGAATTTCGACAAAAACATATCAATATCTATCTGTAAAGAAACATTAAGCCGGATCTTCTATTGAACAAATAGACTAACGTAAATGTAATAGTAACATCAAAACATTTCACTGTATTTGATAGACTCTGTTAAAGGAATACTCGTAGCAATTCCGGAGCTCATCAAAACAATGGGTAAGTAAATAGCCCTTAGAGAAATAATGGCGCAGGTATTTTGGCTATTATATTCATAGTAGGTATTAAAGGTAATACTCATTTGTTTTACTAAAGGTTCGACCCCGCTCCGAAACGGTATTCAGATTTCAAAATCCCTTATGGTTTTGATATCGATGTCGTTCGGCGTTATTGGAGCGTGAAATGCACTGTTAAGTTTTTTATCGTATCATAATGTCGTAAACCTTGTTTTGTTTTAAATCGTATTGATATTTGTTTCTGAGTCATGAGTGTTTTCTATGTATCTGTATATTATATACACCGTGTTTTTATTGAATACCGTAAATCCGGGGTATGGGCGTTTAAGGAAATTAAATGGCATAGTTAATTTTCAAAAATATTTTTTTTTTATTAAACTGTTATTATTTGTTACATACATACTTATAGCGTTGTTAAAACACGGGTATTGCATTTAATTCAACCAAACAATCGAAAACTGTGACATATCAATGTCATTTAAAACATCGATCGGCTGAGATAGTACTTAATTTTAGTTGCAAATTTAATACTTATACTAAACATTAATCAATATGTTAACATGCCCTAAGGCAAGGATACATGCTCGTAAGGGCCTTATAAGAATTTTTTTTTATTAATTATCTCCGAATTGGAGTTAATTAGAATACCGGTGTCTTTGAGAAAGTTATTTAATTTAAGCTCAGGAATGCACCCTTGAAATTAACGGAAATCAAAATAAACACGGTGTATATCGTTGTCTAAGTACCCACAACACAAGCCTTATTGAGTTTACTGTGGTACTTTAGTCAATTTGTATAATAATGTCTATAATATTTATTTATAATAATGTTATTTTGTGGCTGGCAGGACAGGTAAGGACCGCGTCCGCTTGGAGTACCCCTTTTTAATTGATTTATTTATACTTTATTGCACAAAAGGCGAACTTAATGCCATGAGGCTCATCCAGTTAACCCCTTACATCTTATCGTCAAAAGGGACTATATATGTTGTCTTCGGCTTCGCGCACCGCACGCCTCTCATATGTCCACAGCGCTATTGTTCCGTGATGGGTTAATCAATAAATCAATATTTTTAATCAATAAACGTAGGTACACAGCATTTGTTAAACGTAGGTGTTACAATTTAGTACTTAGTATCAGTATGTAGTAGTATCAGTGTATTAGTACGGGTAAAGATGTATTTAGTGGCAACTGTATTGGTGTGGTGAATAATGAATAATATTATATTTAAAAATTACCTATCGTTTACGCCCATAAACCATATCAAATCAAATTGAAATTTTAAATGTAATATCGGCCTCTGGGCGTAGCTTTTGCTTAGGTATATTTAGATTTGAATAACAAATAAGCAACATGAGTAGGTTTATATCGATCACTTCGTCCAGTTTGTGTGATAGGTCACAGACTTACTTAATGGGCGTTAATAGTATTATCAAACCAAACCTACGCTACATTCCTGCCACCCTAATCTATTGATATCTTAAAGTACCTCTCTAACAATTTCAAAGTCTTTATGACATTAACATGACCGTTGTCTATTTTATTTTATTCATAATAGCTTAGTCACTTACCGTCACTCCATACTTTTGCGAAATGAATAGTAGCATAAGGTACACATATATCGAGCTGTGTTGTACGTTGTTGTAGATGGCGGCACGGCCTTGACGTCTTTCGGAAAGATTGGCTTAGTACTGCCATAGACCGAGACGCATAGAAGAAAGAAGGAGACCTTTCTCTAGCAGTGGGATACAACAGGCAAACAAATAAATAAAATAAATACAGCTCTTCCTCTTGGGAATTATTATTATTCCCGCACGTCTCTTCTCATAACCGCCACCGTTGAAAGGCAACTTAAAAAACAAAAATTTTGCATATCAACACCGAACCAGAGGTTGTTAAAACATGCTCTCTGCTAAGTATTCAAATGGATCACCATTTAAATTAGAAAAGCCTTATAGATAAGATATAATTAAAATAATCCCAATGTGCTGAAGTCACAAAGGAAATTAAAAAAAAAACTTTGGACCTAATGACAGCAACATTTTCCCAAGTGTGGCTACAAAACGGTACTGTGTTATTCTATGTAGTGATAATGACAGACACGTACAATGCCCCTGGCTTATTCTTAAGGTGCAGTGGGTTCAGCTAGCAGAGTTTTTTTTTTGTAAATCGTAGCGCTATTATTATTAGAACATAATACGGTTGTCAAAAAGTAATCTTGAGGTGTTTAGAGTAACTTCATCGATTCGAAATCTGATTAAACAACTTAGAAAAAAATCACGAACAAATCTAAAATGGGCCCTTGAGGCATTGTATCAAGGATGCTGGCGGTATTTCCTCGTGTAAACGTCGCACAGTGTGTGATTTTGGCTTAGTTGCGGCCATCCCTATATTTCGCGCTTTTTGGATAGATGATAACCAAAAAAAGCTTGCTTTTAAACTCCAAAGACTTTAAGTACCATAGTTTTTGAGATATTTAAAAAATCGAGAAAAGTCCATAAAAATCAGAGAAACGCATTCTATGCTCTGTCGAAGCAGATTAATCAATAAATGCTCCCTGGTATGCTAGACATGATTTAATAGCATCATTATACGCATATAAATATAAATATATACTCTCACGTAGTCGTCAATTAATTAATTTCTATGATATGACAACTTTTTTTTTTCGGCTATTCCCTTGACGGTCGCATTTTTTTTCACTGCATAAATGTTAAGCAAGGTTATAACTATTACCATAAAAAATATCAAACGCAACCAATGCAGGAATAGGGAGATACAATTTTTTCAAATTTTAGGTTAGGGTTGTCACATCTCTAGTCTAAGTACTACAACCTAATTATTTGGTTTTTAGGAAAAATGGTAGAGCGACAGTGTTCCTTTCTCATCATCACATCTTCAATAGTTTTCATCAACAATCTTCGATGAAAGATATTATGTGGAATTGGGAAGGGGTCCGCCCTCGTTAGACACTAGTCGAAACCCAATTCCTATACATAATATCTTGAGAAGCGGGGGTGAAGTGTCATGGAGCCGTTAAAGACCCATGGCACTGCTTTGCCTCAGCAGGCACTAACCCGTCCTGCCACCAGCGGTTATGAAGTGGCGAGTAAACAAAAACACCCCGGAAGGAAAGATAGTCGAAGAACGAAAAAAGTCAATACAGACGGAAATTAGAGCAAAAATGTCACTTTTAGTTGATGTGGTTCGCCCGAATGCAGGGACGACAAATGATGGGAATACCGCACGCACAGCATTATCGGACGAACATCGAAAAACGTTTGCTGAAATCTTAGGTCTGGAGATGTGGCTAGTAGAAGACTTACATACAATATTGGTAGCTCTATCAAGTGGGTTACATATTGATACAGAAAAATTTTGTAACTCACTTGCAAAGAAATACGTAAAAAAATATAAGTGGTTTTACATGTCAGTATTGTTACATAAGATATTGATACATGGTCGAAGCATTATAGAGGCTAGTACGCTGCCGATAGGTATGTTGTCTGGGCAAGCTGGCGAGTCAAGAAATAAATACTGGCGTTATGATCGGGAGCACCATACTAGAAAATTAAATCGTACGACGACTATTTTAGACTTGTTCCACAGAGGCTTACAATCGTCCGACCCCTACTTGTCTTCCATCAGTTTACGAAATAAAGAACAAAAACGTTTGCCTATACCAAACAAAGTACTTCGCCTACTGTAAGTAACGTCTGATAATATTCATTATCATAACTTGGTCATCAATGATATTGAAGTTATGAATATTCAGATTTTCACAATATTCAATTTGATTCATATATAATCCCCCAAAATGAAATAAATAGTAATAGTTTTCGTCTCTTAGATGTAGATAATCGAATTATTATTCCTATAAATAATCAAATTCGAATCATAGTTACAGCAACAGATGTCATCCATTCCTGAACAATTCCTTCATTAGGGGACCATAACTTAACGGATAACATAACTTTAACAAGAACAGATGAAATCATAACATAGATCCCGATAAACAATTAATTTAAACTTTCAGTACAAATCAACCACTAATGGAATCAATTTTACATAAATTTTGTGACAACCCTATTTCCATAGAAATCGGAAAAAAACTTAGAAACGCAATATCTCCGAGTTCCTGCAAGATAATTTAACAGAATTTTCAAAGTTGAAAGGTACATTTATTAAGTTAATTTCACGAGTAAAAAAAAATGCGACCCGTTTGTAGTAAATTATTTATTAACACTTTTACTTTATGATTTTAAAATTTATTAATATACCGTTATCCTTTGCCATCAGAGTCCTGAAACTGTCACAACTAATGTGTTTTAAACTGACAAACATTATGTATTTAATTTTAAACGGTAGTTGGATTTCTTTAGGAGATTTCGATCGAAACATCCACATATTTGAAAAACATACACATAAACATAAACATTTGGACATATTTGTAAAAGGCTGTTTGTTTTCTAAATAAATTAAAAAAAAAAAAAAAAAAGAAACATTTTTTATGAAGGTCGTTGACCTCTCAGAAAAAAAAATATAATTACGAAACTAAGTAAAATATTGCAACGGGAGTTTCTTTCTAGGCTTACTTACAACCAAACACGTCATAATATAAAATAAATTAATGATGTCCGGAACTAAGCCAAAATCACACACTGTGCGTCGTTTCCAAGTTTTATCCCTAGTCTCCCCGCTATTCGTAATCACCCCGGTTGACAGTACAATATGTGACCTATATTATGACATTCTTTATAGAGTCAGCTTCTACCATCGTCTTAGTTCACCTGGAAGTCGTTTAACTGTAGGGCTAAGATGGTCGGCTCTTTATCAGTTGTCACTGTGTCTGTCACGTTCTAAGTATGTAAGCGCGAAAGTGACGGGCATAGTGAAAAGTGATAAAAATGGAATCATGCTGCCACTGCTGATCCCCTTTTCACGTCTCCTATCCTAGTATAAAATTTTACCCCCATTTCACACCCTGGGCCCCCCAATTAAAGTTTCCCAATTTCAAGTCCAGAAAAAAAAACAAAATCTAGATTAGTTTTTCGTTTGCCAAACATTTAACTTTCTTTAGCCGTTTCAGTGTGATTATGCAGTAAAAATTCAAACTTTGACAATTAAAATATTGGATATTATTTTACGAGCCATTTTTCTGCTGACACAAAACTCCGTTAAACGACGAAAAATAAATATTCAGTCCCACAATCGAGTGACGGGTTTTAGTTATTCGCTATGTAATAAATTTGCTTAAGTGAGAAGAGTTTATTGTCGGGCAATGCGTGAATATTCATCGGGTTTTAATCAAATCGCTGAGGACAGTAAGCGGCGGCACAAATAAATGCTGTCCGGTTTTATAATTATTGAATCTGTGGCTTCTGTGAGTGAATGTATTGGCTATATGCAAAGTTACTGGTAGGAAAACTTTGTAAGTTGATCATTGTATAAAGGTCAAAATATGTATCAACAAAATGAATTATTAATACCATGAACTTACGACTATATAGTTGACAACAGACAACTGTCGTTGACTGTTGTTGTTGACTGAGCGCAAAAGCCGTGCGCTAGCCGTTCGGGCACGGCTTTTGTGGGGCCATTTTTTTCGACTGTGAGTCTAGCTAAACTACTTCAATGGGTAAATGCGATCATTCTGCTCGACATTATAATGGGAACTTAAGTGGAATCAAAATTCATACTATTTTACATCTGTCATTTAACGTGTCGTACACACAGCCTTAAAATTAATAAACATTTCATAATTGAAATTCGCTATTCCAAAATTACGTAAATAATTTTCGAGCTCCGACGAAAACTAATATCCGTCGAATTTGAAAATGTCCTTGTATTACGTAAAAGCCTTTGATGTCTACTTTAGCAAATATTTCTTCTACGTGGTGTAGTGGTATTGCCCGAGACTTCTGAATTAAGTTTGAAATTATTTCTTTTATCTGGGACACAAATGAGTCACCTTGCGTCAGTGTCTGCCTATCACAGGAATATGTTCTAGCTTACGAGTATAAACCACAGCATATATACATAGCATAGAACATAATGATAGTAGAATGTTTCCACAAATTCAACGAGAGTTATGGACACTCATAAAGTACGCACGGCGGTGGCAGGTGAGTTCTGTTGTGAATTAAATTTCAAATATAAACTAACATCGCTATAGGAAGTCATTTTTTTAATACAGGAGTTTGCAAAAACCTTATATTTTTCAATCAGTTCTGTTAAGTATAATAATAATTCAGCCTATATACGTCCCACTACTGGGCACAGACCTCCTCTCATGCGCGAGAGGGCTCGGGCTATAGTCCCAACGCTAGCCCAATGCGAATTGGGGACTTCACATACCTTTGAATTTCTTTGCAGATTTATGCAGGTTTCCTCACGTTTTCCTTCACCGAAAAGCTAGTGGTAAGTATCAAACGATATTTCGTACATAAGTTCCAAAAAACTCATTGGTACAAGCCAGGATTTGAACCCGCGACCTCCGGATTTAAAGTCGGACGTCATATCCACTCGGCCACCACCGCTTTTTCCGCTCTGTTAAGTATACCTACTTAAGATATTTTAAATACGAACACATACAATGTCACATAGTACCTAAATATTTGGAACAATACAACCCCCTACCAGTGTAATCAGCGGGAGAGAAACCTCTCATAATCATAATCAGCCTATCTCCCACTGCACAACTTTGCTTACGTGGACGAGAGGAAATAGTAAGAATAACTGTTTACTAAAATATATTTACGTATAATAACTATAGACTGACATGGTGTTCTTCAAGAAGCGGGCATTCAGGTTTATCAAGGGTCGACAACGCTAAGTGGCTCCTCTGATGTTGCTCATGACCATGGGCGACGGTGACCGCTTCCCATCAGGCGGCAAGTCTACTCGTTTGCTATCACATAAAAAAGACCCAATCCTACAATATCTCGGTGCTAACTAATCTAAAGAATTTCTTCTAAATCCTGATTTGAAAGAGTTAAATTCCTGTTGCTATAGATAGATAAAAGGTAGGTACGGTAAAACTGGGTGGCTTTGAAATGCAGGGGAGACTTTGAAATCTCAGTTTTAAGTCATAATATGTTTTTATGCGGAAGCTCATAGTAATCTAACTAGTTCCACAAACAGTTCCAGTAAGTAAAGAAAAAATATTATTTTAATTATTTAATTTAGTGACTATTTCAAAACTATCAAAAAGTAACCTCAATTTTAGTGTTCCGTACAAAAATTTGTTCAAGGAACACTTGCAAATCGGTTAAATCCGTTTTTTCGTAAAGCTACCTAATTTTACGACACATGTATCTGAAGCTAATTAATGTTAAAAAACAACCGATAACTTTAACACAGCGTTAATCACTCATACTCGTAGGAGTTTAAACTCCGAGGAGCCGTCCAAAGCTCAAGGCTGACAGGCTTTTGTTCATTTCGAAGTAAAACAAAGTTGATCTTTATTAATAGAGCTCATTTATCTCTCCAATTTACGGGCCCACTTTAACGTTTTTATTAAAATATCCGATTTTATTAAGACTTCCAAATTTACTCAATATCTTCATATTTGGCGTGACTTGAGACGCGAGTATTTTATCTAATAAAATTAATATGGTTGGAGCAGGTTTTCCAAATATATATGTTTATATATGTTTTGACGACCGGTTTGGCGTAGTGGGTAGTGACCCTGCCTACGAAGCCGGTGGTCCCGGGTTCAAATCCTGGTAAGGGCATTTATTCGTGTGACGAGCCTGGATATTTGTTCCTGAGTCACGGGTGTTTTCTATGTATTTAAGTATATATATATTATATATATATCGTTGTCTAAGTACCCTCAACACAAGCCTTATTGAGCTTACTGTGGGGCTTAGTCAATTTGTGTAATAATGTCCAATAATATTTATTTATTTATATGTGGATATAACAATGTAAATGAAAACTGTATAATATTACTGGTACTAGTAAACCTTAGGCTTAGGCTTTTCGAAGGAGCGAGCAAAGCGAATTGAAGTTCCTACATTTTATGTGCAGGATAATATTTAATGCAAAACGTGGGTCAGCAACGGAAAACATGCTACTATGAATGCCTTCATTTTTTCGACCCAAAAGGCCTCTTTAATTTTATTTTCAAAGGAGTCAAACAAAATTCTAACCGGCTGCCATACTTAGTTTCTTAATTTTTGGTCTGATCAGTTAATTTATATCTGAGAAACGAAAAGGCTTATTAATAGGGATCCGTAGTTAAATAAAAAACAAAGTCGCCTTCTTTAATTATTTAATAATAATAAATTATATCTGAGGATCCGACAGTTCCTTTGATATAAATCCGTAGACAAAATTCTAAAACTATTCTTCATGTTTCCTCCAATCATGTTGAAAATTAATATCTGAGGATTCGAAAGTCCCCTTGATTTCTTGATATGAGTCGAAATCGTACAACACGGCCGCCATCTTGAATTTCTTCGTTTTCGTCTCGATCATGTTGAAAACTAATATTTAAGGACAGAAAAGGCCTCTTAAAATTAATCCGTCGTCAAAATTATAAAAAAAACGGCCGTCATCTTGAATATCTTCATTTTTGATAACAAAGCTTCCGTGAGACACAGACATATGAAATAAGTTTCAACGGGTTGTCTCTCCTATGTAGTTTCTCCCACAGGACCAAGGAATCATATATACTCCCGGACTGTTCGAAGGCTCCCTATCCTTCGCCGAGTCAATGGGCGCGGAGGGCTGCGGCCCGCAGTCTGCGCCGGTCCGTCAACGCAAGCTCCTGACGACACTTCTCGGAACGGAGTGAAACATGTCGAGCGTTTTCGACTTAAAATACGTGAGTGACCCGTTGTAACATATTTAATTTATCTTCACTTTTAGTTTGAGCATAATGAAAATTGATATCGGAGGAACCGAAAATCCTATTACCATAAATCTGTAGTCGGAATTATAAAAACGCCGTCATGTATTTGTTTTTTTCTTATGACGTCGAAAATGTTATAGATGTCTATGGATCCACTCTACAATTTATGTAGTCAAAAGACTTTTTCAATTGCAAAAAATATATATTAAACAATTCGTTCATTTGCAACAAGCAATAACCAACGGAAGCCCTTTTGAGGCAAATATAAATTGTAAGGCCCTCAGTACACGAAGCGTAAGCGTCACGTAAGTGTATCGTAAAAATGTTACGAGTACAAGACGCGTTGAGTTCTGTACCCCTAGTGTAAATTTTATCGACATCATAATGTGACGAACGCGTTTGCGTTAAGTCTCATTTTGTATAGGATTTTGAGTTTCCATAACGTCCCGCTTGGCGCGCTCTTTCTAAATCCAATACAAAATGAGACTAAACGCAAACGCGTACGTCACGTTTCAAAATCGAATTTATTTACACTAGGGGTACTGGGCACGAAGCGTCGTGTACGCCGCGTACGCGTCGCGTAAACGTAATCGTTTTATAAGTGAAATCTCATTCGTTGAAATCATGGTGTCACTGGCGTGAGATGTCTCGGTGGATGTATTCGGCGATCTTACTTTTTATTGTTTGATTATGTGAATTATGTCAGAAGTTTTGTGTTTACGCCTGTATTACGCCTACGTCTTTGTTAATGACGACAGAAATCTCATACGCTACGCTACGACGACGCCTCGTGTGCGGACTTCTTTAAACGCGCGTATTACGATATGCTTACGCGTATCTTACGCTTACGCTCCGTGTGCTGAGGGCCTAAATTGCGTTGGATAGGAATTTTCATTACATTTTGATCAAGCTCGTTCCGATAGATATATAAAATTGTATTCTGATTCAGTTTTGTGGGAAAAGAAATAATCAGAAGAAGTAAGACGTAATGCGATAATGTTGTCGGCAACTGTCACAAGAATTTATGGATGGCAGCACCAGCATGGGCTTCCCCTGCATCTAGTTTTGTTCTTTGAGATTTGGCCAATATCCGGGCTATAAAATACAAAATAAATGGACATTAACACTATTGGTAGGTTTAACGGGGCAAACGACAGTACTCTAAGCAATTCTAAATACCACTTCTAGAATATTCCACTCCCGATTTGTTCTACTTAAAGTTCCTAACTGCGATTACGAGAACAAATTGAATGCAAAACTACACTTCATGCAATCGCTTTTTGCATTCGTGCGGCAAACTATAAATTATATTAACTTGGTGAAAGCTTTCAATGCTTTGAGGTGTCAGAGCATAAAATAGCCGCATGGAAAATTATAAATTAAATTTATTCAATTGTTTTAAAGAATATTAAGGTAAGGTGGGATAAGACGAACATAGTTTATTTTGCTCGGAACAAACAGTATGACGATTTTATACAAGTGTTTGTCTTGCCCCAGTGATAGCTTACCTTACCTTATATGAACGTTTTATACAACATAGTAAGTACAATTATGGATAACGATGGAGGATGATTTAGCAATTTTCATTAAACTACCTACCTACTTGCTGGATAACAAATATCTAATATACCTACTATATTCGATTATTACTGATAACTCATTCTTAACGCTAAAACCGAAACCGAAGGTTCGGTTTTGTTCTAGGCTCGACTGAAACCGAATTTCAGGCCGAAACATGATTTTTGTGCCGAAATTTCGGTCGGACACTTTTTACACCATGTCGGATGCTAAAAAATCATAGACACTTTAAGTGCAAATGTCTCGACCTGGTTGCCATACCGTACGATTGTAATATAACTAGCTGTAAAATACAATATGGAATGGCGCCGCAACATAAAACCTTTTCACATGGGTCCAACACATTCACCGTTTTATCGCACCTTTGTAGATAGGATCGTGACCCTGCGTGACCATGCATTTTGCTTTGCTTGCTTTGCGTCGGTGCAATATACGCGTGACAGTTATAGTGACACTTCTTATACTCGCAGGAAACAGCAGAAGGGAAATAGGGTCAAAGGGTGTAGCAGGATAGTTCAAAACTATTACCAGATGATGCCCCATCAGGAGAAAATATTTCATACAAATATTAACACTCTAGAAACGGCATCCATTTAACCCTAAAACGTTTTTATTTATTTTCCCCTAAACTACGAAGGAGAGGGTTAAAATTTTTCAAAAGCTATCCTGCTACACCCTTTTATAGGTAAGTATGACGGTGTAAAATATGATCTTGATTTGGTATTGATTTCTCATCAGTCTCAGTTAATTTCCCTTGAATGTGTATATTGGTACAAGTGTTACGCTGAGACTAATATCAAATATGGATGCCAAATCCAGATTATAATCGTAGCTTTCAATTTGTAACGCGTTTCATTACTGAATATGTAACCGCGGCCGACAAAACATCTCACTTTGTCGCTTGCTTTGTGTGTACCCTTTGTCAGGTTATTCCTATAAAGATACAAGCAAATCCCATCCTTATGGCAAGCGACAAAGTGGGACGTTTTCCCGGACGCAGTTATATATTTACACTATAATATACCTATGAAGTGTGTTCGAAATAAAATCGAATGAAAAATAACAAACATCCCCGAACGTATTTTGCGCCGAAAACATTGAAAACCTAATTTGTGAATGAAATTTAAACTTTTAGGAATATTTACTGGTAAAACTTGTATAAGTCCATAAAGTAATTTTAAAAGCAGTTTAAAATTGAAACAAATATAAATGTTATAAAGCTTTGTTCTATATGTATTCACAATAAACTACAAATATTAAAAAAATTGCGGTCTAAAATGTCATTTTTGTTTCATCTTTCCAAGTCTTTTCTTCTTTATTCTGATTATAACCCAAACCGTCAGTAATAAAACGAGATTTACTGAACCCAATTGGATTTCCGAATTTAGATTCAATTTGTTTTCGACGTGAGGATCTAACGAAGCAACACCTTGTACGAAAGAGAAGTCACTAGTACATTACGATATACTTTTATATTGTATTAATAAACTTTTTTGATCTAAAAAATATTTTGTATAGTTTCAAACACTGTTTGACGACCGGTCTGGCCTAGTGGCTAGTGACAGTGACCCTGCCTATGAAGCCGATGGTCCTGGGTTCGAATCCCTGTAAGGACATGTATTTGTGTGATTAGCACAGGTATTTGTTCCTGAGTCATGGATGTGTTTCCTATGTATTTATGTGTTTGTATATTATATATATCGTTGTCTGAATACCCACAACACAAGTCTTCTTGACCTTACCATAGGACTTTGTGTCAAAGTGCTCCTATAATATGTATTTATTTAATTACAGAAAAATCTTGGCCAAAGTTGTCGTAGTTTAATTGAAAAATACAAGGTAAAAAAAAACACTTTTAGTAGGTTCACTAATTAGTGTTGATGGCTCTTTTAAGTAACATTGGAGGTTAAAAGACGACAATTTATTTTTCTACTTATCATTTTGAAACATCGTGGTTAAAACCTATTTCGAAATCGTTTAACCGTAACTAATAGATTAGAATTTTGTGTTTGTTGGGGAGAGAAAAATATTTCAAATATGGAGGCATTTTTAAACTTTATGAATAGGAGGGAACGCAACAATATTATAACTCCAGATAGGTTATAGGTGTTCAAAAATTGAAGCGCTTGTGCAAAAAGTAAAAATTGCATTTAGTCGCGCCTTGGCAAGCGAGAAATGTGTACGTGCTAACGAGCTCCCCTACATCGAAAGAGCCATGCTTATGTTTAACAACGTGTATGATAAAGATGAATAATATGCGAAAATTAATCAACAAAATCAGATTGATTCATAGGGAAGCAGGGAAGAAGAGTTGCCACATAAATTTACTGCCATCTTTCGACACATGATTAAAACTTTTAGAACGCCATTTGACTTTGATCCTTATTCTTTCCCTGATATGAGATCAAAAGCCAAAGAAACCTGTTGTTAAAAATTATTTATTAAAATAATTTAGTGAAAGAATAAGGATAAACGTTAAATGACATTCTAAAAATTTTAATTACGTGTCGAAAGATGGCAATAAATTTACATCGCAACAAAGTTTTCTTTGACAATACACCTCTTTTTCAAATTCTCTTTAGTATAACCTATCTTTAGTTATATAATATCATTGAGGGCCCGTCGCTGGTTTAATAATAGCTCAATCTTACTTTAAATAGAGCTAGCTCGTATTTGTTAGAAAAGACTACGCATGCCTTAGCAATTCGTATTTGGAAAGAAGAGCAAATCGATCCTTATAAATACATGGTAAATTGACAACCGAAGAAAGAAATGGCTCCCGACGCCTGGGGATAGAGCGACATACAAAGTGGCAAGAACATTGTTGGGAATAGTCTGATAAATAATTTTTCGCAAAGGTGTGAAAGAACGGTGTTTCTCCAAAAACTGATGCGAAAGTTGCATTTTTCCGCAAGAATGGGAAAGTAAATCGATGCAAATTTAGAATTCTTTCCTCATGTTGGTAGAATTACTTTTAAATGATGATGCGGGATATCTCACACTAGGTATATAAGTATTATATATGTTTATGTTTATTTATATACGTATATTGAATTTGCATATATGTAGGTATATTTAAAATGTACCTAAGTCGATCAATTTGACTACCTGTCTGGTGGTCTGGTAGTGACCCAGCCTATGTAGCCGATGGTCCCGGGTTGAAATCCTGGTAAGGGGTATTTATTCGTGTGATGAGCACGGATATTTGTTCGAGACATGGGTGTATTTAATGTACTTAAGTATTTATATATTACTAGCTGTGCCCGCGGCTCCGCCCGCGTGGTATTCGATCTGTGTCAGTAACCGGCTCATTCACCGCTAATTTCTCTGCCTCTCCCCTGGAGGTGGAACTTGAAGTAAAGTTGACAGATGGATACGCTAGAGGACTGTAGTCTAGATAAAATATTTTACAATTAGGTACCACTTAATAAAACTACACTCCAAAATCAATTGTTATTTTTTTCAAATTCGTCCTTATTCAAATTTTTGACGTGATTTAAACGACTTAAAGTAGTAGATGTCTATCGGACAATACAGTTCCACTTTTGTATTTTTTTTACGTCCTTGACTGCTCCTATCCAAATCATGTCCATGAAAAATATCATCCAAATCGGTGCTCCAGACCAATCAGTCTAAGCATGAAAAGGTAAGAAATATACCCATAGAAATCCATACTTCCGAACACTATCGAATTTAGGTGTAGTTAGAAGTAGGATTAGAGGAAAGGATAATACTCGTAGATATCAAAAACTTGAGGCCGAGTATTTACATTTTGTTTACAGTTATGTTTATGTATGCACAACTAAATGTATACATATAATTATATCTACAGTTACATACTAATAAGTAGGTATGTAATAGTATATTTACATAACATTGACATTTTACAATATTTATTTATATCATCACGAATAGCTCCGTGCAGCTGGTAACGCGCGAACACGCCACGTAGAGCTGCCCGTGCGAGAAGCAGCCCGTGCGCAGGTCCACGCCAGCGGCGCGCAGCGTCTGCCTCTGCGACTTGTTGATGTTCATGGCGAAGCAGACGCTCACGGAGAACTGTAGGCGCTTGAAGTGGAACGGGAAACTGCTCAGGATGAGGGATGCGCGGGATGAGCACGACTTCTGCGGCGCCGCACCCCGTCAGGATCTGCACCTCAATGAGGTTTCGCTGCAGCTGCACTACTTTTAGCTGGGTTCCGTTGCATAACTTCGGAGGCGACAAATTCCGAAGAAGCATGATTGGAACACCAACTTTCAGGGTTAATGTGTGTGCTGGGAGTCCTGAAGCACTCAATGAGCTAAGGAACTAAGGAACTCTACCGGGTTTGTTGTGACATTGCCTTCATCCAAGACAGTGTTAATGGAATTATATACTGCATGTTCACCTTCGATTTCCGCCTGCTCATTTTTCTGCGTGAGCATGGACCGTTCCTCTATGGGCGTGAGTATGGATCTCTCACAAACCCAAGAATGGCTCAGTCATCCGTACACGCTACGAATGAGGTTTTCAATGGATGGAACGATCCCGCATAACGTCTCTGGTAGTTGTGGCTACGCCTAAAATCACGATCGTCGCTATAGTTTCGTAACCTCAATGCGTTGCGAGACTTTCGTGAAAGATTCGCTTTTTTTCGGGAAGGCATTTACAGTTTTTAGTTCTTATGGCATTTTAACGCGTATAAAATGCGAGTCCCAAATCCGCAAACATCAGAGAATTTTTTTTTTCATAGTACCCACCTTCGTAGCCATTATTAAGTGCTTAAAAGAGGCGATACGTATGAATATGGATACGATAAAATTACGATTAGGTATAATTCATGACGGAGAAAATATTTTTTTAAATAATATTGCAGTTATACGCGTGTTGATATGTGTGTTGATTTTGCCACTACTTAACTATGTAAGTAAACTCATTTTTAACCGACTTCAAGATTTCAAAAGGAGGAGAATCGAGGGAACTCCTCAAATATGAAAGTCATAGATATAATGATTTTTGTATTTTCTTTAACAAATCTAGCATTTACATTTAAAAAAGTGACATTTGATGAAGTGGAACTGCTGATGATGATCAGAATGGAACTCTTCAACGATACACAGTACACGTTTGGCGATTTCTCCTCTTCGCTGTGTTTGTTAAGCAAATTAGATTTTCAAGACAAATTTTTGTCAAGTTCGAGTTCTGACGATGGGGTCCATGAGGAATCGAGGGAACTCTTCAAATGTAAAAGGCATAGGTACATATAGTGATTTTTGTATTTTCATCAACAAATCAAGTATTTACATTTGTAGAAGTGACATTTGATGAAGTGGAACTGTTCATGATGAACAGAATGGAACTCTTCAACGATGCATAGTTCACGTTTGGCAATTTGTTCTCTGTGCATGTTTGTCAAGCAGTTAGGTTTTCAAGACACATTTTTATATTTCTATCCTATTTAGTTTTTTTAATAATTATCTGGTGCTTTATTTCATGCATGGTGTGAAATAATTTATCTTAAATACAGTCGAATACCCTATTGCGGGTATCTTACCAGTCAACCATAGGGCAAATCTGAAATGTGTCAAGGTGGGTGCAGTGACAAAAAAAACATGTTACCTCCTTTTCTACATAATTAGGCGTAGGACGCTGTCTTTTTAATTTAATTGTATGAAATCAAAAATCAACAATAATCATTCTGTCACCGGTCTACCTCATTGAAGACGGTTTTTTTTCTTAAAAATTATTATTTTACTTGATTGCTACATTTTTACTCAGTTTCCCAAAAGATGACACTGTGCAATGTATGGCAATTAATTTACTGTCGGTTAAAGTCGTTGTATTATTACATCAACACAATTGAAATTGAATTGATATCCGTACCCCCCTCTTCTAACTTTAGAGTTAATTTGGCAAAATCCTTCCTCGGTTGCTTAATTTCAGCACCATATAAGCTGTAAGTGTGTATAAGCTGCTGTTAGTTTAGCAGGGTACTCGATACTCGTAGCACATATTTGTTGTAAAAGTTTGCACCTCCTTCCTAAGTAGCGCCATAAGATTCAGGTGCAAACTTAACTTAATCGAGTGTAGTGGCTACCCCCCCTTCTAGGGGTTAAATTTTTATAGTCTATAACTTGGCCGGGCATTTTCTCGACAGATTAGTAAAGTTTTCATCAAAATCCGTTCAGCCGTTTTCACGTGATGCGAGGTCAAATAAACAGACAAACAGAGAAACAGACAAAAATTCTAAAAACTGTTGGAACGTGTTCTGTTAACGATTCTTAGTATCCCCAGCCTACTTTTTTTCAAATATCTTCCATGTACAGACTTTCGACCCCCTTCAGCTTTATTATATGTATAGATATATATCGTTGTCTAAGTACCCTCAACTCAACGCTAGCCTTATTGAGCTTACTGTGGGACTTAGTCAATTTGTGTAATAATGTCATATAATATTTATTTATTTATTAATATTTATTATCATAGTAGTCTCGACTGGCAGAGAATGCCTCAAGGCGTTAGGTCAGCCATTTGTACTCTTTTTTGTAAATTTGTGCAATCAAGTCTAAATAAAAATAAAATAATAATAATAAATAGACCATGATTTTGAATAATAAATATTTAATAACTTTCATTTGGATTTTATTTATAATGTTGTACGGTTAGTATTTTCCTCGCGTTGATGTGGTGAATAAATTGTTATTCACACGGTAACAAAGTTTTTTTAACCCTCGTGCCTTGAATACCCTCGTAACGCTCAAGATTTCTCTTATTGAATCTCTCGCTACTCTCGTGGGTCAATTTTGATATCTTTCGCTTGCTCGGGCATTTAATACTAGCACGAGGAGTTAAACAACAACGTTGCCCCTTGTAAAACATTTAACTAAGTATCAAATATTCAAATATAGGCACTCATTCTGAAAATGTGTTGTATAATGGTATACAATTTTTTTCAGTAATCTGTACAAAAATATGTCTTTAAATCACAAAAAAAGGGCTGCTGATTCAATATTACTACAATTTCACAAATCTAAACATTGCCAAGTTTCAAACTAGTTTGTCTACATAAAAAATAATGTACCTATTGTTGCACAATGTATTGGAGCTCGAACTTGGCAGTTATCTTAAATTCAGATTACACGATTTGCCGCTTCTGTGCAATCGCAAATTCACCGACGAGCTGTCGTGATTGCATTATTATTTCTAGTTTCTTGCAACTATTGCAAGCCCATTTACGTAATCTTGAAACTTGTTAATTAAATACATTTTGTATCAAGAACGTCTCATACTAACAGAAAATGTACTGGAATGGCATGTTTTAGAATTCACAATTAGGTAGTGGCCAACAATAGGTGGCCTGATGTTTGCCATAATTCAAACATGTCCAGGTAACAAAAACCCACGTCAATCTATTCCCTAATTTCCAATTACTTCATACCCCGCCATCACACATACGACTGACGAATGGCCGCTAAACAACGCTCGCTATGACGTGACCATAAAACAGAGGGCCTATCGCGAACACCGAAGTTCGCAAATTGCTGGCATCTTTCTCTTTTACTCCAATTAAGGAGTAATTAAAGTGACAGAGACAGATGCCCGCAATTCGGGACCTTCGGTGTTCGCGGTAGACTCTCAGGTATTAAAGTACCCGTGTTTTATTCCTCAACAAAAACAACACTTGGAAAGATGACGGTACCAAGCTTACATCTCCATAGGAGCCACCGCTACCCGCATATTTTATAAAAATGTTCTCTCGTAAACGTTTGTCGAAAAGGTTTCTTTTCATTAAAAAAAATAAGCGCGGAACGAAAACGACCTTTACGTTATTAGAGTCCCAGCGGAGCGACATGGAGAGTTGATGCGACCCGCAACTAAACTTTTTAGGTTCGGTTTTAATGGAGATAATTAATGGAACCCTCAAAGGTTGCGTTCTTTTAAAAAAAAACATGCGTTTTTTGAAACTGCACGATAATTTATTAACCTCTTGTCTGTGTATGATAACTTCAAAGATGTGAAAAATAGTTTATAAACAGTATTTAAATTCAAAATACGAATACTTCCTTGACTCTTTAAAATGCAAAATACAAAGTATTTTTAATTTTCTTATTTAAAACACAAAATACAAAATAGGTATTTTCAAAATACTTTTTAAAATAGCAAAATACTATGCGATATAAATTACTCTGAAAAAAGATTACTACTTGGAAATCAGAATTTCCGAATTGGAAATGCTCTCAAGATTTTTATTCTTTGAAAACTAGTGTGTCAGTCAAGTTCATTAGGGCAAGAAAGTTTGTTCCCCTCTCGAAACCCTCGCCACGCTCAAAATTCCAATTTTTTAACAACTCGCTACGCTCGCGGTCATGTGCGACGATCTCAACAGATTTTACAGTTCCATGTTAAAAGAATGAGAGAGTTGCAAGGATTGTAACGTCAGAAGATATTGTAATCTCTACCTACATACTCTAAAATAAAAAAATTAATTTTTGTACCATTTCATACCTTGTCACATTATCAATCAATATGTAAGTCGATAGGTACTAAACTATTTTACTATTTTAAATAAAATACGAAAACTATTTTAAATAAAATAAAGTTTTCTTAAAAAAGTATTTAAATACAAAATACGAAATAGGTATTTTGCATTTTGAATCTCCCAAGGCACAATTTTGCTTTTACAACGACGGAGGTAATTTATAACTTTTTGTTTTAATATACTGTGTTCCTTAAGTTTAATATTACGGTCTTAACTGTTGACTATATACCTATATTACCTATGCTCAATTTATTTCAATTATCTGTAAATAACATGAAATTATATGGCTGCATGTACAATCACATCTTTAACAAAAACTAACTATAATTACTAAGTTCTCACCATAATTGGATCCAAGCTCCGAGCCGAGCGAGTCATATTTCCCGCGTAATTTAGTTTCAAACGTTCACCAACCAATTCCACTACAAACTATAAAACACCACTCACTCTCAACAGAACAATCGCAAATAATGTTATGTTTACTTTCCGTGGTGTATAGAACGAGTCCACTCAATTGTAAAATGTTTATTACAATAGTAAATGTGAACGATGTTCCACATCAGAGAATTTTTGCGTGGAGTCAGTACCCTCCCTTTCAGTAGACTGAAAGGCCGCCCGCCTAAGCGGCCGAGCGTCACCGAATGCTTCCGATCTCCCCCGAGCGCGTACGATTCATGAAATCCACTCGATGAAGTGGTAAATTTTTAGGAATAGGCAGCCTCGTCCTCGAGTATGGCGACGGATGCTGAGTTTGTTTAACACTTTCACGTGATTTACCTAGGGGATTTCGCGCCGATTCTTTGTTAAGGCAACACAAACACTTGTGCGAAAATTTGTGATGAACGTTTTCGAAGTCGCAGGGCTTTAGAGGGGTTATAAGATTTTAGACATATACTCGTATATATATCCACTTCAACTTACAGCACTTGCAGCACTTTTATAAAAAGTAATTATTAGATATAGATAAATTGAAGTACGTATTAAACTTACCGTGTAACGATACCGTGAAACTAGCGAACTTTACCCGCTTTTTTCGAAAATACTCTATTTTGTAAACAAAAATATATGTAGATGGACAACATTTTTTCTTGCCTACTTCTTTGGTGATCCTAAGCATGACTTTATTTGCAGTAAGAATATCTAAATCATCACTTTAGAAATTTTGACGGCGAGTAAATTTATCTCACGTTGTTGTCAACATTGCCCACGTTAATTTCGTACGAAAATACAGCTTGTAAGACGTTGAAACAAGGATTACTTAAAGATAAAGGGTAATCCTAGCGTTCCCTTCAAACATTTTGAGGTTAACTATGTAAATTTCTATACAAATTGGGTGGGAAAAATAGTATGTATTTATAAAGCTATAAGTATAAGTTTAACTCATGTTATGTAGTGTTATCAAATATATATCTACGTTTCTATTAACAATAGTAGTGTTAGCATAACTCTTATGCATTAAATTTTGGCTATTACATAAACGAATTTGTATATAAATGTATTTTTGGGCAAACATAACTCTGGAGGCAAAGTTGGTTAGTTTGAAGGTACTAAAAATTGGCCAAGTCCTAGTAAAATTGGCACACTATAATTCCTTGTATTTTTTATAAAAGTATTCATGCGAAACAATTCATCTTAAGTAAATAACTCGAATTACTCTTTACTAACACGAAGCTGTCAGTATGCCTAAATAACAAGATCATTGTGATTATCATAGCTTTCATATCAATGCATCCCCAGAATATAATACACGATTTGATAGCAATGCATCCCCCAATACATAATACACTGCACCGCAGTGCCAAATGTTAAGGTGTGAAATCAAGCAGCTTCGAATGCCGCATGGTTTATAATTCGTACCTGCGACATCACATCAAAACAAATGCCAGCGTTGTTAGAAACACAATCCGCACAAGTTCGCGCTTCTGAAATTAGCAACTGGACGGCACTATTCATAATCAGATTTGGGAACAAAGTTGCGGGCGCGGACAGTTGACATAAACTGACGACTAAAGTTGCGAAACGGGACACCGCGTGTTCTGTGCTAAGGCGTGGCAGGGGTGCCATGCGATATAACATTCAAATATTTAACCTCTAATAACTAGGAATATACGTGAAGATAAGAAATATAGAATAGAATAGAAATCATTTATTCAGACAACACATCAAATCAAATAACACATATAGCAAATACAGGGCAAAGATAAACAAAACAGTAGAAATTGAGATGTGAAGCCGAAATGGGATATTGGGATGGGGGATTGGATGGGATGAGATATATACTAGATATACCTACCAGATAGGCATTAAGTGTTGTTATGAATAATTGATATCAATCTATATCATCAAACTTACGAACCATGAATGACGAAAATATTTGAACTAACGACTAACGTTAGGAAAAAGGACACCGCGTGTTCTGCGCTAACGCGTGGCAGGAGTGCCATACAATACCAAATTCAAACACTTTGCTGCTAACTGCTAGGGATATGTATGGGTACTATAAATGTGTCCCTCAGACCTGTTAGCATAACTTGCGTTGTCACGCGCGTCTCCATATACTTGAAGTCTCGCTTGACATTATGGAGTCGTTCGCGACAACGCAAGTCATGCTAAGCGGTCAGGCGGCTACTTATTGGGCATTAAGAGATTTAAGAGCCCCTGCAGACACATCTGAAATAAAGCAATCTTTTGGCAGCCCTGGGCTACAAGCAATAATTGAAAGCGGGAGCAAAGGATTAAAACGCGCACTATGGTTACACTGTGTGAAACCAATTCGTGCTATCAGTACGTATAACAGAGATATAGGTATTGCTAGGAGAGATGCCACACATATACAAACACATACACAATAATAGGTTCTGAATAGACCTGAAATTGTCGGCATCATTTTAAGCTTGGAATTTCTGCCTTCATACTATTTTTACCTCAGTGTGTTATTTCATTCGTTTCACTCGTCTCTATTTATATTTCGAGCCTATTCATATTCTGCTGAACTGTATAATTGTATAGTACACTCAGCATCAATAGTATCTGCCACCCTAGATAATTTTCCCAAATAGAGATACGGTTCGCATTTAAAAGTATCTGTTACCCTGGCTCTGGGTTTGTTCCATAAGATATCCGTGCCATAAAATTCCAAAAAAAACAAGGATTTATTTTTATTTTATTTTATTTTGATAGGCACAATAACACAATGCAGGCAACAATATTTTAAATTATTCCATACATAAGTATCTTATACACTACCCACACCACGATTACAATTGTACACAACACAACCACGGAACAATTATTAAGCCAAATACAATTTTTCACTATAAAATCTTGTTATTAAAGGCAGTAAAGAATATAGTAAAATATAACGAACTGTTAGTACGATGAGATATTTACTTACAATTTTGGGACAGCAAAACATTTTTGAACTTAGGTAAAGAAACGTTCAAAATATCTAAATCAATATCTAAGTTATTATATACACGACACATTCTAAAGACAGGCGCATTATTGGATACATTGTTATTAGAAACCATAGGCAAGGCAAACAATTGTAGATTCCGCGTTCTCTTATTGTTGGCTCTAAGTGAAACATAATCCATGAGGTTACTGTCGAGACCACTATGCACAATTTTATAAAGTGTAACCATATCAACGACATCGCGTCGGGACGATAGTGATTGTAAATTATATGCTAAAAGTCTATCTGAATACTCAGGAAGCGTTCGGCGTGTTTTAGTTTTAGTGGAAAGATATCGTAAAAACTTTGCCTGTATTGATTCCAATCTATCAGAGTGTGTCTTATAAATCGGTTGCCAAACCGACACTAGTCGTAGGTTTGACAGGTAACACCTATACTGGCGCCATATGTAAAATACTTCGACTGGCCAACCCCATTCTACATAGACAGATATCTCTTTCTGGTAAGGTAGTTGAGAACTTTTATTTTTGACGATTGAACCGCAACTTTTGGTTCTGACTATACATACTCAAAGTAAGTATGAACAACCACCTGCACCACTTGTAAAACAAAATACGAAAAAATACCTAAGACAATCTTATGTCTTGAATCATAAGAGCGTATCATTTATTATAAGCCGAGATTATTTAAAAAAACTTAATTCCAAAATTAAATATATCGACTACATATTATATAAGTACATGCAAAAAAAGTCTGAAAGACCATTCTCCCCTTTTTACTTCCCTTTTCTTAAACCTACCTATTAAAACATTGTATGATGTATGAAAATGTATTTTATTTTATTTATTTTAGTCATAGCTATGCCCGATCGTTTGATTTTTTAGTTTTTATTATAATTATAAAAATTAGGAGCGAAAAACAGTGTTCATACAAAATTTTAATTACTCCCAAATCATATAATAATGAAAAAATCGGAAAGAATCAAACGGTCGAGCATACCTATGATTAAAATACATCAAATCGTGTAAAAATATTTTCAATATTGGTAATATCCAGAAAGGAAAATGGGGACTACGTTTGTATGGGAAGGCAGTCGTCCCCTTTCGTCGTCTTTGCCTACGGTTAATGTACTAGCCGCACCGGAACAGGTGGCGCAACCGTAAACTGCGTCGTCAAAATGATTTTAAGATTTTTATGATTGTATGTATGTTAGTTTATACGGTATATATGGGCCTTAGTTGCCTGAAAATAAATGATATTTAATTTAATTTAATTGCGGCCGCTCCGCATTGTTGCCGGCTGCATTGTCCATGTCTCTAAACCTTCACAAATCGGCAATTCCCGTAGTTCAGCGGTGAGAATTCAGTCACAATTAGAATGTATTCTTTACTAAATCTTGTTATTAATAAATTATAACATAAAAACCATAAAAACTGTCATTTTGCAAAGCGCTCAATATATCACTGTGTAATTAGAATTAGGTACCTATAAATATAATTTTGCAGAACATCTACGATATAGGTATAATTAGACTGATAAATTCTTATGAAGCAGCCATGGGCAAGAATATCGAGAAAATGAGACGTTTATGAATACAAAACACTTAGAAGCGGCGAAGTAGTTGCTGAGGGCCTACCGCGAACCACGTTCGACGTGTTGCCTCTCTGTTGCACTTGTAAATTAGTAACGTAAGCGTGACAGGGAGGCAACACGTCGAACGTGGTTCGCGGTAAGCCCTCTGATACTTCATTTAAATAGCTTATGGCCGGGCAAGTAGAAAATATGAATAAACAATACCTAGCGTTATGGCGCCTATTTATTCTGGTAATTTAATGAGACGCCAACAATTATGAAACTGTCTGGCGTAATATTAATAAAGGTATATTTGTTTATTAATAATGTGAACGAAAAAATTATGTTTAGTATATAAAATTAAATTATGCTGGGAAGCCGACATAACTTTCCGATTATACAGTTTAATTGTTACTAGAGTCTTTGTTATTTATAGTTCGTGTAGAGATGAAAATTCCGGACAATATCAATTTTTTTTTTCGGGAATTTGACCAAATTTCGGTTTTGTTCCTGTTTTATTCAGAAAAATTTAATACGTCATACACAATGCCACTGATGAGTGATGACAGTGTCAAATATATAAAATACCAGCAACTAACACATCAGACGTGCAACCTTAACCTTCCTGTTTAAATTCCCAATTATGGAAGGTAGAGGCAAGGAACGGAATCTCCATATACCAAAAAGTGTCCAACAAAAAACCATAAATAGGTGGCGCTACAATACCTAGGATACTTGAGAAAATAATCTAATCATAGACAGCGCACTTCACTCCGTCAATAACGCCTAGGTTCTTAGCTACTCTAGCGCTACTCTGGAGAGATTTGGAATTATTATTTATAGCTGACAGCTGGACACTTTTGCAACAGTTCTGCCTAAGGATATTCTGTTCTTTGCCTCTACCTTCCATAGTTTAATCAACGAGTAACATCACTTTTAACATTGACAGATCATAAATTATCATATCCAAATCAAATTCACAGGTAACCTGTTATTGCAATCAGAATAGGGTATAAACTTAAGTAAGTCACCTGTTGTATGTTGTGACGTGTTCGAATAGACATTTGTTTTGTTTGTATGTGTCTTTTAAAGATGTATTGTCTATTCGAACACGTCACAACTACATACAACAGGTGACTTACTTACCTACCTATACTACTTACTTATTACTTACTTACCTATAGACGGATGCGAATTGGATCACAGGCGAATCGAATCATGAAGAAAAATCATTAAATATTAGTAAAATTCCATTGATATGAGCGTATTAACATTGTACCGAACGTATCTCCTCTTAGTTTGCAATGCTGATCAAAAATATTATCTACGCCTCCCAGGCAGATGAGTCAAACACATTTTAGAAAAAGGTCACTTCGGTTGACAATACAATCAAAGTTAACGACTCTGTACCCGTAGTGTAAATAAATTCGATTTCGAAACGTGACGTACGCGTTTGCGTTTAGTCTCATTTTGTATTGGATTTAGAAAGAGCGCGCCAAGCGGGACGTTTGGGAAACTCAAATCCTATACAAAATGAGACTTAACGCAAACGCGTTCGTCACGTTATGATGTCGATCAAATTTACACTAGGGGTACCTACTGGTATATAAGATATCCCGTTTTTCTTATTTGAGTCTCAAGTGCTGAAAAAAATGTATCCCCGCTGTAAAGGTGTCGCGTAAAAATTAACTTTAGGTTTCTTTAACTTTGAGATGTCTACAGGAAAGGCGCGAACAAGTTTGCTTAAAATGTCTATGACCCAAGTAAGTATCCTACAGTTTTTTTTAAGTCATTTGGTTTTGTAGTAGGTACGTTCTAAGTTCTATAAGTAAATCCAAGATGGAGAACAAGGGGATATTAAGAACAAAATACGACTCTATTAAACGCTAGAAGAAAATGCAGCAATATTGTTTTCCGATATTTTCATTCGCAGTCCAGATTGGCATTTTCACAGCGCTCTCCGCTATAAAGTTCGCAATATTTACACCAGTTAATATTAAAAACGAACAAGAGATCCAGGCAAATGCCATGGCACATAACACAACAGCACAAAATTGCAATAAACCGGGATCTGGCCGTTATGAGGACTGCACGGCAACAATGGTTACGCATTTACCCGCAAAAGACGTAAATGCCTTGAACCTTTTGCGCGTATTCGCCGTTTTGAGTATCCCAATTTCACTTCTAGCTTCAAAGTAAGAACGACGTACGTGATGAGACTTTGGGCAGGGATTTTGTCTTTTTAGATTATGTTTGGTCTCCGAACAGCTGGATAAGTCACGATGAGCCAGCGAACGACTTATTACCTGCCTTTTATTGCTGAAAACCAATTAAGTATACTGGAGCGAAAAAGGGATTCAGATCGCAAATTTAAGGCTATTTTAGTCTAGATTGAGAGAAGATTGAATCAGATATCTATACAGAAATTGTAGATACTTGTAAGTAATTGTGTTTTTACTGGACTATGGAACCATTAAGGTTTCAGAATCGATTTCCTTTGTTGCAATTGGAATATTATTTTTTATAATTAAAAAGCGGTTTCATTTAGGATTGTAAATAATATAATTATATTAATTATATATCAGTAAGATAATAAACCACTTTATTGGACTAAAACAAGTACAATCAATCACCTTCAAATATATTGCAGCAGCGAAGGTGCTCAAAAATAAGTGAACAAGGACTTAAATGCCTTGACAATAGGGGCTTGTTCAGATATTTGTGAGCGCCTTGGCCGCTCCGATATATCTGATGGCGATCATATGTTATTTATTTGTGATAAGAAATAAATGAGAGATAATAATGCCTAGTTTTTAGTACATCTATTTTAGATCGGAATTCATACTCTACACCCTCCACAACAATACTCTCTCAACAATGGTATCTACAAAGTTAACAAAATATATAAGTATTAACAACATGTTAACAAGATGTTGGTTTTCTGACCAACTGTTTCATTGTTCAGGCGATACGCCTATGGGACCTTCCTCTCAATATCCGGAAAGCTCAGAGTAAATTTACATTCAAGCGCATGTTGCGTAAGCATTTATCTATGAAATGTAAATAATGTTTCAGGGTAGATACATGTACAATGTAGATATGTATGTAAGTAAATCATGCATAATATATGTTTAAGTATATGATTTCGTGTATTAAGGCGCGGTGTATAGTAAAATGCGCTATTTTTAAATCGATATTTACAGGCTTGTACAAGGATTTCATCGATTATTTTCTAGTATGTATAACTTCAGTCTTTGAACTAGCCGTATGCTTGTCATAAACACGATGGCTCATCTTTTTCTCGATAGATGATTGCTTTGAAAATATGCTTATAACTGTATTTATTCCGATATTTTAGAAGTACTATGACGAATATCAATATGAAATTTACTTCATTCGATAGCTTTTAAGTAACTCTAACATTTAGCTTGTCAATTTATCGATGCGTTAAATTTTTCATTCATAATTATGAATTCAACATTTTGTCTACTAAACGTTACCCTGCGCGGCAATACCGTCAGTACGCCAGTACGCCCGTGACCACTGTCAGCGTCGGACCTGTGCTAGTTTAGCGGACGTTACATAAAATGGATAATCACACTATAAATACACAAATATGTCATACACACAATGTTTTCATCACACTTACGAAGAAAAAACTAAAGTTTAAGCTACTTGATTCTAAAATACGGTGACATTTCAGACATCCGTCCGTCATATTATCTTTTTTGTCAATTTTTACACACGCACCGTCCGGCATTCAGCCACGATTAACCAAAGGGTGAAATGGTGCCTTGCACCCGAGTTAAACACTCTACTTTTCATTTTTAATACGAGGAAAGTAAAATAGGTATATATGCATTAAAAAAAAACACGGCTAAGCGTAAACTTCAGTAAGGGTACTTTTAATTATAAGTTTAGGTAATATATAATTATTAATGGAATGGGGAGTTAATTATCAGAATGGAAATGGTACATCAAATCCATTTAAAACCAAAATTTGAAATGCTTATCGTAAAATATATTGCTTCTTGCAAGCGTACTAAGAACGTACAGTGCTCTAGAGCAGTAACTTTTCTGCACTCTTTTGAGAACAACAAAGACCCACTTTCAGAGCATGAGGAATGAAAAAATATTTTAAATTGCTATTACAATGATAATCAAATTGAATACCTATTCTTAAACGTAAACAAATAAAATTAATCCGCTTGTTTAATTTATATGTCATTGTATTGGAACACCTTCAATTTAAAACATACAGAATGTAGGAGATATACTGGATTTAAATATGTGGGAGTGCTTAGTGAAAGGTACCATTTCACGACTTTTAGTTTCCGAGTTAAAATCTTAATTTTATTTAATCAAAATCAAGCATTAATAAAATAATGACAAATTCATATCCGCAACGTAGGCTTCGTCAGGAGGGTACAACCATAAATCAGCAACAGGCGTCGTCATTGCACACAAACAATAAAGCTATCCGCAACAGGCTTCGTCATGTTCAATACACAATCATTTCATTTAAAAAGGACCACCCCGAATCGCATCTGATCCAAAAGTTCCCATTACGCTAGCAGCGTTACCACGTTGTATAGCCAATGAAATCCCTTGCACCAGATACGACCCGGAGCGTGGATCACAGCCCCTATCCCTAAGTCGGCGACCAAGTTCTTTTACAAAAGCCTTAGCCTCTGTTCCCCAGGGTCCCGCAGTCTCCACTGCAATTGGCACAAAATCGTAGATTGGTTCCAGGGCACTGTACTTAGGTGCTTGAGTTTGGCCGCATATTCAGCAGCTGCCCCAGCAGATCTAAGCGTTAGGCTAAGGTGAGACGGTGCAAACGTGCTGACACACGTGGCGTCCCACAAGAAGCACTGACCCTTTTGCCATGGAACCAATGTAAGTCCGTCCGGCCTTTTGCCATCAGTGCGAGACAATCCTGGAGGCTCCAACACACACGGAATGTTGGCTGATACTAGAGCCCGGCGATTCGCATCATTTATTGCGTGATGCCTTAGTCCATGGTGGCCATCCTCCTCGACCATGACGCCACAGACACACCGGTGCGGCTCGCAGACTTTACAACCTAAACGCAAGGCAACCGCTATCCTCAGAGAGTCATTATCGAGCAGGGTGCCTAGCTGAGGGGAAGGTAATGCCTGGAGCCATGCTCCCGATTCGGGCCTAGTTGCGGCCTTGAGACGCGCTAAGTTCGACCCAGCCGTGCTGCCCAGCAAAGTTGCGAAAATATCTTTACACAAGATATCATCCCATGCTCTCTGGGAACTGAGGTTATCAGGACGCTCATCAGTTTGGCAAATCGTGGACCACCTAGAAAAAGCCTCAGCTACTAAAGGTATTTGGGTATTGTCGCCATTATAGGACAAAATACGAGCAACAAGCCCCAAAGTCCCATGAGCTGAAGCAAGGAATGCCACCACACCCTGTATGTTTGCATGTTTCCGAGTTACATGCGTTTTTGTGGATGCGTAATAGTTTTGTGTTATATAGCCTGTTCCGTTAAGTCTTTTTACAAGAACTAATGCTGATTTTGGTTGGTATTACTGGCTTATTAACTCTCATATTTTAATGTATCATGAAATACATATAAGACTTCATTTACATTTATCAATTATTTGATTTTGTAAGGTGAGCAGGAGTGATATTTACCCTTCAAGTCCCATACAAAATTTTCGCAAGTTCGGATATATTTGTACCTCTCGCCAATATTTTTATTTGACTAGTTAATTATTCTGTAAATTCGAGAATGATACTAAATTCCATTTATGATAATACTAAACATAAACATGCTATTTCTATTTTGTATGAAAACTGGTGACATTTTATTTCTTTTATCTAGTATAAATTTCGATGACATTCTGCCGCCAATTTCAGGTCTCAGCAATGATTTTACCTTCTTCTTTGAAACCTTGGACCTTGTTGTCTTTGTGATGTGCTTTTACTATTTTTCCTGCCAATTCAAAATATTAGTGGAAAATCGTTCGAAAGTTTCGCAAAAGATATTTTCTTCATTTTTGTATTAGGGAGCGTATGTGTAATATGTATGTATTAAAATGGTTTACTTTGAAATTAATCACTAGTCAAGGCCTATAACATATCCCTTCAAATGGCGGCAGCGAAAACGTGAAAAGGAGTCAAGTGGCGGGAGGTGTTCAGCGCGGCTTTAGAGAATATTACAAATTCAACTATTTAAGCTTATCTATGTATAAAATTATATATTGAAGCGTATATCGTTAGAATACGCAGTCGGTCCCTCAATGCTGAGGATCGTGACATCACGTCCTTCTGTTGTCCTTGTTGTTGTTAAATTATTGTAATGTTTATGCATTTCGCCACATGCACCTAACTAATCAAACCTAGCAACAGTGACAGTTTTCCAGTTTCCTTATTAAAAATGAGTACCTACCACCACAAAACAAAGTTATGATTGGAGGTAATTGTTAATTAATTTTCTACGTAGGGCTTAAAATTCAAAGGTTAAGTCATAAAAAGTTCCCGTGAAGAAACGGATTTTTTTAAACCACGTATTTCTGAGGTCATAAGAAGAATTTCATGTACAAATATAAGTCAATTCCGCCAAAAAAAAAATTTTTTTTTACTTTTTGTATGTTTTTAAACATAATAAGTTCATGTTCTTGGAACATTTATGGATTTATATAAATTGGTACTTTTTTTTCGTAAAAATTAGTCTATTCAAAGGGTACCTTGTCACTTTGATATCTGCCAAGAAGGTAGTCTAGACTAGGTCCCAAAGTGGCGACATAGCCATCAAAAAGGCGTAATGCACTGAAACACAATTTTTTTTTTTAATTGGTATTAACTCTGAAACTAGGCGAATTAAAAAAGTTTATATGACATTTTTGTCTCTAAATACGATCCGGAATATACTGTTAAAATCTTTCCGTTTCCTCGCGGGCACCGTGTACTTACAAAATAACCTCTTTAAAAATCAAGACAGAACTGGACCTAGGCGTTTGCTCCTGGATGAACAGTCCTTAGCAACCAAGCGTTACCAAACGTGTGTATGTATGTTTTCCTTGTCTAACTTGCTAGCTACTTTTGGGCGCTAGAAGAGCGTAAATATACTTCAAAGCCTTCAATTTTGCCGCTAAATATGGCAACACCTCACTAACCACCCTTTGTTGGCCGACAGCTTACTGGCTATCGCATCGACCCGTGAGTGGTCGTCCACCACTTGAAGGCATAAATAACATAGTTAAAGATAAAATAATTTTGTTCATCGGAAAGTTTTGTATATTAATTTAATAAAACTATTTTATATTAATTTTGTATATTATTTTAAGTATATTAATTAACTTTACGGAACAGGTCTTAATTGTACTTCTTTCCAAAGGAAAATAATACTCATTGAGACAATTCTAATAACCTCAAACGCAATTAGGTTGCGATACTTGCGATATTTTGACACTGAGATCCTATGGCCACCTCCTCTCTCATGCATCAGATCAGCTCGATAGTACCATAATATTTCATTGTCACCCTACTTACATATGTATGCAGATATTCAACTTCATCTGAAACCTCAGTGGGTCAAATATACTTGTAATATTTGATTAGAGACAGAGTAATAGACAACAGACTGCTTCTGTATTAGACATTAATTAAAGTCAGTCAATTATACTCATTACTATATAACTTCGAAGTAGAAGTGTATTTTTTACCATTGTAAACTTTAAATAATAAATAATAATAGCAGTTTTCTCGACTTTTGCATTTAAAATTTATAATCGTCGTCAATTCAAAAAATAATAAAGAAATAGTTGTTACCGTTAGAGTCATGGTTCTTTTTTGAGAAGATAGCAAATTTTATCTACTTTTTGGAGCTACATATGCTTATGCATACCTTGTGCTTATGTTTTGAGTTATCTCAATACCTGCAAAGAAATGCTACCTTTTTACGTTCACTTCCACAAATTACTTACCTTTGCTAGTATACTTCCTTCTTTCACTACTTGCCCCAAATTGACTTCTATTGCATTTTTAAGGTCAATTAAGTTTTGAATAGGTATCTATATATATGATTTAAAGCAGACAGTTGTAACTTAAATTTTGTCTGAATTAGTAAGTAATATTATTTCGTCACAAAACGATTTGGTATCATTTTACTAGGTTCTCAATTTGCCGCGGTATACTCTAGTATTATATATAATTATCAAATTTTTAATTTCATTGAGTATATATCATAATCAATATAAATTTCCGGAAAAGATCCCAGAACTAACAAACCAGAATACGGATGGCGTCAGAATAAGGACGTAGGCGTGCTGCGGGCGCGGCGCGCGGGGCGCCCGCCTGTCTGCTTTACCACTTCGTCTGCTTCACCCCCTCAAAAACCTAAAATCCGTCTATAAGAGCGCCTTAATTAGTATTTCGTGTATTTTTTTTATAAATAGTAGGTAGTGATATCGTTTTAATTTCTCTATTATAAATCCTGTACCTACACACGTCTGCTTTTCCCCCATCCCCACGGGACAGGCAAAGCCTAGTGTGGAGGTCAGTAAAAACTGTATCCAAGTGAATATTTTTTGAAATAAACAATTTTTTTATTTTTTTATTTGTTGACTCGTAGACTACAATGCATTAAGGTATTAAGTTATTATTTGATGTGCAATAAATAATAAATAAACATGTCCTGTGGGTGGTATAGTAAGCCATAAGCGAAGCTGCATTAACCGGCGCAACCGAAGATAATGACGTTGCAACAATCATCCGACAAGGATGCTGTGGCCATTGATGATGATGGGGCAAAAAGGTTCTGGAGTGGCGACCGCGTACCAGAAGACTCAGTGCGGGCAGGCCTCCTAGAAGTTGGACCGACTATCTGGTAAAGGTTGCCGAAAAACTGCTAGATGCAGATAGCGCAGGCCCAAACGTTTTGGAGTTCCTTGGGGGAGGCTTTCGTCTAGCAAAGAACGTCTTATGGCTGATGCTGATGATATGTCTTAAATTTCTTTAAACTAAAAACAATAACATCTCGCGCATGAGAGGAGGCCTGTGCCCAGCAGTGGGACGAACGAGGATATACGTAGGCTGGATTATTATTATTTGTAGGTATCTCCATTTTGGATTTCACTGGCCTATAAATCCCGGTATTTTGATAGGCTTACTTGGGGACGTAGATTCAACACATAATTAAATCAATGGGCGAATTCAAGACAGGGTGAAATACGAGAATTCAATTACTTCTATTCTATTTTATTTATTCGTGTAGCTTATGTCATAGTTTGATATTTAAATTAATTTTGATGTCTACATACATCCTTGGAACAAACATGTCCTTACTACGCATAATAAAGTACGAGTATCATACGGCGTCGAGGAGGGATTTGTCCCTACTCTGAAATACATCTGACTTTACTAAATTGATGAAACCATTTATCAAGCACTTGCAATATCGACCCTCAGTATACGTGTTTAAAGTTAATTTTTCATGAATATGTAAACAGTTACAGGAGTTTGTGTAAGTTAGTAGTTGGTTGAATAGTTTATTCCAATCTGAGTGTCGTGAGAAGCAATCTCGGCTTCTAATCCAGGTAGGATCTTGACTAACAACACACTAGTTATGAAAACAATTTGATTGGATTAGGTATATTGTGTGTGTAATGTTAGGTACATTGTTCCCTTACATCTTGGTATCCCCCGTGAGAGGAGTAAACAAGTAGGGCCAAGTTTAAGCCGATGGGACGAATTCTGGCTTAAGATAATATTAGGTAGTTACCTAGTTAGATTATTTACTAGTATTTCGGTGAAGAGCACATCAAAATGAAAAAGGAAAAAATAACATCAAAATAAGTCCTAAGGCATTCTTTGTTATTTACATTTATTAAATAAAAAAATCTATATTATTAATTATTAAAGGAGATCGTCGATTTTCTTAAGCGTTTGGGCCCCCTCGTCAAATTGAACGTATACATGTAATATACACATATAGGAAATTAATCGTTATAGTGGCTAGATTATGATGTTGAAAACAGAATCACGAAATATGACGGGAATTCGAATACCTGCAATAAAAACTTGAACGTGACAAGAAAAACTTTTATACACAAAAGCGTACATATGCTACTCACACAATTCTCGAAAAGTATTATGGCTTTTTAAAAGAAAATAGACAAATTCTGGCGTGTAAATTAAACTGAAATCGTATCCTTATACAATAAGTTTTTGGCAATAATTTCATTTTTGGTACAAGCTTTTATCGCTGACTGTACTTTTCTTTCCACAGGCAACTAATACTCATCGAGCAAATTCTAAAAACCCCAAACACAATTAGGTTGCGTTGTTTTATCACAGAGTTCCTATGTCCACCTCTTGTCTCCATCATCAGATCAGCTCGACGGTACCATAATATTGCATTGTCACCCGACTTACATATGTATGCAACTGAAGTGAAGATTGATAACTGACTATTTTAACACTTCTTTCAACGAAACAAGGTGTATTTAAGGTTGGCGTTGCTTGCAAATATATGGCAGATTGAAAAAAAAATTAGATTAAAAAAAAATTGTATCTTGCTTAATAAAAGTAGCATGATATTATTGTATTTTGAATTAGTTTTAATATCCAAATTTTGGACCTAAATATAAAGTGAAATAAATATATTTCTTTACTACTTTTTTAGGCATTTTTATAGTCGATTTGTAATTTAAATGTAGGTATATATCAATAAACACCGAATGAATGACACTACTGATATTTTGGATAGTATCGAAACCAAATCGAAACGCACATGACTAAACCAATAGCTACCCACCATATAGTTTAGTGCAAAGAGAAAATAACACCTTAGTGAAAAAAAACACTCAGTTCAGGAGAAGTTAAACCTTATGTCCATGATATAAAGCCGTTGACAACGGTAACGCTTTTATTGCTGTATCTGTACGGAAATGTATCTTAACCTATATACCCTCCATACGCTATAAATGAAATATATTGAATTACAGAAATTTATAATATAATGTCTTTTTATTATGTATTTCTAATTCCCGTTTCATTTACACCCAATATTATATCTTTTCCGTAATAAAATACGTATGTAATTACTATAATAATCTGTACCATATCATATACTTACGCGTTGGTTTTCCTCCGGGCCCAAAATCGATGATCTCTTTAAGTCAAAGAGTAGGTAATGAAAAACTTTCTTTCTGATAGTTTCGGTATGTCCATCTGTCTGTCCGTCTGTCCGTTCCAAAAAATATGGAAGACTTTCAAGGAAAACTATAGCAAACATGATCAATTAAGCCGTTTTTGCTAAAAATTAAACAACAATTTAGAAATAATTATGAGAACTTGTTTAATTACTTACTGTAGAGTGCTCAGTGTATATGATAAGGCTAAAATGGCTGTAATTTTAGAATACAAGCATCATTTGAGAGAGCTGAATAGATACTATAGACCAAAGAAACTTCGCAGACTATCCTATGAACCTAACTTCATAACATGTAATAGGTTATGGTACTTTTACATACCAAAAACTCTGAACAGCTTTCCCTCCGATATAATTGATAACATAATTAATAACCCAATAATATTAAAGCTGTTGTTAAGAGGGCACTGATTGATTTAAATGTGAAAAGACTCACTAACATTTAATTTTATAATTTGTTAATATAAACAGGGGTTGCATCCCCAGTTCCTTAGTCAAGATAATCTTTAAAATGTGAGATTAGTACTAAGTAGGTATATATTTCTTTGTAATTGTTTGTGGAAATAAACAGTGTATATATATTTTTTTTTTGTTGCAAAAAGTCTATTTTGGCGGACGGGTAAGTACGGAACCCCATACTGTGGGGTACAATATGCATACCCCATAAGACTCCCGAGCCAAAAAGATGAATCGATTTAGAAGTCATACATCGATATCGACTTGTTCAACGTTCCGGTAGAACACATGACACGAATTAAATAATTATTCTTATCCACACACACCTACCTACATAGACTGCTATAAATGCTTCTACTAGAATCATAACCCTACCCATATAGTAGGGTAAAAATGCCTAAATATTTAATCATAAATTACGCAACAACGTTTTAATTAACGCCCCATTAGTTAGACCCTAATGACTAATGACAATCTTAACAACAATTTGATGAGTCCTTAATGGGCATAAGCCCAAATCATTTTTTTGCAATTAGTTTATGTGTTACCTCTGTTTACTGTGTACCCATCGAGCTTATCATGGACAATATTGTCCACCTTTTTAGTGCCTACTTAATCCCTACTGTTCGTGTCATCCATGACGACGCGCAGATTTGTCAAGTCTAATCTTTACTAACATGATAATAGAAGTCAAGGAACGCGTCGTTGTGAATGACACGATCTACAATATTGTAAATGCGAAAGTAACTCTGATAGTTTTTCCTAAAGACTTTTAGAATTTTAAGGAAATGAACGTGATAATAACGGGAGCGTACGGTGTTTCAAAAATTAATCTTTATAGAAATTTGTGCTCGCATTTGACCTACCCCATTTGTCCGTAGCCCTTGAATATATTTTATAAATTTAATTATTCCTTCGATATGCGGCGAGCGGCTAGATGGTAACTTAGCGGGACCGCAATATATTATACATCAGCTTCAATGGGCGGAATAAATAATAAGTATAGTTTCGATGCTAAACTTGCGGTGATTGTGAAGATATGTAACCTCCTTTACATACCTACTTTTTTACTTAGCTGTTCTTTGGTAGTTGCCTAGCAAAGTTGTTTGACATGTCTCTCTGTTGACTTGATAATATAAAAACAAACTTTATATGGTAGCAGAGCGAAAAAGAGAAATGTAAAATCTCCACGAAAACGGAAATACGAGAAAAAAAAGGGTATGTCAACTATACGTATTAAAGTGGGCTTAGAAGCCCTAGACAAGGAAAATTATGATACATGGCGCATACACGCCAAGGCGTATTTAATTAAAAACAAATTATGGAAACATGTATCGGAAACTCCTAAAGCAGATGCAACACAATCCGAACTCGACGAAGACGAACTGGCGAAGTCAGAATTAATGCTATTAATAGCACCGTCAGAGCTTAGACAAGTAAAAAACTGCAAATTTGCGAAAGATGTCTGGACCACCCTCGAATCTATATATGCGAGTAAGGGTCCTGCCAGGAAGGCAACTCTCTTAAAACAATTGCTACTAGCGAAACTCGAAGAAGGTGAAGACGTACGAGAGCACCTAAAGAAAATAATGGACACAGTTGATAAATTAAAAGAGATGGAAATCGACATCAACAGTGACTTGCTTTCAATTATGATGCTTTACAGCCTTTCTTCCGATTACGAGAATTTTAGAACAGCTATAGAGTCTCAAGACTCACTGCCTGATCCTGAAAAGCTTAAAATCAAAATAATCGAAGAGAGTGATGCTCGTCGACGAGATATCCCCAGCACTAGCAACTCCAACAGCACTGAAGAAGCATTCTACGCGTTTTGCAAGATCTGTAAAAAGAAAGGCCACGATACTACAAAATGCTGGTCGAAAAATAAAAATAATACTAGCAAGAAAAAAAGAAAACCTAAGAACAGTTTCAGCAAACCTAAAAGCGAAACGAACCTCTACAGTTGCTACTTAATGAATGAAAAAACAAAAGCTAGTTGGATTCTAGACAGTGGTTGCACATCACACATGACATATTCGGACAAGCCCTTTACCAATATTAAAAATACTTCAAAAACATTAAGATTGGCGTCAAAAGACCAAACTGCAAAAATAAAAGGATCTGGGCCTGCTTTGATTGAAATTAAAGAAGGAAAAATTGCTTTAACTGATGCACTTTATGTACCAAGCCTGTGCGTTAACCTCCTATCTGTTGGAAAAATTACTGATAAGGGATTAACTGTTTTATTTACAAAGACAAAAGCAATAATTAAAGATCACAAGCGAAGAGTACAAATGCAAGCAATCAGAGACGATGATGGCCTATATTATTTGAAAACTAAAAACAATAATGTTGCCAGAGCCAACAATGCTGCAGAATCTGATGATAATGCTGATAATGATCGAAAACAAGATGAGTCTACAGATATCATGAAATGGCACTGCAAAATGGGACACATGAATGAAAAGGACCTGAAGTTAGCCTTAAAGAATGAAAGCCTGGTTGGATTAAATTTTGACAGTAATAGTTCTTTGGCAGAATGTGAAATATGCATACAAGGAAAACTGACCAGAACTCCCAGCAAGCCAAGTGATAAGAAAGTATCACGTACGACTCAACGTCTTGAAATCGTCCATAGTGACGTCTGCGGTCCGTTTAAACAGCCTTCGCTGAACGGCAATAAGTATATAGTAACTTTCATCGATGACTATAGTAGATATTGCCGAGTATATTTCATCAAAAACAAAAGCGAAGTGCTGCAGAAATTTGAAGAATATAAAGCAGAAGTCGAGAACTTCACAGGAAATAAAATAAAATGCCTACAGAGCGATAATGGTACAGAATACAGGAACCAAAAATTCGACTCATTTTTAAAGAGACATGGTATTGCAAGAAGGTTATCCGCTCCATATACTGCTCACCAGAACGGCATTGCCGAAAGAAAAAATAGAACTCTAATCGAAAAAGCGAGATGCATGATGTTGGAATCTAAAGCCCCCATGTGTCTATGGGCAGACGCAGTATATACAGCAAATTATTTGTCTAACCGGAGCATAAATCAAAGTATCGATAACCAAACACCATTTGAAAGATGGGTAGGAAGGAAACCCTGTGTACACCATCTATATATCTTTGGTGCTAAAGCCTTTGTCCTAAAGAAAGGAAAACGTGAGAGCAAATTTTCTCCTAAGGCATTACCTGGAATGTTCGCAGGCTATTCTGAAGTTTCCAAAGCGTTCAGAATCTATGTTCCGTCAAAGAAGCGAACAATAATATCCAAAGATGTTCGTATTCTCAACAAAATGTTCTACGAAAATGGGCAAGATTTTCCTTACCTCTCACCTAATCATGGACAAAACAAGTACGAGTTATTCTATGACTTCGAAAATTATGACCATACCACAGAAAATCCTGATGACCTGAATGAAAACGAACCATTTTACGAGACCGTTGAGATCGACGAGAACGGAGAAAATGTAAATGGATTAGACAACGAGGCAGATGATAATGTGGTATATCATGAAGCAGAACCAGAACCTGTTTCGGATGTCGATGCATCAATCCATGCACCAGAGGAAGTAGAAGTACGGAGGACATACGATCTTCGTGATAGATCGCGCATAGAAACGCCAAAAATATTAGAGGATTATGTTTTGGCAGCTATAAATATGGATAACGAAACAGAACCTCAAACATTTAAAGATGCTATGATAAGCAAAGATAAAGCCAAATGGTTAGAGGCCATGCAAAGTGAAATGCAGTCGCTGGATGAAATGCGAACTTGGGAACTAGTTGGTCCGCCCAAAAACCGCAAACCTCTTTCGTGCAAATGGGTCTACAAAATTAAAAACAATCCAGATGGCACTATTGAACGTTACAAGGCCAGGCTGGTGGTAAAAGGTTTCACGCAAAAACCAGGCATCGATTACCAAAAGACCTTTAGCCCAGTCGCCCGCCTCAGTACCATAAGAGCTGTTTTAGGGATGGCAGCTCAAGAAAACCTAGTTCTTCAACAATTTGATGTATCTACTGCATTCTTGAATGGTGATGTCAAAGAAGACATATTCATGAAGCAACCAGAAGGATTCACTGATGGTACAAATAAAGTTTGCAAACTTAAAAGAAGTTTGTACGGACTTAAACAGGCTCCACTATGCTGGAACGCTTGCATATCTGAATACCTTATAAACTCAGGTTTTACCCAAAGCAAGAAAGATCCCTGCCTGTACATGCGTGATAAAGTTTTAATTGCACTTTACGTAGATGACGGTTTAGTGGCTTCAGTCAATGAAAAATCTGGAAGGAAATTTATAGAAGAGTTAAAAAATAGATTTAAAATAACCACAAAACCGGCGTCTTACTTTTTGGGACTGGAGATTAACAAAACCAGAGAAGGTAATATCACGCTAAATCAAACTAAATACACGGAGAAGATACTCAATAAATTCGGAATGGATAACTGCAAAGCAATGCCAACCCCGGCAGTAAAAGTTAATAAAGACGACGAAGAGGATGATGATGTAGTTTTTCCTTATCGTCAAGCCGTAGGAGCTCTAGCGTACCTAATGGTCGCTACAAGGCCAGATATAAGCTATGCAGTTAGTGTTGCCTCAAGAAACCTGGAAAAACCTAGTAATATTGATGTAATGAGAGTCAAACGTATTTTTAGGTATCTCAAAGGTACAGTGAACAAAGGATTGGTATTTTCAAAAGGCCGGGACAAGAAGTTGATATGCTTCAGTGACGCTGATTTCGGTGGCGACTCGTCTACGGGCCACTCAACATCAGGGATGGTTTTCCTGTTCAACGGTCCCATAATGTGGAAAAGCCAGAAGCAGCCAACCGTTGCAATCTCGTCAACCGAATCAGAACTTGTGGCTTTAACTGAAACTGCGAGAGAAGCGTTATGGCTAAAAGAACTCCTGGAGGAATTGGCTGGATTCATTGAAAAACCAACCATTTATGTGGATAATGAATCAACGATCAAGCTTTCCGAGAATCCGCCTTACGAGTTCCACAAGAGGACAAAACATATTAGAATTAAACACTTCTTTATTCGAGAGTGCTTACAGAATGGTGACTTCGTTTTGAAGCAAGTTTCCTCTGATCTTCAATTAGCGGACATGTTTACCAAACCATTGTTTGGACCAAGACTGACCATGCTAAGTCAAAGAATTGGACTTCAAGATTTGTCCAAATTCTAAAAAGTATTGTGGATGTGAAGATATGTAACCTCCTTTACATACCTACTTTTTTACTTAGCTGTTCTTTGGTAGTTGCCTAGCAAAGTTGTTTGACATGTCTCTCTGTTGACTTGATAATATAAAAACAAACTTTATAGTGATTAATTTTCAATTGAAGTCAATATGTCAGTGTCCTGTCTCGGTGGCCAGCTAGTCACCTTAGAGTTTTTATGTAAAAAAAGGTTACGTCGGAAGGGAATTTGGCGCAGTAGCGCCACCAAACTCTGTCTGTCTGTCAGTTACCTGTTCACGCTTAAACCGACACACCGATTTAGATGAAATCTGGTATGGAGATAGTTTGAGGATAGTTTTTATCAATCATCATCATCCCACGCAAACGAAGTTCCGGGCAGAAGTTAGCAACCTGCAAAAGCGAAGGGATTTGGTTTTGATATGGTGGAAATAGTCGCTGTATCTTGACAGGCCGCGTAGCCAACGAGCAAATCGCTTACGCCCCGTAGCGACCGAAACGCAACTGTTACTATCGCACTAATATATATGGAAGAGTGATAGATACAAAGTGTTTCGTTGTCGAAGCAATAGTGATTGTCACCTTGGCTAGGCCGGCTGCTCAGATGGCAGAGCGCTGTGAGTGGATGTGGGTTCAAGTCCCACTCAAGACAGTGAATTTTTCCACTGATTATTTATTTCTAAGCTTAATAGCATCGTTCGCAGACATGTCTACTTGATACAAAATTAAGTATAAGTATTAATCGACTTTTATTGAAGGAAAACTCTCTCATAAACGAAATATGCATCTGTACGCCATACTCCAAAAAGTTAATTAATATAATTAAAGTAGTATTTGGCTGATATATCTGAACCCATTACAAATCTCTCTATTTGTCGTTTATGTCGATTCTAACTACTTCACACCTAAATAAACAAATGAATGAGTTAAAATACGAGTCTTCAAATAGGTACACGTTCAATAAAGTCAGGCACTCCACCCTTCTTTTATTATGGAAAAGGTGAAGTGCTAAAGAGCAAAATGGTGGAGTGTTTAGTGATGTGACATTGCAATCATTCTTTATCCAGGAAAAGTCAGGTAGGGAATACTGCCTCATTAATGTACCTACAGTTACTAGTGTTGGACAATTTAAGGTGGCAGGTACCAGAGATGAAGCGTCAGCATTATAAAGTAGTGGATCAGACTACGCGTAAAAAAATAATTTATTACGATCTCGGTTGTAGCATCCATTCCAGCCATAGCGACGTAAAATTCAAGTCCCATGAATTTTAAGTATACTTTAATACAATATTCGGGTGTAAAGCCCAATTCGGGTGTAGCGACGGTTTTTAATAAACCATTTCTTTCTTAGAAATCCCGTGCAAATATTGCGACCGGAGCCGATCATAAACGGACAAAGAGCTTTACTCTTTCATCTTTCGTTTACATCCACAGATGGTTAGCAACTGTGGTGACCTTTTGATTATGAGTAGATACTCGTACTTATTACGTGATCGTTCGAAACGTGCTCACGTTTCGGAGTTAGATTTATACATACGTGTCTTTATTTCTCTACCTTTGCCTACCATCGGGTGGGCCATTAGGTACACTGTAATACACTTGTTCGCTGCCGCCATCTAGCCTGCGGCGGCCCACGGTATTCGCGTTCTCCGACGAGATCGCCCGCGTAGGACACTTCCATAGGTATCAAAGGACTGATTCACCCGCGCGCCGCGCCGCAACGCATCACGATTGCGAGTTATTCGCTCACGTAAGCCGCTGCGTTAATCTAGCTATAGTACTTATTAAGTTCAATAATTTTCAGTTAGAATAGAGTTTCATTTATTTAGATTTTTTAAATTTTCAACAATTTCTACAATATTGGTTTAAATATCGGGCAAATTTTGGATTTTTGTCTGGTATGGAGACCTTAGGAGGATAGTAGAAAACTCTTGCTTCTGGCAATATTCCATGTCTCTCGAGATCTTCGCATCACTAGGGATGTAGACAAGGTGTTGGGAAATTTTGCGAGTTCGAGTGAATCTCGACGTCTGAGAGCGTGAGAATTGTCGAATAGATGCTGATCGTTATATTGCTCACTTGGATTACTTATCCCTTTTTGACAAAGTGCTCTTTGATTCAACGAATATGCAGCCAATCACGATTGTCCAATTGATGAATTTGTCTTTATTTTTACAAGGAAACTTCACTTCTGCCTAGCATTGATCCGATGACAGGATCGACACAGGCAATAGTTTTTTTATTAGCAACTGCAATTTAGGAAAAATAAATAAATGTTAGGTACGTAAGTATGACTGAACGAGATAACTATTTTTTATCGCCCACAACTTGTGTTACGTTGTATTAGTGAGTGCAAATTGCTCAAATATATACTTGTATTGGCTTGCCTTCATGAGATGTAACCCAGTTTATCAGCTAGGTGATAAAATTATATACGTAGCGGCTATTTTTGAGAGCGAATTTATTGTTTTCAAGCAAACTGTTGAATGAACTGTCACCTTATTTCCGGTCCGATACTATCTTACAACTTTCACGAATCTTTAAAGCCGACCACGCACTTGCAATCCCTCTGGTGTTGCAGGTTTTTATAGGCAACGGTGATCAGACCGTTTACCGTTTGCTTGATTGCCTCCTAAAGAAAAAAAAACATGAAATATGTAAGAAGTTGCGCAACTACCTATTTAATAGTAGTAGTAGTAAACTCTTTATTGTAAAAGAAAAACATAATAAAAGTAACTGACATTTAGAAAAAGCTAAATTACAAAGGCGAACTTACCTTTGAGGGACCCTATTAACTTTTTTGTCTAACTAGGGCAAATACTGTCTACCTACCACATTTTTTTGGCTATAAAGTAACAAACTATAACGCACGGATTTTACCGCTATGTATACGCAATAAGTAGTATACATTGATAGCAAGTACCTTTTTAAAAATGTACATACATTGTGCAATACGTATGGTTATGCTAACCTTATCCCACTCTCTGCGAATCAAACTCACAGCCTCTCCCTTTCTCTATATTCCTTCAATACTCAAGAGCAACAGGGATACCAAACTATTTCAAATATAGAAATAATACACCCACACGATTGTCGACATAAAAGCTTTGTCTTGCTAATGCACCGGCATGGGAATAGGGAACAGAAATAGCACTTTCATCCGTAGGACTCTTATTAGAAAAAGCTATATGGAAATGTCGGTTCTGAGGCTATTTTCTATGCATTATCGTTCTTTGCATGTAAGCCTTGGTATGGTCGTTAGATTTGTAGCTGGCCCCCAGCGGCTTATTCTTTGTCTACTAAAACGGCGCGTGCCACTACCTGAAACAAAAAAAGGCCCGGTCACTTTAACCAGTTATTTAATTACAACTCCTATGGTAATTGAAATAAGATTCAAAATGAACAAATGAAAAAATAATTTGCTATTTCTTGTGTGGTTCCTATACGGTTACTGAGTGCCGGCGAGTCGAACGTTACCGAACCAATCTAAAAAGTGTCCTCGATATGCGTAACAAAGGCGCGTTATCGGAGAGCACACCTACACTGGTTTTTTGAGCGTTGGACTAGCCCGCGCACAGGTGCCAATTAGAATTATACGACCCTCTTTTTGCAGGTAGTGGCACGCGCGGTTTTAGTTAACAATAGACAAAATCGGGCCAGCTTCAAATCGAACGACTATACAATCGGGGACATTCGCGATGAACAACCTTAAGGGCGAAAATCTTTTAAACGTCTTGCAGGCGGTGAAGCGATAACACAAAAGTAACAACCAATGGTATGGCACTTAAAAAAAGTGGGCGTCGAAAAAAAAGTTTATTCTAAGTTATTGTTCATTGTCTTTATAGTGGCCGGCATTTACAAACATGATAAGGATGATTAAATACCGTGAATTTTATAGTCCACCATATTATTTCATTTTGCGATTCTTATTAAATAGGTGTAATGAGAAATAGGAAAGGCAAGATGTTAGGACACCTGATACGGCACACAACTTTTTTCTAAACATCCTGGAAGGCAGGATTGAAGAGATAGGAGGAAGATAAAAACCTAGAATTACTTATCTCAGCCAAATAAAAAATAATGCGTTATAGGCGGAAATTCAAAGACTAACACAAGAAAGAAAAGATTGGCGATAACTTCACCCACAAGAGCAAAGCTTTTAAATTATGATGATGATGTAATGATTCTAAACCCTAATTCATATTTGGTATTTCGGATTTATTAATGTGCGCTAGTGCTGCTGTTTCTTCATTCATTTCATTTCTTCCATTCGCCTCTTCTTTTAATACGGGACGCATACATATATGTGTACGTTCTTGTACGGGTATTAAAATTAAATCATGGATTCTTTATAAAAAAACGTTAGGTATATTGTTTTCTCCTCTTCCTGACCAACAATTTTACTTAAATTGTAAAGAATGCAATAATGATGCACGATAAGACAAGCCACCAATATCAAAGTAAAATTTTCAAGCAAGTATTTCACGAAGTATTTTAATAAACTGTAAACATTAATGTAGGTACTGTCTCTGGAGCTTGTGGGAAATTAGTTCAAACCAGGAGAGACATGAGAATGACTAGACTGGTAATCTTAATACACTGTTACACAACTTACCATTATTGTAGGCGGTGTCTTTTAACATATTAACACACACCTCCCCACACGTGTGTGTGCGTGTGTGTGTGTGTGTGACTCGCGATAAATCCATTAAATATTAATAAGTACGTTTCAATTATCCCTACATAAGTACATATGTTATAAATCCGAAAGTAACGTTGTCTGTCTGTTTATCTGTTACCTTTTCACGATTAAATCGCTGAACCGATTTAAATGCATTCTGGTACCGAAATAGCTTGAGGCTCCAGGAAGTACATAGGACAGTTTTTAACAATCATAATCATTCCACGCGACTTTGTCTGCGTTTTTACGGAAGCTAGTTTCAATAAATAATATTGTATACTATACTCGTAAATTGAGACTGACACGTTGTGAACTCACCTTTGATTTTTACTTGTCTCTTTTTGAGCCCCAGACAATACCAAAGCTAGTTAGATGTAACCTCTGGAGTTGCAGGCGTCCATATGTAACGGTAACCGCTTACCATCATGCGGGCCGTATGCTTGTTTGCCACCGACGTAGTATTAAAAAAAATGTACAAATGTCGACACTCCTTTTTACTGTAAGTCTCTGGTTGGAACCCAGAGAGCACCTACTCGTGACAAAGTTGCTTCATTGTCTCCGACTGAATTTCACATGCTCTAAGGATGTTTCGTATCACACCGTGGCGACCACCGCACGAGCGGCTGCTGTATTGCAGAGGGCCTACCGCGAACCACGTTTGACGTGTAGTCTTCCTGTCACACTTACGTACGAATTTACTAGTGCGACAGAAAGGCAACACGTCGAACGTGATTCGCGGTAGGCCCTCAGCTTTTCTCATAAATTCACCTAACATCAGGGCGGCTACCGGGAGCATCGAAATTCGTCAATTGCGGGCATTTTTCTCTGTCACTCTAATTACGTCTTAGTGGGAGTAAAAGAGAAAGATCTCCGCAATTTGCGAATTTCGTTTTTCGCGGTAGGCCCCCATCAGAGGCTATTTTATTAGTACACGAACTGTCAAATCGTATGGGTTGCCATGGCAACACACTAATAATATTAGACTAATACCGTTCGAGAAATGGACCCCAGGGTGGACTTACCGGGAGGGAAATTCGAACATACACTTTGTCATGTAAATTATGTCATTTACTTATAAGTATCCATAGATGTGCTACACGCGTGCGTGCAAGGGACACAACATACGCAATGCGCCAAGTTAAAAACACTTTAAAATTACCAAAAACAACCTAGGTAATTTGGTCGGGTTATTTGTTGCCCACCATAAGCCATACAAAAATTTACGGTGGAGGAAAAAAAACGTAACTGTGACAAGGACAAACAATAGCGCTTTCTCTGCTACTCCTACTGAAAGTCCCATAAGAGCATCTCATTCGGCCATCTGCCGTCTCTACCATTTCATTTCTATACTTATTGTACCTCTATGTAATTGTCAGTCGCGCGTGCATTTCCCTCGTACTTGTCCGTATACGAGTACAAGGTGTAACAAAAGTATACAGTGTGGTTCCATTTTTTATCGCCTATCACTATGCCTGTCACTTTCGCACTTACATACTTGTTAGAACGTGACGTTTTTGAAATAGGTATCAAGAGGGCCCTTACGAGCTAGTGTGAAATATTTTTACCATACAAGTAAAGGTTCTATACCTATATTGGACTTGATTTGTAATACATTATGCGTATTTTCCTCACATTGTCAAAAACAATTGTCAAAAGCGCTGGTGGCCTAGTAAAAGCGCTGGTGACCTAGAAAAAGCGCTGGTGGCCTAGCGGTAAGAGCGTGCGACTTGCAATCCGGTGGTCGGGTTCAAACCTCAGGCTCGTACCAATGAGTTTTTCGGAACTTATGTACGAAATATCCTTTGATATTTACCAGTCGCTTTTCGGTGAAGGAAAACATCGTGAGGAAACCGGACTAATCCCAACAAGGCCTAGTTTACCCTCTGGGTTGGAAGGTCAGATAGCAGTCGCTTTCGTAAAAACTAGTGCCTACGCCAATTCTCGGGATTAGTTGCAAGCGGACCCCAGGCTTCCATGAGCCGTGGCAAAATGCCGGGACACCGCGAAGAAGATGATGATTGTCAAAAACAATTGTGTTAGCAAAGTTTGTTTAACCATCGTCACTTCAAACGGTCGCAACGCTTAACATGCTACTTTTCGAACCACTCGCTCCACCTGTTATTTATTTTTGGAATCTTTCACTTGCTCGGGTACCAATATCCACGAGAAGTTAAACAACAACTTTGTCCCTTGTAAAACATATAACAATTCTAGGCTCGGCACAGTGTATCGTAAGCCATATTTAATGTGGAACGCTTAAACCGATAAACGTTTTGATATCTTCATTTAGTTACGTATTCTTAAAGCGTATCAGTATTACTTCGGGGCACAGAGAACGGCTTTCTCAACACTGAAGTTTTTGGATTATGATACTTGCACTGCTCGACGGGGCTAATTTAAGAGGGAAGAGTAGTTTTCCGATCCTCACGAAATAACGATACTTTTTCTATATGAAATTTCCAGTTCGGGAGAAAACTGTTTCCACTAAATCACTTTGAAATTTATATCGATCACTTGAGCATAATATATTCTAAGTTTTATAGGTTTCGTATCTTTTGTGTATTGCAAATTTTGAAAAAAAAAAGAAAAACCAATTAACCTAGTTTTTCATTATATCAATAGCATTCTAAAATCATTGAAATGGAATACATTTTCTCTTTTTGTCTGAATGAGTAAGTCGTATAATTCCTTCTTAAGCGGAATATCTTACCTTAGCGCCGGATCACGTTGTATTCACGGACTACTATTTTAGGTAAGTAGATCGCACAAACATTTTTAGAAAAAGGTCACTTCTGTGGACAATACAATAAAAAATTACGACACAGTTGCATGCGTCTGCACCACGTTTTTCTTATTTCAGTCTAAAGTACTGAAAAGAGCGCTGGTGGCCTAGCGGTAAGAGCATGCGACTTGCAATCCGGAGGACGCGGGTTCAAACCCCGGCTCGTACCAATGAGTTTTTCAGAACTTATGTACGAAATATCATTTGATATTTACCAGTCGCTTTTCGGTGAAGGAAAAAATCGGGAGGATACCGGACTAATCACAATAAGGCCTCGTTTACCCTCTGGGTTGGAAGGTAAGATGGCAGTCGCTTTCGTAAAAACTAGTGCCTATGCCAAATCTTGGGATTAGTTGTCAAGCGGACCCCAGGTTCCCATGAGCCGTGGCAAAATGTCGGGACAACGCGAGAAGAGTCTAAAAAGTACTGAAAAATATATCCCACCTGTAAGGGTGCAGAATAATTATTAGATTTCCATGTCTACAAAAAAGACGAGAATGAGTTAATCATTAGGTAAGTATAGTTGTGCCGTTCTCGAGAACGTTCTCCGTTTTGCATGGGGAACGTTCTCGTGATCATAGGTACCTACTATGAAATGTTTATGAGGAGCATTCCATAAAATTTTCTACCGGTGTACCTTTGATTTGCATGGTACTCGTATTTTAGTTTCCTTGATTTTACTCTTCACATAATATTTTTAAGTAAAAGTACCTACATAAGTAATTCGCAGAATACTTATTAAACGGATGCTTATCATTTTCCTCTTTCTAATTCGTAACATCGCTGTAGACAGGCGTTTCTAAACCAGAATTGTGGAACGAGCGTCAGAAAGATAAATCTAAAGCCATAGACGGTTATGACCAAAGAGCCTTCCTGTCTTGACTTAAGAGTTTTAATTGATATTTCCTGTAATAGTCTTTGCAGAAAAGAGTTGCTAATTATTTGTTGTGGCTTGCTCGGAGGGTAACAAAGCAAATTACCAGTAGCTTAGTCAAAGGAAGATAAGAATGAGAATATAAAGGTTTATTCTGTTGATGATGTGGTCTAGATGCTTTGGAGTTTTTATCCGCTGTGTATGGATATGATAGTCGTATTTATTTTCTCTAGTGTGATAAAGACATTGTCACTGTTCCGTGGTGTTAAAGAGTGACACTATACTATAGCAAGATTATACCTATACACTATACAGTGAATTTTAATTTTAAGGGACCGACCATTTTATGTCAATTACTTAACTAAAGAAGCAATTCATTTATATTTCGTGTCAAATGTTTAAAAAAGTAGTCTCATTTAAAAGGTTCTACAACAGGTCTAGTTTGTAAAGAATCACTGTTTACCAAGCAAGACAATGTTGGGCATAGTAGGCAATCTTGAGAACGCCTTGAAAGAGGTCTCCAAGAAGGATCTCCACCAGAAGCTTTTTATAGCACCTTACAATACTTACTCTTAATTTGAGGTAAGCACCGAGGTACCTATACAATTTTTTTGAGCTTTAGAGTATGAGCTCTCTGTAGGTATTTCCTCACGTCACTCAAAAACTATTTTTAAAACTTGCATGTTCTACCTGGATATCAGTGTTTACTTGCATGCTACCAGGAGCCCATTTCTCGAACGATATTAGACTAATATTATGAGTACACCATGCTATGATTGCCATGACAATGACAACACACTAATAATATTAGACTAATTTCGTTCGAGAACCCATTTCCCCAAGATACCAGGATACGAGTGTTCTATATGATACGAGTATTTAAAATATCTACTTGAGAGCTACGGTTTTTCCAGCCGACTAAGGAATGCCTACCTGCGAAAGCTTTTGTTGGAAGTACATAAAAAGGCACGAACTTAACAAACTTGTGTTGACCTTTTACAGAGCCCTTAGAGAACTAATTGCGAAAGTTTGACAGATACTGTTGTTTTTATCCTCTAGAATGACCATTCTCTTAATGTCTTGTACTTATACTGTACCTATGTAATTTTCCGTTCATTTTTGTGTCGAGGTTTCTCGAAAAAATCGACATCAAAATAAAAATTGACCCATTGGATAAATATGCGAAATAACATCACGTAAATGACGTCAGTTGACAAATGCCAAAAAAAAAGGTATGAATATAGGTGAAAGTTTTTAGTTCCCCAGACGCAGTATACTAATACCTATACCTACCTATAATACCTACTTTATTTTTATCATAAAGGACTACGTTCGTGTCTTATAGCAGTTCGAGGCAGATTACTATTAAACTTAATCAAAGAAATTAAGGTTAAGTATGTTGGGATAAGTGCGGATTACTTTTTCGACAAGTTTAGGTAAGCTTTCACGGTTTTTGGCCTCAATCTTGAAAGGATTTTACGAAGACTTAATGCTGGTTATTAAAAAGTATGAAGTGTACTTTGCATACATATTTATTGAGGAGATTCCAACCTGCTGTTTTTACTTTATAAGCACTCAAAGTCAGTGTTTGACATTTTTGGCAGGGAAAGTGCGGACGCTCCCGGGATAACTGGAGAATATTCTCAAAATCTACCCTGTTAACTTTAGATGCTTTATTTATATATCCATAGCAATCAGTCAGAGCTAAATAATATATATTCATATTTATTTTTGTAAGAATTCTATATTATTTTGAAATCATATTTCTATACAGAAAAGTACCTACTGTACATAATTGCATGAATTCTATAGTAATTTAAATTGTATTTTTTCTTACTTAATGCATGTTCATTTTATTTTATTTAATAGATGTGTCCCGCCAAGATTTTTGCCGGTCCCATATTGGAGGGATATGGCGGCGTAGCCAACATGCATGTAGCGATCGAAACGCATCTGACATTGTCGCACTAATATGGAAGAGTGATAAAGAGACACAAAGCGTTTCGTTGTCGAAGCGACAGCGGTTGTCACCTTCAACCTTGGCTAGGCCGGCAGATGTGTAAGGTTAGAGCCGGCGTAGCTTTATTTGACGTTCATGAGCACACTGTAATATTACTACTTGAAAAATAAACTATCTTTATCTTATCTAATAGGAATTTTAAACCGCTTATGTTATGTGTGATGGCAGCATTTTCTAGAAAATACCTGAATTATCCGCACTTATCTCAGAGAATATTTCGGGAACACAGAGTTAAAAAAATTATAAATTGCATAAATAGTATTTTATTTAATTGTGTCATCTTTTTTTACATCTACCGTCGCGTTGTATGAAAACATCTGAAAACAATTTCAACAATTAATAATGATTGTTTCGTGAAGTTGGTAGACGTGAATTAATGTATCATTGTATCCATCACGTTCTGCAAAATTAAACTTGTGTTTACTGTAGAATTCCATTTTAAAGCTCATTCGTGTTCAATAGCTTGTAAATTTTAATTTAAAATGTTGATTAATACACTAGTATTTAACGTAACGTTACGTAGGAATATAAACATAGGTACATAATATAAACTTATTACTTTATTTCCGAGCCTGCTTGCTTGCGTACTTAGCCATCAAAATAATAAACAATAAACTGAGAAAAAAAACTATTTAATGAATTGAAATCGCATTAACGTTTAATGCTATAAACAGTCCTATATGAGCCTATCGAACAAACAGTAAATTTTACTGTTCCGAAAAGACAGCAAAATTTAACTGTTTTGAGTAGATAAAATGTAGTAACTCTTCGTTTATGTTTATCGTTTTTTCAATACTTAGAAATATTCAAGCAGGTCAACCTATTGTATAGTCTTTAGTTATTAAACTGAGCTCGTCTTGAGAATTTATTCAGTATTGTTTTCAAAGCCGCAAACGAAAGGCGCCATAATAAAAGGTTCAAAACGCCATTTAAAGTTTTCTAATTATAATCTCTATAGACCAAGGCAGTACTGGCAGTATATACAATATGGACTATACTAAACAAGGGCAGCCGGCAGCCTTTACATGGAGAGTGCCACACGCTACATCTGACCTACCTACACCTACACCAAAACCTACTGAATAGATTCACGGAACGACTTCAGTTTATAAACCAAAGACTACCTAAGTTTCTTCTTTATTATACCTAATGCCGCTGGAATATATTGCAATTTGTTTCCGATGCGTTTTCATTATTTTTTACGCCATAATCCGAAACGATCATTTTGAGACATTTAATGCCTCATAAATTGGACGTAGTTAAAGGAAAAGGATTCAATCCACAGCGAGATGAGCAAAAGTTATGGAGGTTTAAAGTTAGAAATGGTATTCCTCATTACTGATTCACTTTTCCCATAATACTTATTTGGATGAAACATGAGTTTTGACGTGTTTTAAGATTCTGTACATAAACGATTTAGTTTAATGTCGTATTTCTTGAGATATTTAACTAAATGTGGGGTTGGATCCATTTTGAGAAAATACTTTTTCCATGTAACCTTTTTCATTTTAAATAGGCAATAAGGATCCATCCCAATAAATTGGAAAAAAAAACGAGAAAATCACCAAGAAAAGATAAAAAACTTTATTAAAAAAACAATGTAATAGCTTATCAAAGTATTGAGTATTAACAAAATTGAGATCACTTCTGTTTAACGATAATAAAAGCCTCTTATCATCACTAATCGTTTTTTTATTTTTTATTAGCCTATTTGTGTGTCCCACTGCTGGGCAAAGGCCTCCCCTCTAGCTTTCCAATCCTCCCTGTGCTGAGCAAGGTCCCGCCAGTCCCGCTGAAACGCATCACTAATCGTTTACATAAAAAAAATTTTAGGACATAAATCAAAATACCATTTTTGAACAATATTTCCCATGACATACCAAATTCATCACATATTAATCTTTTGTAAAACCAATGGAAAATGAATATTTAATAGTTAATACCAAAGTAATTGTAGATTAAAAGAAATATAACTATAACCATACCACTTACTTTTATGCCTATTTTCGTCATTTTTTTCATTCTTGTCATAGCATGCCTTCCTTGCCAAAAAATTTAGGATCGCTATTCTCAGCTAAATAATAACATACACATATTAGAACAGAACTTTAATAATTTATCTTATCTTATCGGAAGAAGTTTTGATGGATTCAACCAAAATAGTTTTTACTCACCATTTTTGTCGTTACAAATCCACAGACCTGTCTTTCGCGACAATGCACAGCATGACGCAATAGCAAAATCAGTTTTTTTAGTTACAAAAATGATAGGTAAAGTTTCAAAATTATAATTACTATAACATTATTAATACCAGCAACGTATAAACGAAATTAATACTAAAAGCAATTTTTTTTATGAACAATATAATTAACATGGATCGTTATTAAAATTTAGCATTGTATTGCCATTTTAAATAAAAAAAATCCCTATAACGTATTTATGTAAACTGGATCTTTTCCGTTGATTAATTTGCCACTATGAAACTATACCTGGAGTAAATTATCAAAAAAGATCCAAGTACCTTAAATCGACTTTGATGTTTGACGCTGAATATAAGAACAAGTTAATTTAAACCTGCAAAAATGATTCAAACAGTTTGAATGATTTCTGTTATTTTTCCTCATCTATTTAATTTGTTTATGAATTACGATCCAAGTCGACATATATAGCAAAAAAATTCAAAAATAGCCTATCATAGCAGTAAAACTGCCTTTTAGGTTAAGTATAAAGTTGTTTAAATTTAAAAAGTCAGCCTAAAGTTAATATATTTAACATGAATCGTTTTTGTTGTTTACTGACACACCAATGCTGGAATAACAAGAATTCCACAAATGTGATCCAAGTTTGCTGAATCGTTTTTGTTGTTTAGCTAAAGTATTTACACATCGTCAAATTAGTTTCTCAAAAACGATCCAAATGGGTTGGATCAGTTTTGTTGATATATATTTAGGACGAAAAGTATTCATTGCATTTTCTCAAAAAGATTCCAAGCAGTTTGGATTTTTCTTGTTGAAATTTATATAAACCAGTCCTGTCACTAACATAATTTTACAACAAGGTACCAAGAGTATTGAATACTTATTGGTGAATATCATTTTTAATCTTTCATACATGGGGGATGGTATCCGATGTCGATTAAAATATGAAAACGCTATGTGAGCTCAGTGCTTTTTTGCTGAATGAAAATATAACACATTAAAGACCTGCCTGGTATACTTAACTCATGTTTTGGTATTTTTGTGGATTGGATCCTTTTCCTTTAACTACGTCCAATTATGCTCATTATCTACTTTAACGAGGCTTAATCAAGTATACTTAATGTATGCAATTAAGTCACATCAAAGTAAATAAAAATTAGACAATATAACAATGTTCGCAACAGCACTACTTGTTTCAGCGAAAAGAAAGGAATCCAGTATACTTACTAACACCACAGTTCCGAGCGCAAATGAACCGGCCCGGGTTAAAGTACGTTATGTTGTTCGATCCGCACACGGGTCTATATTCTGTACTCGATTGGCAATCCTGCACACATTGTCTCTGCGTGGGAGTATCGCAACTGTGAACAGAGGCGTTTTATCATGTTTTATGGTGCTGAAAGTTCGATTAAGCTGGCGCGCTGTACAAATATCGTTAGTTTCCTTCGCCTTCGTTGTTGTTGCTATGCATAAAATTGGAATGGAATACTTTTACGCATGATACGCAATATACGAGTAAAATTCTATGCTGCTTTTTTATGTGCCTCACAGATGGATACAATTGTCTTGTGCATGTACTGCATTATTAAGGCCAAGGCAGCTCTAACCGATTTTGATAAATTGACATTCAAATCAGTCAGGGAGCCAGACATTCAGATCTGGGCCCTTATTCGACATGCTAAAAGTGACGTTTCGTGTTGATTTCCATTTGATGTGGGAAATATTGTGACTTGTCGAATTGCTATCATCAACACCTGTCAGTGACCAATATCCACACTAGAGGCGGGGCGTTGTACCGGAATAGTTTTTGGAACAGGTTTTTTGTAATAGACTACTTTTAGCTTGTCGAGTATTTAAAAGTACGAACTTTGATTTCTGAAATAAAACAAATATAAAACTTTCATCACCTCGTACCTCCATTCTTACCGTTACTTTAAGCAAAACAAAATTTTGTTAACAGACGGTCGTCTGGGCGTCTGTTGTATCTAAAAATAGTGTAATAATATATAATAAAAATATGTCAATGGATTCATAGCCTTCACTCAAAACGTCATAATATTTCCGACCCCTACCGAAATAATAAGTCGATATTTGCATATATAATCCTTATTTGTAAGACGCCTAAGACCGGCAAATACGTAAACTGCCTATTGGGGGTCATACTCGTAAAAGTGGTATTTTAGACGTACTTTTGGTACGAGTAACAGAGACGTACTTTTGGTACGCAGTCCCAGCTCTAGTCAGGATTCTAGTTGTCAAATATAAGCGTGTCGAATACGTATTAGTTAACTGTCAAATGAAATTAGATCAACGGTAGACTTTTTTGTCGATGGGTATGGCTGCCATGTTTGGATTTATGACATTTGAAAGGGGATCCTAAGGCAGAGAGTAGTTTTTTCTGTACGATTTTGATTATTCTACTCGACGCAAGATGGAGTTAGCTGCCAAATTCCGATCTTGGCGTTATAAAAATAAACCGCAAGAACCATGACAATGACATGCAGTTGCGTCGATGTAGATCTATCATAAAAACGTACATGTGACAATTGTCCAGGATTTAAAAAAATCTTGACAATTAATAAATGTCAAAAAGAAAACTGATTTATTATAAAAATACAAATTATATATAAAGTTTGATTTTAAAACCAATGGTCGTGGGTCCTAACCCCGGCTCTTAACAATGAACATCTTGTAACTTGTGTGCAAAATATCATTTAACTTTTACCAATTACTTTTCGGTTAAATAAAATATCACGAGGAAGAAGTAGCCCCAATAAGGTATATTTTCCCCTCTGGGTTAGAAGGTCAGATGGCACTGAGACAGGGAGAGATAGTGAAGAATGCGGCAAAATAATCATTAATTGTGTTATTAGACTAGCTTTTTTTGTTAATATGAAAATTGACGCAACAGCAAGCTCAAAGCCCCTTATGAGCCAGAGCCTGTTAGGTGCAGGCTTAATTGGCTCATCCGAGGGAAGCGGAGCTTCGGCGACTAGCTGGTTGCGTCTGCTTATCAACTTCTTCCAATTCACTTTTACATCAACTCCTTATAAATTTGTAAATTAAGGTCAACTTTGTAAGAACTAATACCTGTGCCATACTATAAATTGGACGATATGCCTAATTAATTGTTATTAATGTTGAATTTTTAATGGCGTATAATATAAGACAGCGGTCGTATAATGACTGAGAAATTTGGATTTTTCTGTTTGAATAAACAGCAAACTGGAGACATTGAGATTAATTATAAACTTATTATTTTAGGTGTTATCAAGAAAAAAGGTCTTAACAGATTTATGAATAGGCATTGGCAGAAAAACAGGCGTCCGACTTTTATCATGTAGCTATATCTATATGACCTCTGCCGCCGACTTTTTCACCCGTTGGCGCCTGTGCCCAAATCCTTCTAAGACCGAAGTTTGCTGTTTCCACCTGTCCAATAAGCTGGCACATAAGACAGCCTTACAACATAACTATTCTCCAAAGTATCTCGGTGTTACACTGGACAGAAGCCTGACATACCGATTGCACATAGAGAAGCTAAAAAGTAAAATAAGGACCAGGATATTTTAATTACGATACATAAATAACTACTAAAACATGTTTTCTGCAAGAAATTAGTTATCTTATTATATTATAAAATATTTATTATCCATCTGTGATGTTTATTTCTTGTGAAGATATCGAAGTTTCGCTGTGTAGCACTTATCGATATATAATATGATCAAAATCGACCCGTCCACATCCCTAAAAATCCACACATACACATTTTTACGCACATATACAAAGCAGTATAACCACCAAAATGGCTACGGCTTGAGTATTCAAATTTGTATTGAGAAAAGGCAACTATATCCTGTCTTTATTTGCCTCTCTATCGCTCGAATATGCAATACGCATGCACTCTTCGTCAAAATCGGTTTCAAACTTTTTCGACTGAGTACGCGCAATAAACGCCTAGTAGTAGTATTTAAATGTTTACCGTATTCATTTAAAGCATCGTAGGACAATGCCGCTATGTAAACTGTAAGGTGGGTCTTAAATTAGTGTGAGTTATTTTGGCACCGGACTCAACCTTCACGTTACAATATTTAAAGTATTGCGCTGTCATAGTAACGAAAATGATAAACACGTCAATCGGAGTAAACAAGTAACTAAATGATGCAAACAAGAAAATATTGCAAAATAGGTACATATATATGTACCGATAATTATTTTGTGTTAAAAATATGAGGCAAATTATACTGCCCGATTATACGGACTACATATTAAAAACGATTATCTTGGAAACAGTCAATAGGTGAACAAAGTTATAGTAAAATTGGTGCATAGTTTCAGGGCTTGCCTGGCCCACGCATGATGTACCTACCTACCACGACCACGGCCGTCTCCTATTACTATTTTTTTCTAATTCCCTAACTAGAGAACAATATTTCATGTTCATAGTCTAGAATTTAAAACCTTTGCTACATATTTGTGGCGCTTGGGGTTGAAGTTGAAACCCTGGGGTCCTAGCGTGGGTCTATGAGGAAATGTCAAAACGCCTTTTAAAGGTTTCTGGTGACCAGAGGCCTGGCCTATATTTCAATCGGCGGATCAGCATTGTTATCCAGAGGGGCAGCAGCCTTCTGGACACACCACCGACCGACCAGAATTTATTTATAAGTTTTTATCTTAAGTGTTTTTATGATATTTTATATATAAACTTACAGATGTCGAACCACCAGCAAAGTTTTTGAAGAGGTGTACCTAGTTCCTGGTACCAACTGGAAACTGAAACTAATAATCTACACTCAAGAAAATGAAATATAGTCACAGAAAACTTTAATGTTTTATTTTATTAAAGAAAAACGTTAAAAAAAATGTGTAAACAGAAATATATATTTTTTAATTCGTAGTTGAATAACATAATATGTATTTAATCTCCTGTACATAGGAATCGTCTTTTTGTAGGTTTATATAAACAATAAGTACTTAGGTCGATTTAGGCATCAACTCATCACACCAAAATTTTGTTCTAACCGATCACACCGCCAAAAGCAGTATTATTTGTTTCAACCCGTCACAAGTAGATTTAGTTCTATTAGGACACATCGTAATTTTGTAGCTATTGGTCAAACTGCAAATCTGTTCCTATTCGTCATCCCGTCAAACTGTTCTAACTAGTCACAAGGAGGATACCTAAACAAATTTCACTACCCGCCAAACGTGTAATATAGACCATACAGTAGGTCTTAATGGTGATGGCGACTGTACAATGGGGTTGCGTATACATACAAAGAGCATTCAAATAGTTGGTGATAGACCAAGTGACCGAGTTACTAACAGTTATATTATATCTTTTTTATAAATAATGTAATAGCGTAATTTTTGGAAAAATAATAAAGGATTCATGAACCATCTCGTAATTTTTAAAAAACGGACATTAAATCATATGCCTGAAAGATGTGTTAAGGTATACTTACAACTTGGATCGTGAACGTGGTTTAGAAGCAACTGGGTGCGGAGTAAATTGCTTGAATTTTTTTAGAATTTTGAGCGTTTCTAGGAGAATATGTGGAGCGAGCATTATTCGACGTGTAGGTGTGGGTTCAACAAAAAGATCGCATGTCAATAGTGCTTTATTGTCGTTAAAATTCAATTAATAATCGCCTTTATCGACCATCAACCGTGTGGTCACTTTTTAATTGATTGACATTGTCAGGTATAGTTTCACTACTCGCCGCCGCATTATTCATAGCGCATTACTTATCCTATCGGATACAAGATGTCGCTGATTCTTGTAAAGTTATGTTTTAAAAAAAAGATGCCTTACTCTATGCCATATATTGTATGAAAGGAAGGGTATTCCCTGTCGTACGTCAAAAAATCCAAGATGGTGCCCAAGCCCATGGACAAAAAATTCTAGCAATAAAATCAACACTTGTCAAAATTTGACATTAGCAATCCACAGTCAGGTGACAATCAAATCAAACCGATCCACTTCGAGTTCAGAGCCATTACAAACTGTATAGTAGTAATAAACAAAGTTGATTTTAGTTTGATTATTTTTTCTATGAATGAGTTTTGATTGTTCCAAATGATAATATCCACAGTTGATAGAATCAACACTTGATACAATCAACATGCGATAGAATCAAGTGTTGATTTGATGTGGACGCGAAATTTGACAGTTGTGCATGTCGAATAAGGCCCCTGATTTCATTTTTGTCTACGATATCCTCTAATTTATACTTATGGCTATGGCTTAAAAATTAATTGTATAAAATAGGTACCTATGTATTGCATACGTGCGCCCCGATATAATATGTGAGATATTAAACTTAAAGGCATTCACTGGGTCGACAACCGCGTAGATAGCAGTATACTAAAAGCACTCAGTATAAATACGTAATAAAGCCGTTTATGGCATGTGTGGCATGCATATTGACATAGGTACAATTTATTGATCTAGTAGCCTCATAGAGCCTCTATAGCAACCGCACTCGTCTGAAACAAATTATAATTGTGGTTTAACTTATAATAACTTAATTTGGCCTGTGTCCACGTGAGTTATTATTTATTAAATTATAACTTACCTTCATGAATCGCTGCCAAATAAAATTACCACATTTATTTGAAGCACCTTTTTGTTTGCAATGAGAAACAATAAAAGGGTCAAGTATTTACGTTTAATAAATAAACTTTAATTTATAAATTTTAACAACAAATAGGTACTCTTATGAATATAAATTATTCAACGTCAAAAACAACTGTTGTCATAAAATAAATTGAGTGCTTTAAATTGTTATATATGTATACAAATCGAAAATATATACATTATATATTTAAGTATAAGTCGGTATCTATATGGATATATTATAATAAAAATAGCCTGTTACTAATTCCAGCTTACAAAATATGTCCGCTTAGAAACTAACTAAGCTCAGGTCGATGTCCGCCCAAGCAAAGTAAATAGTTTACCTCAAATAATTGTAATTATACCCACCCATCTTGGAAAACAATGCTATCTGGGACAGAAGTAGTCATAGCAACGGGTTTTCCCAATATGGCCACCGGATTATAGTCTTCAACGTCTTGTGGGTTCTGATTTTGAACTGACATCTGGTTTCCATTTTGATTCTGGAACTGTTGGTTTCCCAGATTTGGATTTTGAAATTGGTTTCCAGGACTCCAATTGCCAGGTCGGGACTGGCTGATCCCGTTTTGAAGTGGAATGTCGTCTAAAGTGCCGGTGTTAAAATTTTGATTCTGTCCAAAATTGTTTCCGTTAAAGTTTTGTGGATTTGATTGGGAAGGGTATTGATTTAACTGTTGGTTCATCTGTTGATCTGGAAATTGTACAGGTGATGGGTATTGGTTTTGGCCAGCCCCAAAATTGTTTTGTGAGAAGCCACCTTGAGGATAGAGTGGTGTCGATTGAAATTGTTGGTCTAAATTTGATTGCGCTTGATTTGGTGTTTGCATTTGTTGCCAATTGTTGAATTGTGCTTGAGGATTTTGCTGAAAATAACATACGTTTTAAAGATAACAGCTAACTAGTAAGTTTGTTACCTTTTTTAACCTAGATTTAAGTTGAGATTTAATATTATAATAGGTATTAGGTATATGATGTGTAATTTTTGTATTCCATTGAAGTGTGCATTTCTGAGCTTATGTTGAAGACACCGGTATTCCGGGCTAACAATGTTCGACATGACATTGATAAGTATGTCATAGTTTTCAATAGTTTGGTTGAGTTAAAGCTGATTCCAGTGTTATAATAATAACGCTATAAGTATATATTTAAAAGCATTTAAATATTTTGACTAACTAATAAATTAACTAGGTCATTTAGTTTCCTTAAATGTAATTGGCCATATAAATAAATGAAATGTTGAAGTATCAGACAATATATTTGGCATGGAAAATTACGCATCTTAGTTCACTGGAGAATTCATGCGTTAGAAGTAGGTAGCTACTTGTCCATTTTCCTTAATTATTACAATCTTGATTCCCAACGTCTTGCCGGTTTTAAGTCAACCAGGAACCTCACACTATACAAGTTTTGAAGTGAACAAATCCGGCTTTCCCGATGAATATGTTCACCGCGTCATATATCTCGATCACTAACAGGTCTTAAATACAAAGTACCGGCTTGCATGTTTTATTCAAAGTGCCACCACTGGGGGCTTAGCCAAAATGACAATCATTGATAGAAAAGGCAAATCTAATTGCAATTATTGTATGGAAATAGTTACGTGACTTATTGTAGCATCTGTCATCTCGGTACTTTTCGTTTGGCGTTCGATTCAATCATCATAGCAGCTAAACCCCGTACGGGAAGGACAATTTAAATACCTGATTGAGATATCCTGGCCCGTGGAATAACTGGCCCAAAATATTTTCCATGCCGAAGAATCTTGTCTTTAGCTCCGGCTTCTGTGTTGTTGTTGATGTAATAGCAACATCCTTTGGATGTGCGAGAACCGAGGCTTTGGAAATAATACAATACAAATTAACTGATACAGTAACATTAATATAACATTTTAGATATAAGCTAGTTATAGTAATCATCTGTATATATCCATTATGTATATTGTTATTGTCAGCAAATATTTTTATTAAAAAAAAAAAACACTGATACAGTTAAAAGGAAGAAAGGATAGATGTAATATATTACCATAATATGTGTCTACTTTGCTCTCCGCTGGGTAATTTTTGTTCCGACAGTTTTTATAAATGTAATTATATCACAATCAGAACCTCATTTTTAAGTGTTACATGATGATAGATTTTTAGTTTGCATTAATATTTTTAATTAATTGTATTTTATAACTGTTGATGTGCTTGTTTTTGCTTTACATTCCATGTTGACGTGTAAAAGTGCTCTTGTGGCCTATTTGCTGAATAAATGTTGAAGTTGAAAAGTTGAAATAGAAGATCTACTTTAAATCGACATATACCACAATATAATCATTTTAAAATTTAAATTGAATTTTAGAGCAAATTTCGGAGCAAACGAGGCATATACGATACCTATATGAATATCTGCGGCGTTATTATTATTGTTTATATTTGATACCAGCATTGTAATATGCCTAAATTTAAGAATAAAGACTTTCACTTTCTAGTTGATAACATTTAATTCTAAACATCTAAACACTAACTGTTAAAAAAAAACAATATTTTTTCCCATGTTCTAATCAAAACTTAAGTACGAGTACAACGTACGTAACGTACGTTTGCTTTAATCATAAAACCACATAATTTACCTACGTACTTACCTAAGATAAAACATATCATCACTGACTCCCGTTCGAACATAATAAACATTTTTAATTATTTTTATTTACACTAGTTGTTTCACCATCGGTCGAAATAACAAAACTGGCTATCAAAAGACAAGTCTACCCACAACATCATTAAGTTGACCTACGTCATATGAAGTTTACTACAAAAATTATTTTTGTAATGGCTTCCCAAAAAATTTCTAATCTGGTTTTCGTAATTACTGAATCAATAACGTCGTTCCATTTGGGTTTTCCGTTTCTTATTGGTATATTTATTAATTAAAAGGTCCAGCTCGATTCTGGTCTGATCAGCCTCGTTGAGTTCTTGTGCTTAAGTTATTTTTTTAAAACAGCTGTAAACATTCAATGAAAAATTCATTTATTGGGAATTATCGGACGTGTATTCCTCTATTTAGCTAAACAGCTGTATGGATTTCGATGAAATTTTACAAACATCCTGTAGTGGTGGTAAGCGGTGGTGGCCGAGTTGATATGGCATCCGACTTTCAATCCGCGGGTTCAAATCCTGGCTCGTACCAATGAGTTTTTCGGAGCTTATGTACGAAATATAATTTGATATTTACCACTAGCTTTTTGGTGAAAGAAAACATCGTGAGGAAACCTGCATACATCTCTCGATCATCTCTGAGAAGAAACTCAAAAGTGTATGTGAAGTCCCCAATCCGCATTGGGCTAGCGTGGGGACTATAGCCCTTGCCCTCTCGCGTATGAGATTGTTATGTCCCGCAAGTCTCCAACACTAAGTAGGAGATGGTGGGAGGGAGAAGGGGGCAGTTTAGCAATTTCTATTTTTTTTTTCTTTTTTTCGTTACCTACACTAATACATCATGAAAAAATAATCTGTAGCTTACATAACATAAGGGTAGGTAGATGTTTGTCCCATTATAGGTAACCATACATGGACGTAGTCCCGGGCAGGGGATATAATAGTATTACTTAGGTATATACATATTATAATTACTATTGAAAGTAAGACGCTTAGCACACCGATCCGATTCGCACTTCACATCGCTCCGATGTTTGAGCGAACAACGCTATGCGCGTATTAATAGCGATATCTCGCTCGCATGTCGGATACAGTGTGCCAAGCGCCTAAGGCTGCCTTTCACTGAGGCGGAGATGAGTGACGTGCGGGAATCAACCATGCAATAGGATTGGTACAACCGTACAACCAAATCCAATCCAGCGGAGTGGAGAAGAGATGAAGAAAAGTATTTTCTTCAAATATTTTAATACTGAGCTAAGATAATGATAACAAGTAATTAATGGCTTTGTGTGTTATTTGTTTATTTTATTGTAGATAAAAAATGGAATAAGCAGCAATTAATATAGGTACTGTGAAGGTTGGAAACCTTCACAGTCTCAAGATAGATAACTGGCAACGATTATTTGAATTGAGAACTATCGCCCTACTGAAGGAATAAAGATCTGCAGGCGATTTCATTCTGAAAGAGGCAAGCGTCTGGGTTACTCGATAATTGTATTGTGTTGTTTGAAGAAAAAATATATAAATATTATCAGAATCTACCTGGAGCGTTTACATTCCCCGCCTCAGATAAACCGTATCTCTTTTACAGTACATTAAAATCACTATGCTTTAGATAGAACTAAATGAGAGTTGATATCTAAAGCACAGATATAAAGTACAGGCGAAACTACAAAGTTAAACTATTAAACCGCAGGTGCCGCTAAGATGGACCGGAGCAATTACTGTGATAGTGAGCAATATGTCGCCATTAGCTGTTAACGACCATTTTGTCCGCGTTACAAAGTAAAAAGGACAATATCAGTGGCTCAGTGATTTACTCAGATTGTATTGCGTTTAGTCTTGACGTCGGACGGGCGAATTCGCATCCGATCCGTTCTGGTTCGCGATTGGGACATCGTTATATAGCTCAAAACCTACACCCTCAGCACAACCCCCACCCTTGAGGACTTAACATGTTTATCAGGGGCCCATTTCTCGAACGGTATTAGTCCAATATTATTAGAGTGTTGCCATGGTAACACATAGGACTTGACAGTTCGTGGACTAATAATATTAGTCTAATAGGGTTGTTTCCAATTTTTTGAAACGCTTGTGTTACGTTCTATATTAACTAAAAGTTGCCCTAAAATTCAACTTTTATACTAAAAACGGCTGTAAATATGTTAAATTAACAAAATATATTTTAACAGATGCTTTCGCGCCCAAAACGCTCTTTGAAAATTGTGTGACGTCACAGTTTACGGTTTGACACATAACTACATGCACACGTAGAAGATACGAGCTGTCAACTGACATTTTTCATTTGTTATTTATCGCCTAACTGTCAACAGTGTCAATCCTAGAGTTGTGACGTCATCGGAATCTTCAATGACGTTTCGAGTTTGGTCACGTAACGTGTGCCAAAAGATATTTTAAATTCAATATTTACAAAAATATGGTCATTACAGGTCCCCTAAAAGTAGTTTAACATGTTCTTATAATCCAAAAGAATTTATTGGGATACAATTCTGCCCTAAGATTTGTAGATGGAAACAACCCTATTCGGGCTATAACCGCGAAAATCGAAGTTCGTCAATTGCGGGCATTTTTCTCTGTCACTCTAATTACGTCTTAGTGAGAGTAAAAGAGAAAGATCCCCGCAATTTTCGATTTTCGCGGTAGGCCTCCTAGGGCCTATTTCTCGAACGGTATTAGACTTATCCACGAACTGTTCAATCGTATGTGTTACCATGACAACACACTAATAATATTAGACTAATACCGGTCGAGAAATGGGCCCTTGGAGATCACAAGGTATAACTATACCAATTTACAAAACTACACGAATTATTACTCCTGATTTTATTATGTTTCTTAAGCTAATTGGCAGATAACAAAATATCGATTTTCGCTGTAAACACTCAGCAGCACTCAGGGGCCATAGGTAATCGATATGTCAGCGGTCGATCGTAAAATCAGGCCGATAGTAAAGTTCCTGTGTGATTTTTTGTCGGAAGTCCAATAGATAGAATAGATTCGTTCGTTAAGTTGCTTCAGTTCAGATGTCCGAAGGGCAAACTGGGTGCATAGCCAACGTGCCAATCGTTAACTAATGTGGAAGAGTGATAGAGTAGGTATAGATGACTACGCTAGGTACGCTACGGAGCGTTAACGATTAGTACGTTGGCTAAGCACCCTGTCCAGGAATAGGAGTCCCGCCGTGGACTCAGGGAACGAGACAATGATTTTCATGTTTCACGATATGCCTAAGAATTTCATGATCTGCCGGATTTTACGATCGGCCGCCGACAGATAGATAACCGCGTATGTTATGGAAATGACAGCGAAGAATGTAATTAAAGTATTTTGTGTGGGTTTTAACAACATATTATGGCAGATGACCTACCATTTTACACCTACACCAAAGGGATAACTAAGATGTATTTTTACCAAGCTTTATCCAATAAATTATATAATATCATAAAGAAATAAACCCTGAACAATAATATATGATCACGCGCCATATTGCGGAATTTCATTGGCACTAAATTTTTCGTACTAAACGGAACTGTCACGCTATACATTAGAATAACAGCGCCATCTTGACAATGATCATATATTTCTGATCGGGCTTTAAGTAAGGATAGAGTGCTAACTCCATACATCAGGTTTCTTACCAACACGCGGGTTGTTTCGTAGTCGACATCTAGCGTCAAGTAGAGGATTTATCAGTAACGCTACTTGACACCAGATGTCGCTAGTATCGTGACTAACGAAAAATGTATTGATAAAACAATTTACAACTAATATTACAGGCAGAAGGAGTTGAAAATAGAGTTCAGGTTATAATGGTAGCTGAAAATTGTTGAGCGTCAAGTAACGAATTTAGCAGTGTTGATAAATTCGTTACTTGACGCTAGATGTCGACTAAAACTTTACTGGGCCATTACCGTCTGTTATTACTAAACAAAAATTATAACAATAAGTTTGTTTTTTAGCGAACGAAGCAACTATGAAGCAACACTATCTATAGTCTGTCAAACAACTTCGTTAGTAGAAAATTGGCCGTACGACCTTAAGGACCATAGATGGTAGAATCGTATAGATGCGCTATACCGCGTGCGCCCGTGAGGGACAGAACATACGAAATGCGACAAAATTAAAAACACGTTTTAATGTTCATGACAACATACCAAAAACAATCTACGTAATTTGGTCGGGTAATTTGTTGCCGCCTATAAAAAACGGTGGGCAACAAAAAACGTCTACATCACTTAGGACTTTTTAGAAGTAGACAGGAAGGACAAGTGAGACTATGACAAGCGCTTTCTCTGCTACTCCTACTGGAGAAAGATACATAAGACTATCCCGTTCGTTCATTTCGCCCATTGATGGTAGTTTCAACTAGATGTGGTGGATGTGATATACGGGTGCGAGCTGTACTCAAATCTACGGTGGGAACAAAAAAAAGGAGACTGTGACAAAGACAAACAATCATAGCGCTTTCTCTGCTACTCCTACTGAAAATTCCATATGAGTATCTCGTTCGGTATCTGCCGGCTCTACCATTTCATCTCTATACTTATTGTACTCCTATGATTTCCCGCCACCGCTCATGCCTGTAGGGCTAAGATGGTTGGCTCTTTATCATTTGTCACCATGCCTGTCACGTTATAACAAGTACGTAAGTGATGTGCAAAAGTGATGGGTATAGTGACAAGCGATAAAAATGGAACCATGTTGCCACCACTGAACCAGTTAAAATATTACAGTTAAAAAACTATTCATGGTTAAGGACGCAGCTATGAGTCAAGCGAAGCGTATGACAAGTCTCTGAGTGAAAGTGAGAAAAGGATTGGAAAAGGATAAGTCGACTGGATTAAGGCCGTGGTCCGATACGCCCGTCTGTTAGCAGTATAACTTTTGACAGGACGGAATATAGGAGTACTTTATCTGTAGCAGGTTTTGTTTGTCTTGTCTGCGCCGGTCACTGGAATTTTCTGCGATCCGCAAACAAGAGTTTCTTGCGTCAATTTAGATAGGTACATTAGAATACCAATAACCAATTTGTTTATTTCGCATCTTAAGCGTAAGTTGTCTCTTATTCCCAGTCAGAAGTAGATTCTTGATAATTTCTTTGCATTACAACTATTTGTA